>NC_133620.1:83806976-84120309 GCF_048593235.1 Sminthopsis crassicaudata | reverse complement strand
TATGAATTTTGTCTTTTGATCAGTATTCTTCCTGGACAATTTATACCCACATTCAGACCCACATTTTTAAAGCACACTTCCTAAACTTGACTTTACATACATATTTTGTATCATGCATTGTATTTCATACAAAAATATTAAATCCTTGACTCATCCTCATACATCAACAAAATTCCAATGTCTAGAGGGGCCTCAGAAGCCATCTAGTAAATTTTATACCTAAAGAATTCACAGAATGACACATCCCAGCAAATAGTGTAACTTTTCTTTGGAAATCCCTATGAAAGATCAGGGAGTGTTAGTAGATTACAATTTCAATGTAAGTCAACAGTATGATCATTAAGCCAAAATAACTAATTCAAATTTGAGTTTCCAAGGAAACATAAATTCTAAAAATAAGGATATCACAGGGCCACTGTGCTCTGGCCAAGACAGACAGTATTAAAAGTGTGGGGTTCAATTGTTAGAATCACATTTGAAGAAAGACATTTATAAACTGGAAAGAATCCAGGGGAGTACCTTCTTATGATAAAATATCTCTAAATAATGTTATAAAGTGACAAAAGAAGAAAAAAAAATAAATAGAATTTAAATATTTTTGAAGAGCTTGTTTTGTGGGAAATGAATTAGATGTGGTTTGGGAATTGTTTGATATTAGAACTCAGAACTAGGAGCAGTATTGGGTAGAGATGTCTGTTTCACATGCCTGGAAAGTACTGCCTTCTAACCTCTGCCTCTTAAGAGAATGAGCACCATGGGTTTCTTGGTTCACCTATGGACAGCATTTTCTTAACCTCCTAGTTTAATGCTTTCTCCATTTTAATCTTAATATGTCTATATTTATCTGTTTACATGTCAGAAACCTTCAATAAAATGTAAACAGCTTGAGAATAGGGATCATCATTTTGTCTCCTTGTATTCTTATTACCTAGGACAGGGCCTTGCATAAAATCAATTCTCAATTAATGCTTGATGGATTTGACTGAAAGCTGAAAAGAGAGAAATTAGTCTTGGTGTAGGCTTCTTTCTTAACAATTAGAGCTATCCAAAAATGTAGCAATCAGCCTGGAGAGATAATGGGGTCTCTGTTCAGTAGAGGTCTTCAAGAAAAAAGGGGTGTGTTGTAAAAGGAATGATGTTTCAATTAGGAATTGAACTACATTACCACTAAAGGTATATGGATATGAAATGTTCATGTTTCATTTATGAATAAGAATATTTCTTTCAATATGAAATAGTATGATTCTCTGAAAAGTCTACATTTGCTTCTTTGCAATATTTTCCCACTGTCTTTTACTCTATCCATGAGACTAGAAAAACAAGTTTGATTTCTTTCCTATGTGGCAGCCTTTCTAATATTTGAGGCATTTCCTTAGTAGGGCACATGCTTAGTTTTCTTTTGTGCTACTATAGTAATAAGTTATCATTATTCCATGTGCATTCACTTGATTAGCTCCCATGTAATAACTAACAGAAGTTCTCAGTTGTAAATAGGCATACAGTAAGTATGTAAAGAAGAGATCATAGTATAATTCTCTATTTATCCAAACTAAAGTGCATAGCCACAAGGGTGGAAGAATGGGAGGCACGGAGACAAGAATCACATGTGCATATATGCATACACATACACACACACACACACACGCACAGAAATATCATCAAAGAGAAAAGCAACACAACCAAAATTCTTCTAACAGGAACAACAATTGAGTAGTGGATCACCTTGTGTACACACACACACACACACACACACACACACACACACACACACACATTATTAATTAGGAAATTAGGATGACACAGAAGTTAAAAAAAATATTATAAATGCTGATCTGGACATTCAAGCAAAAGATATATTTGAGAGTGGCTGCTCAACATATCTTACATAGATTCAATAGATTGTATACTCATTAAAAACAAAATCAATGTAAAACATCAAAACAATTTCTATGGGCTCATATCTCAGGAACCTCATATTCATGTTGTAGAAATGTAAATTACTTCTCTGCCTCTACCTCTAAATATTAAATTGCTTTGTTCTACATCATAAGCCAGCTGGTAGTTCATATAGTAGTTTATGTCACCCAATATATATCAAATGTGCTTTCAGCAGTTTTTGTCTGCAGTCGAAGTCCTTGAAAAACAGCTTCTGGCAGAGTTTGCTTTCTTTGATTCCTGAATGCTTCTGCCTCTGTTCAGTATCTTGGACAATTCCATATCTACCAGTGTCTGTAAAAGATCACTGTAGACTAAAAACTAAAATAAAACCTATATGTTGACCTTCCTAATATTCAAACAATCAATCAAAGAACACAGATCTTTACTGGCACATAGTTTTTATTGATGTGAATCCTTTATAAAATTATCCAAGATTGTGATTTAAAAAAAAAAATGATGAATTAAGTTTACATCAAATACATTTAAATTAGGCATCCTTATTGTTAATTTTAAAAGAAACAGATTAGATGAATATTTAGGGGAAATTTTTCTCCTCAAAAATAGAAATGCTATTACTAAAATATTATAATCATGCATCCAATTTCCCTTTCATTAGTTAGAATAGATACAAATGAATTAAAGGTTGTTAAGAAAAGGTTCTAGTAAAAAGGAATTATTATTTATTTAATACAGAGAAGGAATGGATTTTTAATACTTAAAGTCTGAAAGTAAACTTTGAATTGAATTCATATTTTAAATTTTTAAAATAAAATTATATGGAGTGTTCTATTAAAACATGCCCAGTGAAATGATAACTAATGTTTGTATAATGTTTTGCAATTTACAAAGCATTTTAAATAATATGTATATTATGTGTGTGTGTGTGTGTGTGTGTGTATAGGTTCAATTCGATAAGCTTTTTATTAAGTGTCTCCTCAGTGTAAAGTTAAAATAAAAACTCTGACTTTCATAAGAAATAACCTTTGATAGAATATACACCATATACACAGATTTGTACATATATGAAAATTTAAGGAGAAAATGAGCATTAACAACATGTGTATCCAAAAAGAAATCAGAAGTTAGTTTTGGGAAAGCTTATATGAAGATGCAGCAACTTTTCTTTCCTTGAATTTTAGTGCCACTCATTCTGGAACTAACAGTACTAAGAGACTATGCCTCAGAAAATGACACATGGATCAGAGAGAGTCTTATCTGTCAACAGTCATTGCTCTAGATGCTAGTCATATAAAAATAGGAATAAAATAGTTTTTAACCAAGAAGGAATTACATTATATTAAAGGATATAGAAAGCAAACAGAGACATACAAAATAAATGCAAAAGAATTTGAGGTAGAAAGTTCAGAATAGTTTTATATATTTTAAAAAATGTGCTTGAGCTGACTTTTGAAGGAAACTAAAGATTCTGAGAAACAGAGGTGAGGAGATAATGAATTCCAGGAATAAAACTCATGCAAAAAGAGAGAGATAAAAAATTGAATATCATATGCAGGAAAAAGAAAAAAGGTCAATTTTCCTACACTATGGGGAGAACTATGTAGATAAACGTATTATAAAGTTAGAAAAGTATATTAGAACAAATTTGCTAAAGATTCAAAATGACAAAGTCACTTTCTTAGTTTTTGTTGTTCATTCTTTTGTATTTAAAGAGGAACAATAACATCATGATTTAGGTTCGATATCTTATTTGACTGTAGCTGATTAGGCCAATACAATTTCAGACTTTCAAGACTCTATCACAGGTTGGGCACAAATAGTCCATATGAGCATTTGTGATGGAAGTGTATCTAGATTTGTGCATTTCATATTTATTTTCTGCTCCTGTGATTCTGATTTGCTCACAGAACACAGCATCTTCTTTGATGTGGGCATGTTATGCTGAATGGTCCTGTGACAGTGTCTTCCATGTCTCACAATAAATTCCAAAATTCTTAACAGAAACTTTGAGAATGTTCTTATATTTCCTGTTCTGACCTCCATGTGAGTTCTTGTCTTGTGCAAGTTCTCTGTAAATTAGTCTTTTAGGTAAATGTACATTTGGCATTCAGATTATATGTCCAACCCACTCTTGGCAGTGGAGTTTGCATACTTGCTAGTTCAGTTTGAGGAAGGACTTATCTTGCCAGATAATCTTCAGAAACACCCTAAGCCAATTAAAATGGAAGTAATTCAATTTTCTGACATGGCAGTGGTAAATTATCCAGATTTCACAGGAAAACAATAAGGTTGCCAAGTGAAAGCCAGTTTATTGATGACAAACCCAGATACTAATTTTTCTGGAGCAAAGGTGGTAAAGACATGAATTGGAGTGATAATCATGTTAGTAGAAAAAAGCAGAAAGATTCAAGAGATATTGCACAAGTAGAATAAATATGATTTAATGATTTTCTTGGTAGAAAAGAATTAAAGAGAATTATAAAGGGAAGATTTCAAGGGTTTGGAGATGTTCACAACATCAAAGTTGCAAACATGGCAAGACTGAAAAAGCCAGCAAGATTTTGATGCAATGGAGAAGGGGAAGGGGAATTTGAAAAAGGAATTATTTTTGATGGGAAAATAATGAATTCTGTTTGTACATGTTGCATTGGAGAAACCTATGGTACATTCGCTTTAAAATATAAAATGGAGAATTGGAAATATGGTTCTAAAGTTCAGAAGATGAATTTGGGATCTAGAAGCTGAATAATTAGATCTGAGAGTTATTTAAAGGCAACAAAGAATGAAAACTATATCTTATTGGGATATGAGGAGGCAAAAGAACAACAACAATAATTACTTCTATTATTTATTACTACTACCATTACTTCTACTACCACTATTAGTACTATTATTACTTCTACTACCACTACTAGGATTACTACTACTACTACTACTACTACAACTACAACTACAATAGAAAGAATTGAAGAGATACAGTGATAATCTTAAAGAGGTAAAAACACAAAAGGCATTTATAAGGTTTTTAAGGGTAAATTCTCTGGTAACTTCTCAGTTTTGTACAAAAGAGATTTTTTTCAAGTGAAATCTAATATTTACATATAATTCCCATCAGAGCCATAATTTAACATTCTTGACCTCACAAACTGCCTCCAAAACAGATTGTAGAACTTTTTCCTTAGAAGGATTATATCTTTTACATAGAAAAATAACTTTAGGAAACATTTTTAAAATATATCAGTGGCTTTAGAAAGCACTGCTTTGGATTACATCATTCTTTGTTTTTTTTACCTTACTGTCCCTGAAAAGTAAAATATTCAATTTCTACAGAGTCCTTAATGCTGAATAACATATCAAACTTTCTATTTAAACTTCTCTTTTTTCATTTTAAAAATCAACTTAAACTTAGTTGTGTTTCCAATCTGACTATCCTTATGAAAATGGTCATCATTCTTTGTTACTTTTTTTTTCCTTTTTGAGTTTGAAAGTTACTCTGACAGGATAATATTTACTTAAATATTCTATGATCTTATTAATTCCAAAGTTTAAAAATATGGTGAATACATAAAAATGATAAGAGCTGACAAAGTGCATCCTCTTTAGTTGCTAAGCCTAAAGGTTGGAAATTGCTTAACATATTCAAGATTCAATGGAAGTCAATATATTAATCTTTAACAAGTCATGTATCCTAAAACCACGTTTAAAACAAACAAACAAAAAAAAATACTGTTATGCAATACTAAACTATTAAAATATTGTTTTTTATTTCAAATGTAATATTTTGAAAGGGTGTTGACCCCCAAATTAATAATTTCTCTATGTGTTAAACAAGGAGAATAACCAAACTTCTCAGTGCAAGGATCTGGAAATAAATATTCTTACATTATTTCTTCACTATATCAACCTTTTTAACTAAATTAATTGATTAATTCAATCATTTGGAAGTAATCTTTCCCTATGAATTCTCACAAAAAATGTATTTAAGTTTCTCCTAAGCATTTATCTTCTATTTATGCATTTTCTATATATTTTCTATATATCTCATCCACCTTATTACAATCTAAAATTCTTGAGGATTCCCCAGTCAGATGCCAAACTGATTATTTAAAGCCCAGGTTTGAATATCATGTCTTCTTCCTTACTCCATTAAAACTGAGAAGTTGGAGGAGTATTACCCTTTAAATGTTTATAAATGCTTTCTATCACAACCATGATCAAACATAAAACCCTCTGGTATTTAAAGTTGTACTTCAAGTTCTATCCTATTGTTCCAGGCTTCTTATCTTCTTATATTTTCTGTATCTCTCTGTCTCTCTGTCTCTCTGTCTCTCTGTCTCTCTGTCTCTCTCTCTCTCTCTCTCTCTGTCTCTCTCTCTCTGTCTCTCTCTCTCTCTCTCTCTCTCTCTCTCTCTCTCTCTCTTTCTGTTTCTTTTTTTCTCTTTCTCTCTCTCTGTCTCTCTCTTTCTGTTTCTTTCTCTCTCTTTCTCTCTCTCTTTCTGTTTCTTTTTTCCTCTTTCACTCTCTCTCTGTCTCTCTCTGTCTCTCTCTTTCTGTTTCTTCTCTCTCTCTCTCTCTCTCTCTCTCTCTCTCTCTCTCTCTCTCTCTCTCTCTCTCTCTCTCTCTCTCTCTCCCCCTTTTTTTCCTCCCTTCCCTACTTTGTCCCTCTGTTTCTTTCTGTGTGTCTCTGTCTCTGGATATCTAGTCTTTTTTTTTTTTTTCTGTCTCTCTGTCTCTGTCTCTCTTTATCTTCATCTCTGTCTTTTTATTGACAAGCTGACTAACAGGAGCTATAAATCTCTCAGCATTATTGTCATAGTAATACTTGACACATAATATTTTAAGGTTAGAAATACATATTATAATTATCTTAATCTACATTATACCTGTGAGTGAAGTGTTACTATTGTCCTCATTTTAAAGATGTGGGGCAGGATGTGTTTAGAGATGTTGTAATGTACTTGGGGAATTCATGAGAAACTTTAAGGTAGAATTCAAACTCTTCCTGATTCTAAGCCCAACACTCTATAGACTGTACTCTACTGCCTTTAAGACCTGATAAGATGCTACTCCAGAAAAATGTTTGAATAAATTGAAATATTTGAAGGTATTTTCCCTAATGGTTTTTTTTTTGGTTAATTTCTGAACTGGGAAAATTGACTAGTTATTTAATGTTGTTTATATAAAGTTTTTTGTTCCAGGTCTAAAAACTCAAGACACTTAGAAAAATGGATAGACAAACATATAGTCAGACAAGTGTATACCTTAATAAATAGTTCAGATTTTAATTCAGTTCTTCTAGCATCAGACTGGTACTATATTCACTGTACCACCTTTCTACTACTAATGTAAAATCCATGATTACAACCTAACAAACATAGGCCAAGAAGAAAATAAGAAAAAAGAGAAGAAAAATTTCCTATTTTTTTAGACAATGAAATATAGTTATATGGGTGGGTCCTTCACATATCTTGTACATATACAAATAATGAATAATGAAGTATACTCAGAATTTAACAATAGGAAGTTAATCAAAATAAATTGATTTTGGGGAATTGCTTAGAATAATCAATGATCCCAAATACAGATTAATGTATGTGATAAAGCATACATAGAATATCCTATAATTAAAAAGTATAGCCAAAACATATAGCTAAAATATTTTTTAAACCACTAAATTCTTCTAGTGATCCCATATGAACAACAATTGTGTGGTAGCAAAAGGTCTGAAGAATCAAAAGTGTGGGTTACTGGAAATGCAATGGAAATATATAGTAGACATAATTATAATGATAAGTATAGTTGTGGTAGGTAGATTTGTAGTAGGTATAACTGCAATAAGTATAAGATTAATGATAATGACTTAAATAAAAGAAGTAATGTGAAACACTATGTCTAGAAAATGTATAATAAGAAAGAAAATTGATAAAGTGAAAATTAGATACTAGATGAATAGAATATGGATTATATTACTGCCCAAGGAATGTTCAAAGATGTGGGCTACCTCCATCCAATATTTATGTAGATCAGAGGTGTCAAACAAAGAACTGAGCACTCAATGTTCTGCCTGAATCTGATTAAAATTCAATTGGAAAATATTTCACAAAATTAAAAAAAAACAATAATTAGGTGTTACTTTGTGACTTTCTAAATTAATTTGTTACAAAAGAGAGCTTTATGTACAATATAATTTCTATTTTAATTTAATTCCACTGGAGTAGATCTTCAATGGAGTAATCATGGGAGAATATTGACAAAGATTGAATGGGATAAGCAAGATGGATGGGAATGTTGAGCATTATATTTGGGAGCACTTACATTAGTGAAACCATATTGAGGTAACAAAATATGTAATCGAGTATACGCACTGTTCAAGTGAGCACAAGTATTAAAAAATATTCATTTCTTTCTTCAATAATCAAAATATCTTTGCCTTAATCAGCATTACCATTTCTTCTACCAATAGAAATCATATTTACTTTGAGCCTTAATCATCACATATTTGTTAAAAGTTTTAACAAAAATAATTATCAGATGAACAAATGTGGAAGACAATTGGCAATTGCTTTTACTAACCCCATTGCCTATCTGCTTGAAAATCACAAACTAATGCCTTAAACCTTGCTTTGTTTGCAACATTGCTCCTTTAGGAACTCTCTTCAGCAAACTATTGCCTTACCTCCATTCCAAAAATAAAACACCTGCATACCCCTTGCCCTACCCCTACCTTCGTTTTGAAGTTATTTTGTACATGACTGTCTCCAGAGAGATAAATGATGAATCCAGGTCTGAATCACTTATGTTATTTCCTGTTTGGAATAAAAGTTGACAAATATGATTTTTTTTCTCTTTCTTAAATAGAACCTAAAACATATTTATCAGTAATAGCAATTATAAAAATGTATGGAACCTTATGGCTGTCCAAAAAGGGAGAGGGGTCAGGCTCCCTTTCATCATTTGTCTAGGGAGAGCTGAACTTGTAGAAGAGTCCAGGATCAGATCCTGAGACATTAACAACAGAAACAAATAATCAAACTAAGAAATGCTGCCCTAAAAGGAACTTTTTTTTTTTTTTTTCTCAGAAGTGAGACTAGCAAGAGAATAGGCAGCACAGAAGAATATTGGACAGCTCAGAATTTGATCCACATGCTATCTATTGCTAGGATGTTTAGGTATCATTGGGGTTTAAATCTATGAAGACTATTTTTAAATCTCAAGAAGCTGAGGCTTTAAGCTAGATATGCTTAAAAATAAGGTTGTTCTACTAATTGCCTGCTTCTGAAGCTGCAAATTTATAGAATTTTTTTAATGGAATTATGCCTAGTCACTAAATTGTATATATTCTTTGATCAAAATGATCCTGCTCGTTGGTTTGTACCATAACAAAATCAAAGATAGAAGGAAATTTTGTTATATGCAAAAATATATAGAGAAATTATGTTGTGGTATAAAAAAAAATAAGAAGAAAAGAAGGAAACAACCACTTATCAATCACCTAATATGTGCCAGATAATGTGACAAGTTCTTTAAAAATATCTTATTTGATCCTCACAATAACCAAGCAGGTGATGTTGATGAGGTCCTGAGTAACCAGATAGTGTTGGCAGTAGAACAATGAAGTACTAATAAAATTACTCCCTCAGGGAGGGGCACTGATGTGATCATAAACCTATAGTGCCTTTGTGGCGTTCTTGGGTAGCCCCACCTTGCTGTGTCCAGTCAGAAAAGTTATGTTAAATCCCTGTGGTCCCTCAGACACTAAACACTTTCTAGCTGTGTGACCCTGGGCAAGTCACTTAACCCCAGTTGACTCAGCAAAACAAATAAATAAATAAAAACTTTTAAAGAAGACTAAATTATAGCATATTTATGAGGTCAACATTATGCTGAAAAGATTAGGAATATATGTATATATACATATATGCACACATGTATATGCATATGTGTGAATGCTTCATATATGCATATGTATGCATATATATGTGTGTGCATATGTATGTATGTATATGTATATGAGTTCATATATATGTATACACACATTTACTTTGCATGTAGGGAGAGACAGAGACAGAAAAAGAGATGCAAAGTGAAGAGGAGAATTTACACAATGACCATAATAATCAATAATTCAGTTAATAAACATTGATTAAGTGACCACAGTTGTATTGGGTATTATTCTAAGACCTGGGTATTGACAAAAGTGAAACATTTCATGGTTTATATCCATTGTCTCATTTGTGCTTCAGCTTAGGAAAGCACTGAGCTGAGAGAAAGAACTTGAAGATGCTCAGATTCAGGCTATAAAGTCTTATATAGAAACAGCAAAAAGACTAAGCTCAATGAATGGAAGAGTAAATGATGGAGTAAGGTATAAAAGACCAGAAAAGTAGAAGGTCAAGTTATGAAAAGTTTTAAACACCAAATAAGAAATGTTATGCTTTTCTGATGGAAATGGATATCTTCAACATAAAGAAGTTGATCAGTGATGGACAGAAACAACTACACCCAGAGAAGGAATACTGGGAAGTGAATGTAAATTGTTAGCACTACTGTCTATCTACCCAGGTTACTTATACCTTCAGAATCTAATACTTAACATGCAACAAGAAAATGGTATTTACACACATATATTGTATCTAGGTTATACTGTAACACATGTAAAATGTATGGGATTGCCTGTCATCAAGGGGAGGGAGTAGAGGGAGGGAGGGGAAAATTTGGAAAAATGAATACAAGGGATAATGTTATTTAAAAAAAATTACTCATTCATATATACTGTCAAAAAATTTATAATTAAAAAATAAAAAATTAAATTAAAAAAAAAAGAAATGTTATATAAGCTTGATCCTAGAAATAATTGGAAATCACTGGAGTTATCCTTTTTTATTTCTCTGTTGTTTACAAACTCCTATGACTCTCTCATCCTTAAAAGAACCTTCATTTGATCCATTTATTCTGGCTACCTAGGCCACGTTGGTAACACAGTGGATAAAGCACCTGACCTAAAGTCAAGACGACCTGATTTCAAATTCTGCCTCAGACACTGGGCTGTGTGATCCTGGACAAGTCACTTAACTCAGTTTACCTCAATTTCTTCAGGTATAAAACAAGCTGAAGAAGGAAATGGAAAACTACTCCAGTATTTCTGCCAAGAAAATCCCAAATAGGGGAATGAAGAGTCAGATGCAACCACGAATTCTGCCCCCCTATCACTCCATAGCACTCTTCCCTTTTGCAAGTCCATCTACAGTAGTTGTTTCCACTTTCTTTCTCCTCATTCTGTTTTTAACTTTATAATTTGGCTTCTAACCTTATCATTTAACTAAAATTATGCTACAAAGTTACTAATGATCTGATTAACAAACTTAATGGCTTTTCCTTAATAATTATCCTTCTTGACCTCTCCTTGGGTTTTGGCACTTTCAATCACCTTCATTTCTTTGATAATCTCTTCTTTCTAGCTTTTAGTGACTCGATATTTGTTTCCTTTGTAAGCTCTTCATACAGTTCTCACCTGATAAGTGTGAGCTGACTGTTCACCCAGGGCTATCTGGAGCCTTTATCTTTTTGTTCTATGCTATTTCACTTGGTGATATCATCAGCTCCCATGGATTCAATATCATGGTTGTGCTGATGATATCTTGCCCTAATCTCTGCTGATCTTTAGGCTCAGTCTACAAATGTCTATATTCTATCTATGACTGGATGTTCTGAAGACATATAAACTCAATGTGTTTAAAGCTGAACTGATTTTCATCACTCCCTCTTTTCCTTCTTCCTAATTTCCCTATTACTATCAGAAGCACCACTGTCCTGAACTCAAAACCTACAATCGCATCTTCTTCTTGTCCCTTCTTTTTTCCTTCATCCCTCAAATCTGTATTTGACATTCCTTACTCCTCCAAACCTTCTTCTATCCTATTTTGTGAGATGAAGCTCAAATAAGATAATACATATAAAGCATAGGGTATTGCACTTTTGTCAACACCCACTTCCTAGCACAGTAGCAGACACAATTAAGGATACTTTATTCAATGTTTGTTGATTGATTGGATTACTGATTATTGTAGTCTTCATATAAATTTTCCTCCACATCATTTTATTAATTCATCTCTCTCTCTCTCTCTTTCTCTCTCTCTCTCTCTCTCTCTCTCTCTCTCTCTCTCTCTCTCTCTCTCTCTCTCTCTCTCTCTCCCTCTCTCTTTGTCTCTCTGTCTCTCTCTTTCTGTTTCTTTTTTTCTCTTTCTCTCTCTCTGTCTCTCTCTTTCTGTTTCTTCTCTCTCTCTTTATCTCTCTCTTTCTGTTTCTTTTTTCCTCTTTCACTCTGTCTCTCTCTCTCTGTCTCTGTCTCTCTGTCTCTCTGTCTCTCTGTCTCTCTCTCTCTCTCTCTCTCTCTCTCTCTCTCTCTCTCTCTCTCTCTCTCTCTCTCTGTCTATTTATGTCTCTCTCTCTTCTACCCCCTTTTCTCATTTCCTAAGCTCTAAGTTCAAGAATTGAGAACTGGTGTAATTGAAGAAGTATCAGGTTATGGCATAACAGTTCAAAATGTGAAAAAATTCATATTCGGTGTTATTGTAGTCACAAGGGGCTTTTCTTAATGTGAAATGGTTCATGGGCAAAATTTTAAAAATGATATAGCATTGGATTGGGAGTGGAAGGGCTTTTTAAAGGTAAAGGTGGGATATACAAAATTAGGGAAGAGTAAGTACTTCAGAACAAACTGGCAAATGCTTTATGATTATGTGAGCAGCTGCCCCTATTGGAAGGGAGGGATTGAGTATGCCTTTAGATCTGCTAAAAAGGTAGTTTTAGGAATTTGGCCTTCTTTTTTGTGTGTGACTTTGGGTACCTTTTGGGGTGATTCAAGTTCTGCTCCACACTTTTTCCTCAACTTTTAACTGTTAAAGAAATCTTTTGAAAAGTGGGTGGGGGGGTCTTACCTAATTTAAAGGGGGTTTTAGAGACTAATGCCAAATTTTTTTAAAGGCCAAATCCAGAGAAGATGGAAGCCTAATACAGCAGCCTATGGGGAGAAAGACTGCAAAATACAAAGAAAAACTCAGGACAATGTTTGTGACAGGGCATAACACTGGAAATCAGTTCAGACTAGCTCTGTCTGTACATGATAATGTCAGTACAAGATAATTCTACAGGGTGAGCTTGATCCTCACTGGGGCTCTCTCAGACACTGGGTAGTATTTTGCTGGGGTTTTTCACCCTATCATAATTACTGTCAAATTGATACTGAAGGCTTTTAAACTTAAGGAAAGCCTTCCTTTGTGTTCATCTTTTTTCCTTCACTCTTTAAAGTGAGGTGAGCAACGCTTTCCATTACCTGCTTCAAGGGCTACATTTAGAATTAATATGTGTAAAATACTGTACATGGACTTCTCAGAATGAAAAGACATAAGTGCTCCAGGTAATTAAAGGCTGATGCATTAAAATCTGTTCCAGAAAATCTTCAAAAGGGCAAGGCTCTACTTCATACAAAATCAGTCCTTCCTATTATTCTTTGTGAATCAGGGAGCATCTTTTTTACATATGTATCTGGTATTGTAGAGGAGACTTGTATTTAGCAAATGCTGCTTCCTTTGAATGGGTTGCTTAGATCAAGGATTTTTCAAGTAAACTAAACTTATAAATAATATTTTCATCCTTATTAGTTCTTGAGAGTTTCCATTTTTCATTTTAAAGTAATATATTAAGAAAACAGAACAACAAAACAAAAATAACCAGTTGATACAGCAGTAATAATCTCTCCCACCTAACCCCTTCCCAGCACTGGTAATTTTGAATTTGTTGATTCTTTGCATATTTTTCCTTAGGGAAGTATACCTAAGGAAATTCCTTATCTAAATCCATTATATACAGATTTTTTTTTTATTTTATTTATTATTTTTAGCAAATAGAAGCATTGATGGGGAATCCTGAAACTGTCCTTGACTTTAGGAGTGAGCCCTGAAACTCTCCAGAGGGGGACCCACCCCTTTGGGTAATTAAGTGTTTTATTAAGATTGGCCCAGGACCACTCTCTAAGTAGCTGGAACTTAAGAAGTCTCATTTAGCTGGAGATCTGAACCTGATATTTCTATTGAGTAGCTGGCTGCACCCTCTATTGAGTTGAAAATTAGTCCAGGATCACTCCTTCTTTGTTGGATTTTAAATGATCTTATTCATTTGGCTTGGGGACAGTGACAACATTGAAGTAATTTCATTCAATTGAAAGTTCAGTCTAAGATTTCTATTAAGGGGCAATTTGGGCTCATTTCTTTGCAGAGGCCCAAAAGCAGGACCACACTTTGTCAAGGAACCTCTCTGTTCATGGCATAGCTACCTGTCAGGACCCCTGACAGAGTTCTCTGCTAGGGCCTTTATCTCTCTGCCAGGACTTTGTCATTTGGCAGTTTTCCTAGCAAAAACTCAGTGCCAATAAAACTTCTCTTTTGTCATCCAAACTTTTGGGGTTCGTGGATTCTTTCATGTTGGACCTGTGTGGCCAAAGAGGGGTTCCCACAACTCTCTGCACTGCCACTAACTGTATCAGCATCATACCTTAATAGACTAAGCAAATGTCTTGGAGGTCTGAGTTCTACCTTACCTTTGATAATATTGATGGACTGACTGGATAACTTAGTAGCCCTAAATGAGGTTTTTTGTTTCTTTGTTTGTTTGTTTGTTTTGGTTTTTTTGAATTATTAATATATTTTGTTTTACTCCCCTTTGGAAGAGTTTCTTCAGTGAGAAAATGGAACCTTAATTCTAATTTACATTAGAGCAATATGGAGTAATAATTAATACAATCGATTGCTAAATATTCTGTGGATGTAATTCTGGGTAATATAAATTCTAGAGAAAGAATGATTATTTTTTAACTATATGTATATTGAGAATAGGTTCTGTCTTTCCATCAATTCAGAACAGTCATTTCTCTGGAATTTATTGTCTTAGAAAATAGACATAAAAACAAACAAACAAACATAGAGTAGGATGTATGTGGGAATGGGAGGAAGGCATGGGATATAATAAGTGACACAGAACTATTGATTTAGATTTGGAAAAGATATTAAGGACCATTAAGACAAAATCCCTTCATTTTATTGGTAAGAAAACTGAGATTCAGAGAAGACAAACTGCCCATGTTTACAGGAATAGTATCTAAGGTGGGATTCAAATTCAAGTTTCCCTGACATCATATTGAGAGCTCTGTCCATGATATCATCTAATTCAGTTTCCAGTCACTTACCATTTTGTTCCAGGATTCTGACTCCAAGGCCCATAATCTTGGGCAGCTCCACCTGCTTTTGTTAATGACAGGTGTCTTAGGCTATCAAAAATTCCAAAAGCTTACAGAAAATGTGTTTAAGATGTTATTGTCAGAGGAAAACCTTACAATAAAGAACAAAATATACTATATAATGTTCTCTCTCTGTCTCTCTTTGTCTCTAGCTCTCTCCTGCCCCCTCCCTTGCGTGTGTGTGTGTGTGTGTGTGTGTGTGTGTGTGTGTTTTAAAGCAGTCAGGTAAAATGATTAATTAATAGATGCTAATGCAGCAATGCTCCTTCTGAAATACTCCTTCAAGACAATGTGTTTCTTTGATCATCCCCTATTTGGCTGCAACTTGCTAATATTTTACCTCTCCTTAAATTCACCTCTCTCATACCTGTTTTTCTTACACTTTTCTCTTTCCATTTTTTTTTTTTTTTCAGAAGAGGAAATTAGAAATGAGATAAAGGAAGTGGCTTGATTAAAGACACAAAGATTATGGCAGTCAGTTACTCCTTATCCAAATCCAATTACTTTTCATTAAATAACTTTTCAAATCTTAATTAATTATATAAACACCAGTTTTTATTATTGTTGTGTGGGACAGCTACCCTTACCCAAATTAAAATCAGAGATTTCAAGGTAAAAAGGCAAAAAAGGATTTATTAAGATCTTGTGAGAAAGGGCAACTCCCAGAAGACAAGGTGTCAATAGAGTACTGCAAAGTGCAAATAGAAAAAAACAAAATCATGTAGACCCTAATCAGAAGTACCTACTCCCCTTTTTGACCTTTTCTCCCATTGGCTGGGGAGTTCTAATTTACCTAGAATATTAATAACATAATAATATCATATATTATATAATAAAATATATAATAATGTAATTATAATAGAATAATAATAAATCATATTATTAATTCTTTATTGTAGTAAGTACTTAGATACTAATGAAAAGGTGGAGAGGGTGGGGAGACAGGAGGGAAATATTTTTTTTATCTAAGACAAAGGAAATACTTGAAGCTTTTAGCTATAGCTCAACTCTTTATTGCAAAATCTCAAGTCACAATTACAACCTAAGTCAAGGCCACATTCTTATGAGTGGTCTTCACTCAATTTATCCCATTCATTGTTATTATTGTTAGTACAGAATTAAAAATTTTAGTAATAACTTATGCTTTATCTTATTATATAATAAGAATATGATTAAACTATACTAGTAGTAATTTTCTACAAAATTCATTGTATTATATTTCATGTGTCATGGAGGTTACTTTAAGCTATGCCAGGGAAATATAAATTGTATTATTGTCAGACATATATTATCATACTGGAAATGTCTTGGGCATGTGTCCTTTGGTAAACCACATATGTTATTCAGGAACTAGCATGTATAATTTTTTAGACATCTTCACCAGGTAGACTAGTAGGAAGTGCAAGTATTAGACACAGTGACCCATGAAATAAATGTAAATGTAAAATAAGCCTTTAATTTCTTTTAACTCTTTTGTATCTGCAATAATCTTATCAAAAGTCAAAGCTTAATGAGATATAGAAAGCAAAAATAAGTTATTGTTGGTGGTGATCCTAGGGGATATTGTTAACAAAGATACTGGAGTAATTTGCCATTTCCCCCTCCTGCTCATTTTGCAAATAAGGAAACTGAGACACACAGAGTTAAGTTACTTGCCAAGGGTATAATAACTAGTGTCTGAGCACAGATTTGAACTCAAGAATATAAGTCTTTCTGACTCCAAGTCTGGTGTTCCATCTACTATGACATCTAGAATTGCACTATTCTTAAATTGTCTTCCAACATCAATTCAGTAGTTGGGACACTGCCTGTTTTATCATTGTCCTACGACTAATATGCTGATACTAATACTGAAGCACTTGAATCAAAGACATACTCACATTTTCTTTTTTTTGTGAATCTAAAAGATATAAAATATCATTAAGTAAATAGAGAGATAAAGCCTAGATTTTCTTGAAAGAAGTAAATAAAAAAGCTGGTAGCATTGGTTTCAGCAAATCAGCAAATATTGTATGGTCAAATACTTAGTCATCTTGTTTCACAATGAATGTGACTATAGAATATACATCTATATGTCTGAAAAGTGGTGGTGTTGAACTGGAATAGAAGCAGATCATTATAGGTTGCAATATTGACTTAGAAAATCACAAATTAACATTATGTTTTATTGCATTTGAATTTATTTTGTTATATGTTTCCCAATTATGTTTTAATCTGATTTGGACCATGTGAAAGTGTTGACCCAAAGTGAAGTTTGACATTTCTGTTGCAGAGGCTGAAGAATTAAAGGTTTATTGTACCCTTAACAAAAACTTCTAAAATAAATCAACATAAAAAAGAAAAAAAAAAAGAAAGAAAGAAATCAATGTGTCCAATGATATATGATGACTTTAGGTCATGAAGGAAAATAGCAAAAAAAGAAAAATAAGTCAGAAGATAGGAACAGAAATTTTCTTTAATGCATATGAAGGCTTGTAGGCTATTCAGAATTCTAATTATTTACATAGTATGTAAATTTTCTTTAAGAGAAAAAGCAGAAACCAATGAATATGACAAAGTATATCATGAAAGTTGATTATATAATAACACAATAAAATGACTAGGTAACATATAGGTCAGTTGAGAATCAATTATTGCCAGATTACATAGTTCACACTCCACACAATATTATGTGACAAATTAAATATAAGAATACAATGAATAAAATTATAACAATAGCAAACTGAAATGTTAAATTAACCAGTTTATTTTGAATGGGAAAAAGTTCAAATATTTAATCTATTATTTCTTAGAGAAATTTAAATATTAAAAATTATCACAATTAAAAACTACATAATATGCTCAACCTTCAAATACTTTTACCTTAGTCAGTCAAAGAGACCTTGAAGCACTTAGTTTAGAGTTTTAGTTCATTTTGTGAAACATGAAGCAAGATTATTGAATTTATAAACAATATGACTTCACCGGACAATGAAAAGTATATGACAATAACATATATATAATTAAATCAAAGATTTTGAATTAACTCAGAGAATAATATAAAAATGACCCACTGGTTGCTGATCAAAGCAACAAGTCAAAACCTTAACAGATATCAAGGAATCTGGGAGAGTGACACTTTTTAGCAAGTTCCAATGTCTCTTTGATCACTAGAAGACAGTCATATATAGTCAGCTGGACTACTTCACATAATGATGACACTGCTTTTGTGATTGGCTCTGAAAAAACATTTTTATACATTTCTATCAGAAGCAAAATATGGAGGATGAAATGATATTAAATGTAAAATATGGAATTTATTATATTTTGGTTCTTATAAAAATAAGTCTGGTAATGGGCAGGCAAAGATTTAATAAAAATCTCCTTTGGCAGTGACATTTGTTTGACATGTCAAGTCAAAAATAACATTAGTCTAGAATAGAAATTTGTTTGTAAAAATCATATAATAATAGAGGGTAGAAAATTATGGACAAGGTTGATCATAAACAGAGAAAAGCTGTGGAGGAAAAGCCTATTTAAAGTTAGCTTACTGAAAAATACAATTAAGAAAAGTAATCCTAAGGTCATTTAAGGATTAAAGCATTAAAACTGGAATTCAGTCTGAATTCTGGATTTGACACTTAATATGCAGGGAAGTTACTTTATCCCTTCTTGGATCTCAATTAAACTCATCTAGGAAGAGATGAGTTTGGATGAGATAATCTATAATTTTTTCAGTAATGTTTTATGACTGCATTTGTATAAATGTAAACATATATAGGCATTCAGATACCAATTAGAAATATAACAAAAAAGGATAGGATCACAAAAATAAGGAAAGATTATACAATTCCTACTGGAAAATAACCTAAGAAACATTAGGATCATGTGCTTAATATTTCTGATCTCAGATATTCAAGTTGTATAAGGAATTAATGTAAATGTATAAAGTCAAGTGCCATATCCCAGTAAGTGGTCAAAGTTTTTTTTTTTTTTTCTTTTAAGGAATTGCAAATTATTTTAAACAATTCTTTGAAATATTGCTAAAGTTACCTAAACTTTTTTTGAGGTTATACGTCTTCCCCAGTTAATTAGCAAAGAAGATTCAAGATAGAAATAGTCAATTTTGAAGAGACCTTAATATTACAGTTTCTTTGTGTCTTTAGTCTTCTTAGCATATATGACAAAGAAGTATCTGGATCAAAATATGGAAAAGAAACTGTACATATGCCTAACAGCATTGTGTGTATGTTTATGTGTGTGTGTGAATGTGGAATGTTGCACCTTTGCTTTTTCTGAATTGTTTTTTTTTTTTTTTTTCCTTTTATTGTAAGGAATGATCTACTCATTAGGTGGGTGAATGAACTGAATGCAAAATAAAAATGAAGTACAATAATAAAAGATAAAGTTAAAAGCTTGATTTAAAGCTTAGATTTTCATCTCCATAAATCTATGACATAAACTGCTCAATAAAAATATGATATAAATGTTATTTGTACATATTATGGGGACTTTTTCCTTTAACTTTTTTGCTATTTTTTTGTTCATTACTTTATTTATTATGTATTTGTTTTAAATGTTCTTTTAAAAAACTTGAACTTTGAATTCTCTTGTTTCAGCCCTTCCCCTATTCACTGAAAAGACAAGCAATATTACAGCCATAAAGCATATGAAGTTATATAAACTAAATTGTTCTTCAGAATTGTTAGATCAGTTCACAACTGTACCAACACTGCATTAGATTATGTATTTTTCCATATCCCTTCCAACATTTGCCAGTCTCCTTTTTTGTTATTCTAGTCAAACCAATAGAGGTGAGATGGTACCCGAGATAAGTTTTAATTTTTCATTTCTTTAATCATTAGTTAATAAGAGTATTTTATATGATTATTGATTTCTTTTTTTGAGCCCTTTATATTCTTTGACCATTTATCAATAGCTGTTGTTTATGCAAATATGACTCTCTCTCTCTCTCTTTCTGTATGAGAAATGAGGCCTTTATCAGAGAAACATGTTATGAAGGGTACTCTTCATTAAAAAAAATAACATTAATGGGCAAGTTTTTATTGAAAATTTTGTACAGCAGTCTACAAGTTTATAATCACCAAATTTAGCAGAAAATACAGAGTAACATGGGGTCTCAGTGTGTTTGCTTGCAAATAAAAAAGATGAATTTTTTTTCTATGGAACCAAATTCAAATTACAGATTCTTCTCAATTAGTTTTTCTTTTTAAAACAGATTGAAGTACTTTTTTATGTAACATATATTTAGAGGTTACCCTCACTCCATGAAGGTTTTATATTTGCAAAATCAAACAAATGAGAAAGTGATATCTTCTAAAAATATATGTAATATTCTATATCTGTAGCTCAACTTATATCTATATTTTGCTTTTATTTGATGTTTGTTAAGGTGACTAGATAGTACAATGGATAGAGTGCTGGCTGAGGGTCAGGAACATCTGAGTTCACATTTGAATTCAGATATTTATTATCCATGTGACCCTGGGCAAGATACTTAAACCTGTTAGCCTCAGTTTCCTCATCTGTAACAAAAAAAAAAAGAAGAAGAAGAAGAAGAAGAAGAAGAAGAAGAAGAAGAAGAAGAAGAAGAAGAAGAAGAAGAAGAAGAAGAAGAAGAAGAAGAAGAAGAAGAAGAAGAAGAAGAAGAAGAAGAAGAAGAAGAAGAAGAAGAAGAAGAAGAAGAAGAAGAAGAAGAAGAAGAAGAAGAAGAAGAAGAAGAAGAAGAAGAAGAAGAAGAAGAAGAAGAAGAAGAAGAAGAAGAAGAAGAAGAAGAAGAAGAAGAAGAAGAAGAAGAAGAAGAAGAAGAAGAAGAAGAAGAAGAAGAAGAAGAAGAAGAAGAAGAAGAAGAAGAAGAAGAAGAAGAAGAAGAAGAAGAAGAAGAAGAAGAAGAAGAAGAAGAAGAAGAAGAAGAAGAAGAAGAAGAAGAAGAAGAAGAAGAAGAAGAAGAAGAAGGAAATGGCAAACCACCCCAGTTATTTTTGGTAAGAAATGGAATTATGAAGAGTCAGAAGTGATGAAAATGACTAAAAAAACTCAAGAAAAAATTAATAATAAAAATTAACAGATTTAAATTTGTTCTCAAAACTTTCAAATTTGGGAAAGGGATAAGTTAACTTTACATGCTTTCTCTTTCTCTATAGAATACATGCATACATGCATGTATACGTAAAGACATATATGTATATATAATGTTAAGTGTTTATTAAATACCAATAACTGTGCCAAGTTTTTTACTATTAATATCTCATTTGATTATCACAAAAACTCTTCTAGTTGCTAATATTTTCAAATCTTATTCCCATTTTATAGATGAAGGAACTAAAGTAAACAAAGGTTAAGTGTCTTGCCCAGTGTTATACAACTAGTAAATAAGGCTGCATGTGAATTCAGAACTTCCTGATTCCAGGTCCAGAACTTTATCCACTGCACTATTTAGCAGCTTCTAACACACACACACACACACACACACACACACACACACACACACACACACACACACATATTCATGTATGTATGTATAGTTGTATATTATATAAATATGTATGTTCATTGTATAGACACACAGAGACTACTGAGTACATAAATCCTCAACTGAGAATTTATGAAAAATGTAGTCTAGAATAGTGCAAAAAAGACCAAGATAAGTTGATGACTGTAGCAGTAAATATAGACATTCTTATCAATGAAATGCATATCCATTGAAGCAAAGTATAATCATGAAAAATTCCAAGGACACACATCCTTTTGGGAGTTCCTAAACTAGAAATTATGTTTATATCAATTATATCAATAAATATATATTTTTGTTGCAATTTTCAACAGATTAATTCTACTTAAACTTGTGGTTTATGGTAAAATATCTTTAAAAACAAAAAAACAAACAAACAAACAAACAAAAAAAAAAACCAAGCTAGGTTTAGTCCCTCACTAGGAGTGAATCAGCTTTGAGATTAATTGGAAATTGCTAAGGCAAATCCAAGGGAACATCTCTTTACTCTAAAACCGAAAGTGAAGCCAAATAATGAGATAGGATTTTCAGTCTGGTTCTGAAAGAAAAGGCAAAGCACAGAAGCAAGAACAAAATCAATCAGGTGAACAACAAAGTATTTCTGTCATGGTGTTTAAACATTGAAATTTACAAAGCCTAAATTCTTCACAATAGATTCTAAGAAGGTCAAAAGAGTTATCAGTTGTATTTTTTTTTAATGAAAACACATGTTTTTATTTATAATATGGTTCTCTTTTTATTATTGCTTGATACATACACATGTGTGTGAATTCTTGTTACTAACTATTTTTATGTAAATATTCATGTGTAAAGTTCCCCTGTTTATTGTCTAACTGGGTCAAATGGCCTAATTAGGTCTCACAGGACTGACAGAACAAGAGTAGACACATATGATTGTTTAAGTGATAGCCACCATTTACTTAAACCAAAAGGCACTACTTTACTCAAGTTTCACAAACAGTCCAGTGAGATAGGCACTATAAATTCTATTGTCCTCGTTTACAAATTAAGAAACTGAGTCTCAGATAAAATGATTTGGGGTCATAAAGGTGGTTGGTTTCAAAGCTCAGATATATATCTGGATCTCTCTGGCCATAATTTCAAGTATTGCTAAACTCATAAGAAAGTCATCATTGCAGAGGGCCACTGTGTATTCTGTGACAAAGCCCCCAAAGCAACTTGAAGCTCAGTTCAACATATCAGCTTTCTTCAGGGCCAAACAAATATCAAAAGGAAATACAGACAGAAAACACAAGGGAAAAGCCAAAGTAGCTTCCAGACTATTATCTCTAGGATCAAATATAAAATTTTCTATTTGGCTTTTAACGTATTCTATAACTTGACAACTTCCTCCCTTTCCATTTTTTTATACCTTCTTCCTCACTCATATCATCATCCCCACCTATGCTACATCCAGCGTCCCTAACCTCCTTGTAATTCCATTTCTTGATACTATGTATTTTCTTTATCTCTTTTCCATGCCTAGAATGCTCTCTCATATCACATATACTTTCTAGTTCCCCTCACATCTCAGGTAAATTCTCATTATCAGCAAGAAAGCTTCCTTAGTCCTTCTCAATCTTTGTGTTTTCACCTTGACACCTTGCTCAACTTATCCTGGATTTCTGAAACTGTGGTAAAGAGAAGAATATACAGTGTTTTCAACAACTCTGTTGTATAGTGAATGGGAAAAATTGGCTCATCATTCTCTATTTTTCTTAGTAAGTTCCTCATTAGTAAGGATTGAGGCAGGGAAAGTTGTGATAAACAGAAGCAAAGAGATGGACTGGAACTGGTACTGAGAAATATAATACATTTTTTAAAAAAATCTTACTTCACTGAAGACCTATTTGAGATGAGATAAAATAAGTTCTATAGTTGCCGCCCGGTCAACACAGTCATATTCTACTATGGTTCTGTTCAGTAGTATCTGAATATGCTTACCAAAATTAGTTTATTTTTTTTCTTATCAAGTCCAGGAAATGTTTTTAATTGAGATGACATATAAAAGATAATTGAAATATTAAAGCAAAAATATCCAACTTCCTTACTCTTGTATCTGTAAGACTCTTCTTTTCCTGAAGCCAATAATGTATGATTACCAGATCCCAAAACATTTCTACATTTCTATTCACATTTTAAGTTATTAGTTAAAGCCCTATTATAGGGAGTAGGAGAGAGAGAGACTATTCATTCTAAAAACCCTTCTATTCTCTTTCTATAATATGAGGAAGGCTTTATATTCCATTGGTATTTAGCAGTCTACTTTTTTATTCCTATATCAGAAAACCTAAAATAAATATGTTTGATATGTACTAGATTTAAAACATGAAGAAAATCTGTAGTCTGACCTCAAGCCTCCTTTGGAAGAAAAGTTGTACTTTTTACTGCCTTAGCTCCATTCTCAGGACAGAGGAGCTAGATCTTCTTCTGACCTGCCCTTGAGGAATATCTGCAGTAGAATGAACAATTTTACACTTGATCATACTCTATAAACCCAGTGATTCTGATCCTCTGTAGGTCATCATGCAAACAATATTCCTTATCCTATACTATTTGATTCCTTATTTCCAAACCTTAACCCTACCACCTCAAACTTCCAATCACACCTCCTTTCCTTTTCACACTGCAACCTCTGGAATACCTGTTGCATAAGCAATGAGCCTCTCTTTATCCTAAATATTTTCCTATTCTGTTCCTTCCATTTTCTAGGTATTAGTAAGAACTATCTCCTCCTCCTGGATGACACAGACACCCTGCCACTATTCCCAATACTGAATATACATTCACTCATTTCCCTGGGCTCACTGGTTGATGTAGGGGAGGAAGAATAGTCTTTGCTGCTCATTGCTACCTTTGGGTTCTTCCCTTATTTATTTAATTCAGTAGACTTGCTTTCATAATAGGTGACTTCAGCATTCATATTAACTATCCCTCAAATACCTTAACCACTCAATCCTCAATTTATTTAATTCCAATGACCTACTTTTCTATCTTACCACAGAAATGGTCATGGTCATAATTTTTAATTTAATACTTTATTTTTACATTCCACATGAAAACAATTGTAACCTCTCTTTTTCAGATTTTTAGTTCCAAATTCCCTTCCTTTTTCCTCTATTACACTCTTTGAAAAGTCAAACCATTTGACATAGGATATACATATATAGTCATATAAAACATATTTCCATGTAAGTAATTCTAGGATTGAAAACAGACAAAAACACCAAGAAAAATAAAGGAAGTAAAAAAAAAAAAAAAAAAAAAAAAAAAAAAAGTATGTTTGATCTGTATTAGAGCTCTATCAGTTCTTTCCCTGGAGCTCAATAGCACTTTTCATCATTAGCCCTACAGAATTATCTTGATGTTGGTATTGCTAATATTGCAGATAATAGCTAAATAATTCATAGGATGTTATCATACAATATTGTTGTTACTATGTACAATATTCTCCTGGTTCTCACTTTGAATTAGTTAATATTGTAAACCCTTTCATGTTTTTCTAAGAGCAAAATGCTCATGATTTCTTAAAGTACTATTATTTCATCATAATCACATACAATTTGTTCAGCCTTTTCCCAATCGATGTATATTCCCAAATTTCCATTTTTTTTAAATAAAACTAAAAGAGTTACGATATATATGTATATATATATATGTATATATATTATGTATATATTTATATATAATAATATACTAATATATATATATATATATATATATATATATATATATATATATATATATCTGTATGCATAGGTCCTTGCTCTTTTTTTACCTCTTTGTGATACAAATCTACTAGCAGTATTTCTTGGTCAAACACATGGTTTTATAGTACTTTGGAGATTGTTCTAAATTGCTTTCCATAAAGGTTGAATGAGTATACAAATTTGTCAATAATATATTAGTGTTTTAATTTCTCCATATACCCCCAAACCTCGTCATTGTCTTTTTCAGTCATATGAGTCAATCTGACAGATGTAAAGTAATAATTTAGATTTGTTTTAATCTGCATTTCTCTCATTAATACTGATGTAGAGATTTTTTCATGACTAAATATAGCTTTGATTATTTTGTCTTAACTCCCATAGATTTAATGATCACTTCTATGCTAAGGATTCTTAAATCAATCTATACTGTCCTAACCTCTCACTTGATCTTATATCTTCAATTATTTTCAGACAACTCAAACTAGATGTCCTATAAACATCTTAAATATAACAGGTCTAAAACCAAATTTATTATCTTTTCCTTCAATCCCCACCCTTTTTATTTCTATCATTAAATTATATCTCCTTGAAGGCAAGAACTGTCTTTTGACTCTTTCCATTACACATAGCAGAGTGTCTAGCACATATTAATCATTTAACAAATGTTTATTAAATTGACAAATAAAATAAGAAAATAAATAAATAATGCTTAATCCTAAAATAAAACATAATAACAAAAATAAGCATCTATGCATACAATGCAAACTGGAAAAGATCTAAGGATGCCAACTAACTGGTTATTTAACTAGCTTAGAAGCTGAAGTAAATTTATTTAAGGGAAAGAAATATGAAAGTATTACATAATTATTTTTCTTTTTTTAATAAAAATTAAGGGAGAGAGCTTGTCATAATTGTTTCAGTGAAAATATCAGAGTCTCAAACCTAAAATCTAGTAAGGAGTCTAGTGACAATGATTGTGGGTTTTAACAACAGAGGCATACATAAACTTTTTGACATAAATTTAGGTGTGAGCATTTTGGAAGAAAGGAAGTATACACAAAGTTTAAGCAATCAGATATATTTTACAAGAGGTTCCAAATGTCAATTACATATTTTTTTTTTTTAAATAAAAGAAACATTTTATCTTGCCTTCAATATCTGTGCATCTTCCTAAGCAAATAATTCAAAGTACTATTCTATCTATAGGAATGAATGTCTTTGGTAGCTAAAAATGAAGGCTCAACAAGTGAAATCAAATCAAGAAAAGATCGGTTGCTCTAAATGACCCTACCTCATTTGCAGGCTTTGGCACATTTGGTGAATCTGTTCAAATTCCTTGGGAGAAAATGGATGCAATTGCAAAAAGCTATCAAACATTGGGATTTCAAGGTTGACAAAATGACCTTGCAATTTCAAATCTGAAGTGGATCCCATGTAATAATAATTTGAACAGCTATTGCTCCTCATAAATGTTAGAACCACACGTCGTATTTAAAATAATCATCATCATCACTTTACTACTAATTCTTGGCAGCATTTCACTAAATAATATGTTGTTTATTTCAATACCACATTTACTTCTTCCTTTATATATTCACTGGATACTTCATTGTTAGTGACAGAAAAACGTTTGAGTTATTATTATCATTTAGTAAAGATTCAACATAATCTAATCCCTTCCCTGTTGAACTTTTCTAATGTTTTCTGAGAATACATTCAGAGGTTTGGTCTATACTGTTCACAATTATAATTTAACAGCTACTTTTTAGAGTAACTTTTCCTCCTTTTCTTAACTGCAAGATCACTGGTTATTTCTAATTAGACAATTTTTGAATTTCCTACTGTCTATGGATGCATAGACAAATGTTCATCTAACCATTACATAAAGTTCTAGATTCCTAGAAAATATGTTCCTCTTAATATGATCCCTAACTTTTTTGAACTGCTATAACATTACAAATGTGTATTGAGATTTAAGGTCAAATTAACTCCCTTTTTTCAGAATATTTTTTAACATTTCACACATTTTATATTTGTAAGATCAATTATTTGTACTCAAGTATAGAATTTTCCTTTTACTCAATTAATACATTTAATTACATTCATTCATTTAAATTCATTTAATTACATTCAAACCCTTTTTTTCCTTTCAGATCCTGGTTTTGTCATCATGTATTTTAGGTATGCCTTTGAAATTTTTATCAACTATACATCTGGTGATCATAACATTTTTGACTTTTTCAAGTTATTGATTAAACGTTAAAGAACCTAGAAGCAAGTACATATTTATCGGGTTTTCCATTAGAGACCTCCTTCCACATTGGCACTGAACCATTAACAGTTAGATTCAAAGGATAATTGTTATTGTTTCATTCGTATTTCTTCATATTCTCTGCATGAATAGAATGAAATACTTATAAGTGAAGGAGAATAATGTGTAATATGACTAGAATTGTAGGTTAGGGCCAAAATGTTAAGGCACTTAAATGTTAAACAGACAAATGCAAACTTGATTCTATATACAGGGAGCAAAACAGTCAGATCTGAGCTCTGTAAAAAGTTACTTTGATAAATAAATTGAAAATTGATTGTGGTGGGGAAACAATTGAAGTACTAAAACCCACTAAAGGACTATTGCAACATTTCAGAAGAGAAGATGGTGACATGACTTGCTGTGAACTAAAGTGTTTTTTGTGTGAGTGGAGAGAATAAAAGGTAACATGTGAAAGATGTTTTGCAGGTAGAAATAAGATTAGGCAAATATTTAGATTTGTGGTATGAGGGCGAATGAATAGCTAAAAGTGATATCAAGTTGTGAATCAGAGTTTTTTTTGAAGAATGTTAGGTAGTACCCCTGAAAGAAATAGGGAAACTAGGAAAATATGTAACTGTGGAATTAAAATAATTTATATTTTGGATATATTTATTTTATTTTTATTTATTTATTTATTTTTTGTACCAAATAAACAGGTGATTTTATGTGACAAGAGCTTAGGAGAAAGAATAGAGCCAACTAGTTAGATGTGAGTGATTAACATAAAAAGGATTAAATCTATTGATTCTGATAAATTAACAATATAGATAATAAAGGCAAAAAGAGGACCCACAACAGAGGCTTTAGGTATATATATTGCAAGGGAGAAAGATATGAATGCTCATGCAGCAGAAGAGACTGAAATAGGATGTCATAAAATCCCAGAAAAGAGAGAATACCTAGGAAGAGATGTAAAGAATAGTGAAAATTGAGAAAAGGTTTTCAATTTTGCCAATTAAGAAATCAATGGGTAATATTGGAAAGTGCCATTTTGTTGACTGGTAGGGTCAGAAGCCAGGTTCTAATGTGAAAGGAAAGGCAATGAAATAACTTACAAGCATCTTCCCCCCCGCCTAGATTTTTGATTGAGAAGTAGAGATGAAATAATCACAATACCTAGCAAGTATTTTTCAGTGCTTTAAGATTTGCAAAGCATTTAAAAATGTAATCTCAAGTTGCCTTCATGACAACCATGTGAAGCAAATAATATTAACCTCATTGTACAGAAGGGAAAACTGAGGATAAGTACCCAAAGTCTCTGTTGTGAATCTTTTTGTCCTATTATCTATATTTTTACATTATCAGAATCCCTAAATGGCCTGTCCAGTTTCATACAAGAAGTGTCTGAAGCACCATTTGAACTCATATCTTTTTTACACCAATGACTAAATAGTCAATGAAATCTAAAATAGGATGGCAACTTGAAGAGATTCTAGCATCAAGAGAAATTTTGTTAAATGGATTGTTTTTATGGAGGGGAATGAGACTTAGGAAAGTTGGTGGACAACAAGTGAAATATGAGGACATAGAAAGAGATTGAAGCTATAGAAGAGGATAGCATCCTTATGAAAGCAATTTTCTCAAATCAGAGAAGAGGGATCCATGATAGACAGAGATGTTTACCTCAGTCAGGATAGGGATCACCATGGGAATCTATAGGGAAGGAAAGCCTGGGAAATGGCATCAAAGGATTATGAAAAGGACAGAAAGGGAAAAGAGCAAATACAATGTGTTTTTTTTTTTGTTTGTTTTGTTTTGCTTTTTTTGTTTTGTTTTGTTTTTCAGTAATAAAGTATGAGACGAGGTGTAGGCTGATGGCATCTAAAATTAGCATGAAGTACGAAATTTGGGGAAAAAAGAAGTTTGGAATAGCTGCTGTGCATGGTTGTGCAGATAATTATTTTTGGTGGAACAACAGTATTAATTTGGCATTAAATTGAGGTAGATAATATTAATTGGTGGTATGTTTACATGGATTATGGATAATGGATAATGCTCTTATGCCTTCTCAGTCATTAGTGGAGTGAAGCAGGATTGTGTGCTTTCTCCTTTTAGCATGATGTTTTCAGCAATATTATCAGATATCTTGATGATGAAAGTAGCATCAATGTCAGCTATCACACTGAAAGTAAACTATTTGACATGAAAAAAGACTAAATTGGAGGGACAGTTAGTGCTTGACTTTTTATTACAATGGATTGATTCTATGCTATTTGTGAAATGTTGGCCTAATGATTAAAAACAAGAAAATAGAAGTTCTCCACCAGCCAGAATCACAGCAGACTTATGAAACTATTAGATACAGTGAATAGAAAGATTTTTAATCTGTAGCCTGAGAGAATGGACCAGGAGGAAATATGGAAATGCTTAAGGAAGATTTAAGATTGATTGGAGAAAATATATTTATCAATTAGATCTATCCAAAAATATAATGTATTGGCTTAAGATAAAGTAGGTTTACCGTCCCTAGAGACCTTCAAACAAAACCTGGATGGCTAGACACTTAATATGTTTTTGTGGGGATCACTTTTGTGGTATGATTTACAGTAGATGTTTGTTGCATTTCTTATATTTCTGAGACTCTATGATTCTCTATTTGTATTTTGTTTTATCTTGTTTTACCTTTACTTTTTCTTAGGCACGTTGTTAGATGATCCTAAAATTTGGGGAGTTTATTTATTAAAGAAGCAGGCTTCTCTACTGCTGATTAGAGTAGCCATAGAAACAAATACTCTGTTATAATGAAGTACTTAGTACACTGAAGATATCAGTCATTTGACACTAAGTAAATACAGACTTTGTCTCTAAAATTGTATACAACAAAAGCAAAATTCATTGATTAAACATATTTCAATTAGATATTCTTCTAACTTAGGAAACTGTTACCCGAATACTAGATATCAATTTATACAGATTCCTAGACTTTGCTATAGCAAAACACCATTTAACCAGAGCTGACAGTTCTTTAGAACAGCAAACTTTGTTAGCTCTGTGTAAATATTTTTCAAATCCTATGCACACCAATGTCACTGCAGACAATTCTACAGAGTTTCTTGGACTTCATGTTTAAAAAGCTATCCTATTTTTAGATCTTTAAATTATCATGATTCTTTCCATTCCAGTAACCTCTGAAGAGGAACTTAGTGTTACCTCTCATTGTGTCATGACTTTTCTGATTTCTCTCCAAGTCTTTGAGCTCATAGTTGAGTAGCTGAATGGATAGAAGTCTGGTCTTAGAGTCAAGAAGACCTATTTTAACCCTTCTGTAGACATTTGCTTGCTATGTGATTGTTACCAAATCTTGGCTTCTTCATTGACTCAAATGGAGTTAATGATATTATTTATAGTATTGTTGAGGTTAAAATTCAATATTATTTTATGTAAGGAACTTTGTAAACCTTAAAGTACCTATATGGTATATTTGACTTGTGTTTTCCAAACTCTTTTTCAATCAAATATAATACTTAGAAAGCTAATATAATAACAATTACAAAAAAATGGCCGATAAGTGCTTAGACTGAAAGAGATATAAAATTTAGGCAATATTACATTCCTTTGCTAAAAACAGCTTGAAATCTATTTGAGATAAAAGAAACCAACACAGAAATGCAGTGACTATTTAACTTTTTCTTTTTTTCTTTTTTTTTTTTTTTTTTGAGGCTAGGGTTAAGTGACTTGCCCAGGGTCACACAGCTAAGAAGTGTTAAGTGTTTGAGATCACATTTGAACTCGGGTCCTCCTGAATTCAGGGCTGGTGATCTATCTACTGCTCCATCTAGCTGCCCCAACTATTTGATTTTTATCTTTACATTGTTAGTACCTCGCATAATAATTGGCACATTGTACTTATTGCAAAAATGATTGTTGGATGATTGATGTATTGAAGTAGATATTCCCCCAATAGTAATTAAAGCAACTTAACTATGTGTATAAATATCAATGCCAAATTCTCCCTATGTTAACTGCATCTACATTCTTTCACAAATCCTCTGTTTCATGATGGAGAAAATCCTCTTAGACTTGAAATGAATGTGGTTATTAATAAAATATATGAGCTTCTATTTGGTAACCTTTGCTATGGAATAAAACCAGATGATCAGCTTGATAAAGTCATGCCCTTTCACAGAAGCAAGGAAAAAGTTAAATGAGGTCTTAGAGGTCACTAAATATAGCCCATATTTGAAAAAGAAATTCTTTTCTCAAATTTCCAAGCTGGTTAAAGAAATCCAACAATTGGCAACACATTACTGCTTTTCCCTTCCAAGACAGTCAGTTGACTTTTGGATATCTATAATTACTAAAAAAAATTCTTGACAGCCAGCTAAAGTTGTTCTTTATAATTCCCATACATTTCTCCTAGTTCTGACTTCCGAGGCTAAACAGAAAAATTTTAATACTTGTTCATCGTGACAATCCTTCAAACAGTTGAAGACAAATGTCACATATCCTTATAAATCTTTTTTTTCTCTCTCACCTTAACATGTCCATATTCTTCAACTTTTTTTCACATTACAGGAACTTGAAATCGTTCACTCTCCTGATTACTTTTTCTGCTCTCTCATCAACGTCCTAATGTTTTTCTGTGTTTTTCAATATGAAATACAGAATAACTTTCAGTTACTTATTCCTAGAAATTATGACTCTCTTAATAAAATCTTAAATCACATGAACTTTTTTTGATTGTCTTATGATGTTTGACTCATGTTAATTTTATGTACTATTTCTATTGCTATTGCTACTGCTATTATTACTACTACCACTACTACTACTGCTACTATTACTACTATTAGTACCACTGCAATTTTCTCCAATATATTTTGAAAGTCTTTTTTCAGTAAAAATATAAGACTCTTTATTTTATTCCTATGGAATTTTACAAGATTATTTTTGATTGAATGGCCTAGCCTGCTAAATCTTTAAAACTGAAAGATTCTTTATCCTTCAATCCTAAAAATTTCTACCATTTTCCCCAAAAATTTAAATATCACAAACAGGCCAACTATCACATAGTTCTTTTAATACTCTAATAAACATATAATTCATCTAGACAAAGAGACTTGAAACTTTCAATGGCACATAAATATTTTCCCCCATCTTTTGATTTTGATTTTTTGAGTATCATTTTTCTCAGAGTCATATTCTGTTATAAGTTTAAGGATTGTCCATTTTTCTAGAGAAAACAAGCAAATGAGGATTGAATTTTTAATCTCTATCCCTGAACCTCTTTAATGATGTAACCTTTGTTCTGCTGCCCTATCCTTTACTGCTAATTCATCTAGAGTTTTGTCATACAATGAAAGGAAATTGCAAAAACAAACTATAAAAAAACTGAGGTTTGTTATTGGTTCACTCTCTCTAGCACATTTGCTTTGGTCCTAGTTTTGTTAGAGCATGATCATAATAAAGTGGAAAGAACATAATTTGGAGTCAGAAGATGTGGTTTCAAATACTGATTCTGCTGATCATAATCCTGAATCTGAACAATTTCACATGTAAAATGAGGGGGTTGACTAGATCAAGTCTAAAGTCTTTTCCAGCTCTAAAATGATGACCCAAAGATATTTCACATTTAAAGAATCTGATCATCTCTAACATTGATAATGAAATTCATTTTTAAATTCTATAGTCTTTCCAATCTCTGAGAAAAATCTCAGTCTTGATACACTTTATTCCTTATTCTCTATTATGCTGTGAGAGTAGATTGACAATGCAGACACTGCATTCAGGGTAATTTGACTTAAGATCATATGTTTAGAAGGATTTTGGAGCTTATTTAGCTCTTATTATCTCTTACTTTATAAATCTAGTAGGTAATGACTTGAATTTAAGTGTATTTTTAAAAATCACACAGAAAATCGAAAACAGAACTAAAATGCAGGTTCTAGATTCTGAATCCAGGTCTTTCCAAAATAGCAGAGGTAGCATGCTTTAAGATTATTGGTTTATTCTGAGTAGACTTACATAACCTATGAGTTCTTTCCAAATTCAAATAATTTGTGATTCTATGAATAGAACAATTATTTAGGTAATAATGATAAATTTTTGGAGGGGTAAGGGCTAAAGCAGGGATACCTCTGTAATGGCTGTTTTAATAGTTCAAGCATGTGGTAATAAAGACCTATACTAGGGGGATAGAAGAGGGAATAGAGAAAAAAAGATAGGATGCAGGAAAAGTTGCTGAAAAGAAATTGAGTCAACCTTTAATTGATTGATCATAAGAAATGAAATGTCAGTTAAAAGGCTGAAGAACATTAATAATACTTCCACAGCATTTTAAGGTTTGCAAATCCTTTTATAAGCATGATTTCATTTAATCTCACAAAAATCTTGGAAGGTGAGTACTATTACATCTCCATTTTGCAGATGAAGCAACTGAGGCAGAAATTACATAACTAACAAGTTCACATAGCTAGTAAATTTATGAGGCATAATTTAACCTCAGTTCTTCCAGACTCTAAATTCAGCACTTTATCCACTGTACATCCTCTCTGCCTCAATCAAAAATAATCCCAAAATTACAAACATGAGAACTTTTAAATTTTCTTGTGACCTACATAAAGCAGTAAGTATTGAAGTCTTACAGTGAGGGGAGAATATTAGGTAAATAGATGACAAGTCTTCTGTGGAAGAAAATATCCCAACCCATTTCTTCATGCTAATTAATGGATGAATAAGTGCTACATTTTTCTCCATCATCATACCTAAATTACCAGACCACTAGCCTGCATCAGAAGCATTCCTGAAACCTGAATTTATAATGCTTTGAATATGAAGTCTTGATGGGACAACCAGAATGTCTCTCATTTAATAACTGAAAATGTTAGTTTTGAGCTCAAAAGAGGTTAAAAGGAAAAATAAAACCTTAAAATAAGTTCACATAGAAATAGAATACTGAAACAGAATAATTGAGCAAGATTGTCAATGAAGAAAGTTAAAAACTAGAATGATAAAAAAATAGAAAATAACTACAAGCTATTATAATTTGAAGAAATTTTACATACATATATCCCCAAATTTGATATTTCTGGCTAAAAGTAATAAAAATAGTAAGCCAAAAAAATCTGTGATGCAAAAATGCGTATGAAAATTGAACAAAATCTACAACTTAGGTACCACGCACTAAGCTGGGAACAGCAAGGAGGAAGATCTCTCTTTCTCCTCTCCTTTAAATCCTGTGGCTCTGAAAATAGGTTTGAGAATTTTGGTATGTATTGTCGGTTTGTCTTTTTAATTCCTAGACAGAGGAGGTGAATTCCTCAAACCCTGGAGTTTAAGCCATGGGAACCTTGGAGGCAGGATCTAAGGATATATATATAATATTTATATATATATATATAACTGCTAACTGCCAATCTAGGAGGGAATTCCTGACAAGCTGGAGTACCTGGATGTTATCCCAGACCTTCTAAGCCCAATGAAACTTTGTGAAACTTTGCTATATAGAAACTGAGTCCAACTACTCCTAATCCTATTCCCGCCCCAGAGACTAGGAGAAATATAGGGGAGAATTTTCTTCTCAACATGTATGTGTGTGTGTGTGTGGGGGGTGTATATTGAAATTATCACCCTCTGGTATTAAGAGGTGCTTACTTCTCTATTCTGATACTCATATTGAAGAGGGGACCCTGAAACTCAAAATCCTTAAAGAAAATCTCCTTCAATTCTGTCTCTGTGAGGGACCCTGCCAGAAGGACAGTTTCATCTTTGTTATCTGGGTGGGGTCTGCTTAGCCTGAAACTCATTGAATTCAATTCAAATTCTAGCTGGAAGCTGAAACCCAGCTAGGAACCAATTTGGGACTCCACCCAGGAGCCCCCTTCAGCTTGTAGCCAAAGCCCCCTATCATAAAAGAGCCAAACTAAAATCCTCTCTTTGCAGAGGTTACAAACATGCCAGCCCTATGCTTGGCACACCAAGGACCTCTGTCCACTGGAATATTCTTTTCCAGTGTTATCCTCTCTTTATCCTCATCTATTTCCATAATCGGACTTTATGTCTCTCTGTCAGGATTTCTAACCTTACTTGCAATCCCCAAAATAAACCCTTTAATCAATCTAGGTTTTCAGGTCTGTAAATTCCTTTACAGAGAATCTCTGTGCCATCAGAAGGGAATCCCCAAAAATCCCTACCCTTGAGCAGAATCCCAAGGGGTTGCAGGGGAGCCAAATCTCTCCATTTGGTTCCCTGAACCCCGAACCTTCCACTAGACCTTATTTAACTCCCTGACCATCAGAAACCCTAATTTCATTTTGGTTCCCTCTAAACCTCATCCATATGGCCAAATGATTGGATTGTACCAGGGATCTCCTTAAATTGAGGAAACATAAGCAGTGGGGGCTTGAGACAATAGCAGAGACTAGACACCCCAAACCCTCTTAAAAATAGCAAAAGGCCCTTAGGAACAGCTGAAATAGACCATAACTGACTCACAGGTATTAGGGTAAAAAACCCCTGTTGCAATAAAATGATGAAAATTGAATTTTATTCAAGAATTACAATTTTATTGAAACACATTGAAATGTTGGTCCTTTAGAAATAGACACAAATATAATTTTAAAAATATTTTCTGATATGTTTTATATAGATATGTTTTAGGGATTAATTAGAGAACAGGATGGCTATTTTGATTTTTGAAAAGAAACTTTAAGATCATGTTTCCCTACAGCAACTTTTTTTGTGGAAGTGTATTTGTGGTGGGAAAGGTGGAAGGGTATGAGGGTATGAGTGGCAAAAGTTAAAGGCCAGTGTGATGCTCAAAACACCTTGAGCCAACAATTCTTCACAAGTCCACAGTAAGAGCTGTGTTCCTCACCTTGATCTCCATGAGAATAGCTGTGTATTGAGCCTTGGCTAAATTTATTGACATTGAGCTGGCATAGCCACTCATTAATGACCACCTTTGGACTTTGTTTATGCCTCAGGATATCTTGCTCCTGTCTCCTAGCTGGTGACCACAGAGCACTAAGACCTTGATTCCACCTTAATCTCTCCTGGACTTTAAGTATTTATCTTTTAACCAATATAGAATAAATTTATCTCCAGTCTAAGCTTAAGAATAAACAACTTTCAGAACTTTAATGATCTGTCATAATGTAATTGTTTGTTTCAACAGAGAAGAAATTGAAGATTAGAAAATAAATCATTTCAGTACCTCAATGACCAGAAGAAAAAAATGCCAAATAATTAAATATAGAATTAATTGCATCCCTCTCCACTAAAAAAAAAAAAGTATTTTTTGCTGAGGACACGATGATTTGCCACGCTTATAAACCTAGTTTTCTTTTTCAATTCCTCAGTTCCCCTTACCCCACACATGCAATAAATTCTATTCTATCTTCACAATATCTCTTGCTTCTACTATGTTTTTCTATTCACAATCACTGACCTTTATCATCTCTCATCTACACTATTGCAACAACTTCCTAATAGGTATGCTTACCTGGTCTCTCCTCAAAATAATAAATTTTCCACACCAGTGCTGAAGTGATTTTCCTTAAGTAGAGATGTAACCATATTCTTTTCCTATTCAACAAATGTCATTTATTCCCTATTGTCTGTAGGGCAAACTTTAAACTTCTCTGACTTTAATAAGCAAAATGTGCATGCACATATATGTATGTGTGCATTATACATATACATTTTTTTTCTTTGTTCGTCATACTGGATTTTTAACCAAAGAGAGTTATGATTTTACTCTACTTAATAACAAAGAAAAAAAAAGTTTATCAATAATAGATAGATTTATGAACACCACTCCCCAAATAAAAGATTGGAAGAGAACTTTGATTTCATGGTTCTAATGTGTACCCTTAATATCAATGGAGATCAGCATTTTCTACAAAATGATATAGGTAGTCAGTTTTCTGGAATAATAAAAAATTAAGCAATTTTTTTCCCCAGAGTAATACAATCAGTATATATCACAAGCAGAATTTAGATCTAAGATCTTTCTGATTCTGAAGCCAGCTCTCTATCTACTATGTCACATCTTCATTAATATATGTGTAGATAGATAGATGATTGATCTATATACAAATAGATATGTGGTTACACTTACAAATTTAGGTGTTTATCTAGCTAGCTAGCTAACTATCCATTGCACACAATGAATGGTACATAGATAATAGATAATCAATTATCCATATGGCTTATCTGATTATCTATCCAATTATCTATCTTTTTGCTTGTATATCTTTTCTTCCTGATGGAAAATGAATGATATCTTGAAGTGGATATAATACTTACATAAGCCATCATGAAAAATAAACAGACATATTCAGTTTATCTGAAATGTCTAAAGGTTCAGAACTAGCTTTTTTTAATGTAATACAAAGTCATTTTCTCTGATTCCAGGAATTTCTTATATTTATCAGTTCATCTTGTTTTACATTTTTTATATTACTAACACTGGTGCAAAGAAAATAAACTAATTCATTTGAATGATATGACTTGAGGCATGCATGAATTTCCTCAGCAAAGAATTCAATACACTTCTTAAAGTATTCTGATTTTTTCCTTTAGAAAAGTTGAAATAATAACTTTCTCAATTTATTTTCTTTCTAAAGTTGGAAATGAATTAACAGCTTTTGAAAAATTTCAGTAAAGGACATTTTCACATTACATTTTGGATGATGTGTCAGGAACTGGACTTTTTGTAGTAGCATTTGGGAAAGAAAAGAAAGTCACATAGGCAGTGGGATACGCTAGCCCTGAAGAAAGGAGTAAGTTCACTCTATTAAGAGTGAAATGAAATATTCATGAAAGAATAGAACTGAATTATATGAAAAGGACATAAGTCAAGCTCTTCCCCTTCTACCTGCTTGATAGAGAAGAGGAAGTTAGTAAAAAAATTATCTAATCAAAAGGAAAACTCCAGGCTGGGTTCTAAGTGGTTGGCTGGTATAGCTGGTATAACCTGGACAAAACATTTCTTCATAAAAATGTCTCATTTTTGGTTTTCAGAGACCAAGTTCATTTTGTCTATAATATACCAAAAATTTTCCTGAAAAGTGATACAACTAAAATATATACATATTTTTTTATTGTTATAGCATTGTACATTTTCAGATCAAGATATCTTGAAATGAGAAAAAATAAAACTGGGCTAACTTTCTCACCTTATAATTTTGAAGTGACACTCGCTTATATTTAAAAATCTTTATTTTCTTTCTTTTTTGGTTAAAGAAATATTGCACATACTAGAAAAAAAAAACTTAGCTAAGCATTTTCTTGCTTAAGTATTATTATTAAGTAAATTCCAAAAGCATTTCATTAAAAATCTTTATTAAAATACACTAAAATTAAATTCAAATAAAATATTATTTAAAATAAAAGTTTTGTTTTAATTTAATCTTGGTGTTTCCCCCCCTCCCCCCCACAGGAGGATCCAATCCTTCAGTCTACTGTCCTTAAGCCAGCACAACTTATTTACCCTCTTTCTATCTCCATAACTCTTGTCCTGCTTCATTCATTAAGGCATTTGGCATTTATTAAATTACTTTAGAAATAGGGTGAGGACAGAAAGGATATTTAACCTGCCTGTTGAGGATAGTAAAGTTATGAGAGTGAGGAAAAGCTTATTGAATATATTTGTACTGCTTCTCTAGGGGCATTTCTAAAAAATCTAGTTTTGGGCCTTTGTAGTAACCAATTTGAATTTACTATATTTGATTATTTTGGTCAGAAATGTTACATTGAAAAAAAGGCAGACTCATTAGCTAGAGATGTTATCAATATGTTTGTTTTTTCAAACAATGAAAATCTTATATATGTTATAAACTTTGTTATGGACTTCATGCTAGCTATGTAACTTAGGGCTAATCATTTCTCTGGGACCAAGTTTCCCCATATAAAAAAGTCTTTTAATATCTACATTAGCTACCTCATATGCAGGTTATAGGGCTCAAATATGATAATATATACATGAAAATGCTACTAGAATTTGATATATAAAATATAACTGCTATTATTTAATCAAGGATGTTGTTATTTAGCACAATTTGCATATGCAGTCTATAAGGTAAGAATCCAATCATTTCATATAGTTATTTATTTGCCTAAATTCAGAGATATAAAATTACTACTTGCACATAGTCACGCAATAAGTCAGAGGCAGGATTTAAATATGTGTTTTCCTGTCTCCAAGTCTAGCACTCTATCCAGTATACCAAACAATATATTTCTTCATATGATAGTTGAATAATTTTTGAATAAGGTACAAGATAAATATGTATCTGGTATGATATGAAAACAAAATAAATCTACACCTGCTGCTTTTAATATACAACATAGCAATACCTAATATTTTGAATATGAGTTTGAATTCCATACATCAATAAACTTATGAAAAGCTATATAAATTAAAGGTAGATAATTTTTACTAACATGTACTGTGTATTATACTGGCATCCAGCAATCTTTAGAGTCCTTTTAGGTAGTAGAGATATAATAATAAATCTAGACGACTCACTAGATTATGAAAGAGATTAAAGTTTATTTACAGAGGTAATTCAACAGGTCCATTCTGCTATGAAATTTCATTCAGAATACCTGTGTTCATATAAAACATTAAGATATATGACTTAGCTCTCAAATATTTTACCTATAGTCATGTCTACATTCAACCCCCAAAGTCTGTTGCTTTGCAATTAGTCCTTCAAAAATATAAACAAATCAAAACAAACAAACAAGCAAAAAAAAAAAAAAAAAAGAAAAGTCTTAAGTTATATAATTTGAATTCATTCAATGCACATTTACTGATTACTATTTATATACACACATGTCTTTGTTGCACATATACCATATATATGCAATCAATGATTGTCAATAAATATTTATTAAGTGCCTACTATGTGCCAAACATTGCTAAATGCAGAGGATGCAAATATAAATAAAAACGAACACAATTCATGTTCTCTATTTGTTTATAATCTAATGAGAAGACAATACACAAAAAATAACTTGTAAAAGGGAGAGAAGGGAAGAATGGGATATGATGGAGAAATGTAAAGAAGTGCAGAAGCAGTGTAGTTGGCTGCAGGTATTTCTGCCAATGTAAGTAACCATGGTGTGACTGCTGGTACCAGCTGATTTTTCTATTCTTTGAAAACAGAAAGCTAGTATATGGTACATTGTAAATTTCCTAATGTTTTGGTTAGTTTTCTGGAGTCTCAGGACCAGCCTTGTTTTTAACAGAATAATTACCTGTAGAATAGCCAGAGATAAAGTCCAAAAGTCTTCTCCTTCACAGCCTGTCTCCTTCGCCTGAGGCTGGCTAACTTTCTGGAGGGCCTACTCATGGGCCTTGGTCTCAGTGGGAGAAGCAGGAGAGCCACCATGAGGCTGATGGAGATGGAATGAGCTCCAGCTTATATACTCTATTACAATTACATCATTACAGTATACTGAGTATAAACCAATCTTTATATCATTAGGGAACCATTATTTGTGATAAGATTAAATCAATCATACTGCACTAGAGAACTCACATGCTAAACTAGATAACCATTGTCTTATCAATTCCACTGAGTTAACTTTGTTGTAAGATTAAATCAATCATAATGAGCCTTAAGTATATTTCTCCAAAGTTCTTGCCCTTTACAAGTAGGAGTCTGAAGTATTGCATCTGTTACTTAATCCTCTTAGGACTTTTGCAAAGGCTCCATCTCTTAGAATTTTATGTCCTTTTCCTATAAAAAGAGGCTTTTGGTATGAATCTAGAAAACTAGAAAACCAGTGACTCAATGATATTTTGATGTGACCTTTATATTCTGGAACGAACCAAAATCTAGGTATGGATTGCTATGCAATCATACCTAATCTTGAAGTCATTTTGGCTTGCCAAACTGGGGCACAAATAAAAGAATGTCACTCTTCCATGTTAGGTGATTCTTTGATTCTAGAAGGGAATATGGAGGGAGAAACAAAAGAGCCTTTCTTCCAGGGACAGTGTGATATAGCAGACAGAAAATTTATTTTGAATCAGAGGACTTGGATTCAAATTATGCCCATCAATTCAATTGGTTGGTGGTTGTCTTTTATTCTTGAGAAAGGTAAAAATGACATTATTATATTTGAGAAAAGGTCTGGCTGTGTTTGACTATGACTAATAATACCTTGAAAGGCTCTAGTATAAATCTTAAACAAATAGTCCACATGAGCCTTTAGAGTAGAGATGTTTCTATATTTTTATCTTATGTTTCTTTTGAGGTACTGCAATTCTGCTTTGCTCATAGAGCACAGTGCCTTCTTTGATTAAGGGAACACCATGCTGGGTAGTCCTTTGCCAGGACTATGTCATGCAATTGAGTCCAATTCTTCAAAAAGACCTTGATAGCATCCTTGTATACCTTCTTCTGATTTCCATGTGAGTGCTTGCCTTGTGTGACTTCTCTGAAAAATTGTCTTTTGAGCAAACATACTTTTGACATTCAAACAACATGGTCAGTCCACTGGAGTTGTGCTCTTTACAGTATGGCCATGATCAAGTAACTTAACTTTTCTGAGCCTCATTTTCTATGTCTGTAAAATAAGAAGATTGGATTAGAAGATTTCACCAAGTCTTTTGTAGCTTTAAATTGTTGATCTTGTGACCATTTTCCAAACTTCCTGCTCATTCCTCCATTGTGCGCCAAAGTCATTGTTCTGGGAATGATGAATAGAGTTTGTACATTATTTTTAAAAAGTTAGAACATATTTTGCAAAAATAACATTAAAGAAGAAAAATTTTAAAGGTTATGGAAATTAAGTGATGGGTTAAAGAAGCTTATGGATGACAGATAAGGCAAAAAAAAAAAAAAAACAACTATAGTTGTTAATGGAAGCTAATGGCTGAGTGTTGTAACTAAAGTTTTCAGATCTTCATGGTAAAAATGGATAATTTTATTGTGTGTTACATAATCTCAGGCTATTATACATTCAGGATAGTCGTAGCTAATGGATATTTTTTTCTTTTCTTTTTTTTTTTTTTTTTTTTTTTTTTTTTTGGTGGTCTGCATGATATCCAAATAGTCTATTTACTTATCTCTTGTGAGAGCAGAAAGATGGAATGAAAAATCATGAATCACAAAACTTCAGAGGTAGAAGCTGAATCAATTACAGTACATCATAAAAAAAAAAAATAAAACTAGGAAATAAGGGTTCAGAGAGAAAGGATGTCTCTTCCTCCAAATCACACACTTAATTACTAGTTCATCTTGAAGTTGGAGCATGGTACCCAGATTCCTATTTTAGTTCTCTTTTCATAAGAAAAGCACCATGGCTTTACAATTCATGGAATTTCAGAGTGGGAAAATACCATAGAAAAATGGTCATCTGGCTCAATTTGACAACTTCCATGAAAGGGAGATATCCTTTCTCTTACCTCTTCCCAAGACATTCAAAATCATCTCTGATTGCTCTAACAGTTAGTTAGAAAAGTTGACTTTGTTTTATGCCTAAAATTATTTTTCTCTAACTATCAGGCACTACTCATAGTCCTTTGTCCCAGGTCAAGAAAAACAGTTCTAATCTCTTTGATATATTTCAGCCCATTAAATATGTAAAAAAAGTTGATTTGATTCTCCTAAATCTTTTCTCTTCTGGGTAGGCTAAATAACCTCAATTATTTCCACCAATTGTTATATGTTTTGTTTTTTATTCCTCTTTCCATCTAAGCCTTCTTCCCTTGGGTAGCTTAATTTGTCATCATTATTACCTAATTTAGATTATTTAATGTCCAGAAGGGATGATGATGGTGATGATGACAATAGCTAAAATTTATTTACTCTGTTCCCACATAATGCTAAGTACTTTACAATAGCTATTTCATTTAATTCTCAAAATAACTATGGGAAACAAATATTATTATCTACATTTTACAGATGACACCTGGGGAAACAGTGTTAAGTGATTGCCCACAGTCATACAACTAAGTATCTGAGGCTAGATTTGAACATAGGTCATTTTGACCTTAGGGCCATTACTCTATCCATTGCACCCCTTTGTGCCTAATACTCAATGCTAACAAAGATGGTCTGATCATGTCAATGAACAGAAAGACTTCCATTTCACACAGCATTTTACTTTTCAAGAACCTTTTAGATCTCCTGTCTTCCTATGTATTAACTGTCTTTTCTATCTTCTTATTTGCAGACTTGTTAAGGCCAGTTATCTGATAGTCTTCACTAGAAACACCTCTCTATTTTGACATTGATCTATTAACGATCTGAGGTTAGGTGGATCTGTATATGAATCTTGTTTGTGCTAGTTCCTAGCTGTAGACAGATGGACAAATCCATGGACATATTATTGAATGTCTTTGGAATTTGATTTCATATTTAGGGAGAGACAGACAGAAAGACAAAGAGGCAGAGAGAAGAGAGAAACAGAGATGAAGAGAGACAGAGAGAAAGAAAAGAGAGAGATGTGAGACAGGGACAAAGAAAGACAGACAGAGACAAAGAAAGACAGACAGAGACAGAGAGAAAGGAGAGAGAGAGCAAAAGATAAAGAGAAACAGATAGACAGATAGAAATAGAGAGTGACAGAGACAGAGAAAGCAAAAGAGAGCATCATAATCTCTATCTTAATTACTATAGAGAAAGTCTTATATTGGACTATTATACGAAGCACCTTGTAAATGTTAAAAGTGATACAAAATTAGATCTTTTATTACTTAATTTTATAATTGAATAAATGGGCATTGAAAGGTTGAATGATTGTGTAATCCTTTAGATTGTGAATTCCTTATGGATAAGGATAGTCTTTTGCCTCCTTTTTGTATAAAACAGTGCTTAGTATAGTGACTGCCCCCTAGTTAGAGCTTAATAAATATTTATTGATTGATGAATTTTGCCAATCGCCATGGAGGTAAATAGTCAGAGTCATTATGCCTTCTTTCTTCTTCATTTTTTTTCAGATTTTTCCTATATGTACCTCATTTGTACATAGCTATTTGTATGCTGTCTCATGAGATTGCAAGCACTTTAAGAGCATGGATTTTCCTTTGTCACTATTTATATCCTCAATATTTAAATATAGCACCTAGCAAATAGTAATCACTTATTACATAATAATACCAATTGTTATTTATATAGATTTGTAAAGTAATTTATAAATATCTCATTTTTATCTGTACAGCAATGCTAGAAGTTAAATGCTATCATTATTGCCATTTTACAAATTTAAAAATATTATGTCTAGGTTCACAGAACTACTAAGTGTCTGAAGGGGGATTTGAACACAAGTATTTTTATCTCAAGGGACCATGCTCTATCCACTGCACTACCTAGCTTCTTAATGTTTGTTAAATGGCTGAAGTGTAACATCATTGATTTAACTCCTAGCCCAACATTGTTGCCATTATGTTGCACTAGTATATCACTGATTTATTATAACCATCCTGTAAAGACACTGATCTAATCTAAAGGACAAGCTATTAACAAGGAGAAACCAAGATCATCACCCATTGCTATATCCTATCATAGGATGAAAATAAGAAAATCACAGTACAGTGAAGTAATATGGTTATGATTCATAAAAAATAATTTATCTTGATGTCAAGACAGAGGTGATTTTCAAAGTCTGCTTAATAAATGCAGATAGACAGCTGGCCATTTATGCATCCCCTTTGTAGTGTAAAATAACTCAAGATATATTTGATGTTAAAGCAAGGTTTTAACCCCAGAGGGCACTGCTGGGCTACTTTTAACAAGACTCAGAATGATTACTAGCACAGTCTCTGATTAGGGTGTATTACCTAAAAATAAATCAGGGCTAACTCCTATCTAAAGATGTTGGATGTGGGACATTAAAGTGATTTCATACTTTACCTTTCTAAAAAGACAGTAATTTAGTGACTTCAGGTTTTTATGGGTTGAGTTTATTCTTATAACACTTATAACAGTCTTGAAAGTATATTTTATAAATAATAATAGTGCTATAAATGAAAGCTATTGAAATAGCAAAGACAAAAGAAATATTTCTTATTTCATTGATTATGGGCCTGATATTTCTACTGATAATTACATTGTTCATTTGAATGATTTATAGAAAAGACCAAAGAACATAAAAGTTGTCATTCATTCAAAATTGCGCTGAATCAGTGTCTTCACAATGAAGATAAAAGAAGGAGAGAAGTAATTATGCAGATAATTTAAGCCACATAAATTCTCAGAAGAGAAGAGAAAAAGGAATTGCGTTTTAATTATCTGATCGATTCACTGGAAAGCAGTTTAACTTTACACTTTTCCCCTCAGAAATGGGAATATTTTGTAGATATTGGAGTGCACAAAGGCAGTTTTCAAACTATTATTTCCTCTTAAACACTCTCCCATAATAGCTACAATCATATTAATAATTGTTCCTGGTTATTTTTCTATGAACCAATACCATTTTAGAAAGAGAAATCTAGAAGATGGCAGAGAGGAAATAGTTCTTTGAGCTCTCCCAGGTTTCTCTCAGATCAACACCAGATCAAGCCTCTAAACAGTCTTTGGAGTGACAGAACCCACAAATATTTGAAGTGTAACAAATTCCCTGTGGAAGATATTTTTGAATAGCTTCAGGAAAAGTCTGTTCCAATTGGCAAGAAGGGATTTGCAGTCCAGTGCAGGCTCAATACAGGGAGACCCAGGGTCAAGAGGCTGTCACATATTGAGGGAATCTAGTGAGAGACACATAGCCAAGTTTCAGCAAAATTTGCTATTCTTTCCTGGATCAGAAGCCAGTGGGTCAGCAGACCGGCTGTAATTCCTCCAACAAAACTGCAGAAGGCAAATAGTGAACCCCAGCATAACAAGCAGGACTTGGCCACCTCCACTCAGCACAAGAAGGAAGCCAGCAATATCAGCCTCAGGGCAGCTTGAAGCTGTTATTAGGAAGCATGGAACAATGTCCTCTTTGCCCAAAAAACAGACGTCAACCTTTAGAAATAAGCAAAAAATAGCTCTGACCATACATAAGGAGACAGGGAAGAAAAGGAAACAGAAATTGTCTGAAGAAAATCACTCCTTAAAGAATAGTTTTGGCAAAATGGAAAAATAAAATAACAATATTTGTGAAATGGAAAAACAAATCCAATGAATAAAACAACTCATTTAGAAGTCCAATTGTGCAAATGCAAAAGGAGATAAAAAAGCTAATTGAAGAAAATAGTTCACTAAAAATTAGAAATTAACAAATGAAAGTAAATGATTCAAGACATCAAGAATTAGTCAAAAAAATTTAAAACAATAAAAGAAAAATAGAAAAAAAAATGTAAAATACCTCATTGTAAAGACAACTGACTTGGGAAAGAGATCCAGAAAAGACAATCTGAGAATGATTTGACTACCTGAGAACGACTATAAAAAAAGAATTTAGATAACATCTTTCAAGAAATCATCAAAGAAAACTGTCCTGATATCCTATAACCATAAAGTAAAATTAGCTATTGAAAGAATCCACTGATTACCTCCTGAAAGAGACCCCCAAAATGAAAACTCTAAAGAATATTGTAACTAAATTCCAGAATTATCAGGTAAGGGCATATTCTCATGGAAACAGAGGAATGTGCAGAGGCCTTCAGGATGTGTGCTGTCATGCAAGGCTGCACTTTTTCCAGGGACCCAAAAAGAGTGGAGAAACAAACAGTGGACTTTTGCACAGGAGCATGCACATCCTCCTGTTTGTCTCTCCCAAGTTCTTGGTTGGTTGATTGTGGCTGTTTCCAAGGACGCCTCATATTCACTTGTTGTTGTTTGGCTTTATAAGATGGGCAGAAGTACTCTGAAGAGTGGTAATGGTAAAACCCTTGGCTGCCCCCAGTGGTAGGATCTGGAAAACTGGGAAGGAAGGAAAGGGGGAAAAGAAAGACAAAAGTATAACTTGGGAAAAATAAGATAGTGAGAAATGCAGAGTTAGTAATTTTGATTGTGAATATGAATGGGATAAACTCTCCCAAAAAAACAGAAGTGAATATCAGATTGGATTAATAGCCAGAATCCTACAATATGTTGCTTACAAGAAACATATATAAAGCAGAGTGATACATACAGAGTAAAAGGTAAAAGGTTGGAGCAGAATCTATTATGCTTTAGCTAAAGTTAAAAAAAAAAAAAAAAAAAAAAAACAGGGGTAGCAATCCTGATCTCAGATAAAATACAAGCAAAAACAGATCTAATTAAAAGAGATAAGGAAGAAATGTACATCTTGATAAAGGATATCATAATAATGATTTCATATCAATAATAAATACATAAGTGCCAAACGGTATAGCATCCAAGTTCCTAGAAAAATTAAAAGAGCTGCAAGAATAAATAGAAAGCAAAACTATGCTACTGGAAATTTCAACCACTCTCTCTCAGAACTAGATAACAAATGAGAAAAAAGTTAAGTAAGTAAACAGTTTTAGAAAAATAAGAAAAATTTTTTGAAGAAAATTTAATGGGAACAGAAAGGAATATTTTTTTTCTTCAGTTCTATATAGAACCTCCACAAAAATTGGACATGTATTAGGGCATAAAAGGCCTCAAAATCAAATGCAGAAAGACAGAAATAGTAAATGCATCCTTTTTCAGATCATGATGCAATAAAAGTTACATATAATAAAAGGTTGGGAAAATAGACCAAATATTAATTGGAAACTAAAAACATCCTAAAGCATGAGTGGATGAAACAATAAATCATAGAAACACTTTATAATTTCATCTAAGAGAAAATTTGTGGGATGCAGCCAAAGCAGTTCTTAAAGGAAATTTTATATCTCTGAATATTTACATGAATCAAATAGAAAAGAAGAGATTAATGAATTGGGCATGCAACTAAAAAAGCTAAGAAAAAAATGACAAACCGCAAATTAAATACCTCGAAATTCTGAAAATAAAAAGAGAAACTAATAAAATTGAAAGCAAAAAAAAAAAAAAAAATCCCCCCCCAAAAAACAGAACTAATAAACAAAACTAAGTTGTTTTTGTGAAAAAACAACAAAATAGATAATTTGATTAGAAAAATCAAAAAACAAAATCAAATTGCTAGTATCAAAAATGAAAATAGTGGACTTTCAACTAATGATAAGGAAATTAGAGCAATAATTAAGAGTATTTTGCTCAACTGTATGCTAATAAATCTGATAATCTAAGTGAATACATACAAAAATATATCTTGCCCAGCTTAATAGAGGATGAAATAGATTACTTACATAGTCCCATTTTAGAAAAAGAAATTGAATTAACTCAACTCCTTAAGAAAAAAATCTCTAGAGCCAGATGGATGTACAAATTAATTCTACCAAACATTTAAAGAATCATTAGATCCAATGCTATGCAAACTATTTGGAAAGATAGGGAAAGAAAAAGTCCTACTAAGTTCCTTTTATGACACAAATATGGCACATATTTGAAATAGTTAGGGTCTAAATAGAGAAAGAAAGTTATAGTCCAATTTCACTAATGAATATTGGTGCAAGACAATTAAATACAATATTTGCAAAGAGATCACAGAAAATTATACCAAGGATAACACTATGACCAAGTAGGATTTATACCAGAAATGCAAGTCTGGGACAGTATTAGGAAAACTTTTTAGCATAATTGACTATAGCAATAACCAAAGTAACAAAAATCATATGATTATCTCAATAGATGCAAAAAAATTGACAAAATCCAACAACCATTCCTATTAAAAATATTAGAGAACATAGGAATAAATGGAGTTTTTATTAAAATGATCAGTAGCATTTATCTAAAACCATCAGCAAACATCATATGTAATGGGGACAAACTAAAAGTATTTCTTATAAGATCAGGAGTGAAACAAGGTTGCCCAATATTACTATTACGATTTAATATTTTATTAGAAATGTTAGCTTTAGAAATAAGAGAAGAAAAAAAATTAAAGGAATTAGAATAGTTAGTTAGGAAGTCAAATTATCACTCTTTGCAGATGTTATGATGGTATATTACAAAATACTAAAGAATCAACTAAAAACTACTAGAAACAATTAACAACTTTAGCAAAGTTGCAGGGTAAAACATTATTCCACATAAATCATCAGCATATTTTGATATAAAGAGAAATTCCAATTAAAATAAAAGATTTGGGAATCTACCACCAAGACAAAGTCAGGACTTATATGAACACAATTCAAAACCACTTTCCACAGAAATAAAGTCAGTTTTAATCAATGCATCTGGAAGAACAAAAGATCAAGAATTTCAATGAAGGGGAAGCTAGGTGGCACAGTGGATAGAGCAACAGCCCTGAATTCAAGAGGACCCAAGTTCAAATATGGTCTCAGACACTTAACTAGCTGTGTGACCCTGGGAAAGTCACTTAACCCCAGCCTCAGGGAAAAAAAATAAGAATTTCAATGAAATTAATGAAAAAAATTGCAAACAAAGGTACCTAAAAACTATATTATAAAGCAGCAGTCTTCAAAACCATTTGGTACAGGCTAATAAATACAGTAGTTGATCAGTAGAATAGGTGAGCTTCACAAGACACAATAGTCTATGAATTTAGTAATCTAATATTTGATAAAGCCAAAGGTCCTAACATCTCGGGGAAAAAAAAAAAAAACTCACTATGTGAAAAAGATGCTGGGAAAATTGGAAAATAAAATGAAAGAAACTAGGCATGGGCCCAAACCTAATAGCTTATTCCAGGATAAGATTGAAATGGGTTCATGATTTAGACATAAAGAGTGATAATATAAACAAATTAAAAGAACAAAGAATAGTCTACCTCTCAAATCTATGGAGAAGGAATTTATGGCCAAAGGAGTAGAATATAGTATGAAATTCAAAATGCATATTTTTTATTAAAGTGTTTTATTTACAAAACATATGCATCAGTAATTTTTCAACATTGACCCTTGCAAAACCTTTTGTTCCAATTTCCCCTCTTTCTCCCTACCCCATTCCCTAGCTGGCAGGTAGTCCAATACATTTTAAATGTGTTAAAATATATGTTAAATACAAAATATGTATATGTATGTATACAGTTATCTTGCTGCACAAGAAAAATCAGATCAAGAAGGAAGAAAAAAAAACCTGAGAATGAAAACAAAATGTGAGCAAATAACAACAGAGAGAGTGAGAATGCTATGCTGTTCCACACTATTGTTCCCTCAGTCTTCTCTCTGGGTGTAGATGATTTTCTTCATCACTAAACAAGCAGAGCTGGTCTGAATCATCTCATTGTTGAAGAGAGCCACATCCCTCAGAATTGATCCTATAGTCTTGTTGTTGCAGAGCATAATGATCTCCTGGTTCTGCTCATTTTATTTAGCATCAGTTTATGGAAGTCTCTCCAAGCCTCTTTGAAACCATGATGCTGGTTTTTCCTTATGGAACAATAATATTCCATAACATTTATATATCATAATTTATTCAGCCATTAATTGACTTCTGGAGGTGAAGCTATTATGGAGGAGAGAACACACATTTCTTTCTAACCTTCCATGATGCTTAGATTAATTAGAAAATTCAGAGTCTGAATTAGTTGTGGAACAGCACAACCCACAAATATTGGGAGTGCAACAAATTACCAGCAGAAGACAATTTCGAAGATAACTAGAAAAGATGTGTTTTAATTGGGAATGGAGAGAGGCAGCCAAGTGCAAGCAGGTTGAGTACAGATGTCAAAGACAGCCCAGAGTCCCAGGGCAGTGTGAATTTTGTGGGGTGGAGAATCTTCAGGGAGGAATCTACAGGAATCTACATCAGTGTTGGCTACTCTTCCCTGGTTGCAATCCAGTAGATCAGTAGAGAAGTTATAAAACATCCAAAACAAACGCAAAAGATCAATAGTGAACCCTGAAACACTAGAGTCTGGATGAGTCAGCAGTGACCAAGCACAACCACAGCTTCTTGTAGAGGAAGCTTGGAAAACTTCCCCTGATCTAAAAGCAGACCATATATATATATATATATATATATATATATATATATATATATATATATATATATATATATATATATATATATATATATATATATATATATATATGTATATGTATATATATGTATATGTATATGTATATATATGTATATATGTGTATATGTATATGTATATATATGTATATATGTGTATATATATATATACACATATATATATACATATATACATACATATATATACATATATATATATATTAATGAATAAAAAAGCAAAGAGAACTCTGACAATAGACACTTTTTTATGATGAAAGACATGAACAGATTTCAAACCCGGAGGAAACTAAAGGCAGATTATCTCTAGATAAAGCCCCCCAAAACAATATAATCTGGTCCCCATCACACAAGGCTCTCCTAGAAGAAATTGAAAAGAATCTTAAAAGAGTGCTGGAAGAAAAATAGGGAAAGGAAATGAAAATTTTGCAATAGGGTTTGAAAAAGGCATATAACTCATTAAAATATAGATTTGATAAAATGTAAAAAGAAAACAACTCCCAGAAAAACAGAATTTGTGAAACAGAAAAAGAAAACAACTTCTTAAAAAACAGAATTTATGAAATGGAAAAAAATTCAATAGAACAAAACAACTCATTTAAAAATTTAATTGGACAAATACAAAAAGAAGTAAAGAAATCAAATGAAGAAAATAATTCACTAAAATTCAGAACTGAAAAAAATAGAAATGAATGACTTAATGAAACAACATGAATCAGTCAAGCAAAACCAAAAAAAAAGAAATTTTTTTAAAAAAATATAAAATACCTAATTGGGTAAACAACTGACTTGGAAAATAGATCTAGCAGAGACAATCTAAGGAAAACCATAGTGAAAAAAAGAGCCAAGACACTTTTTTTTTTTCTTTTCTTTTTTTTTTTTTTTTTTTTTTGGAAAATCATCAAAGAGAACTTCCAGGATGTCATAGAATCAGAATTTGAAGGTTAAGTAACCATTTAAAGAATCTACTGGATACCTCCTAAAAGATACCCCAAAATTAGAATCCCAAGGAATATTGTGGCTAAATTTCAGAACTATCAGACCAAGATAAAAATATTACAAGTAGCCAAAAAGAAACAACTCATGTACTAAGGAGCTACAATAAAAATACTTAGGACTTAGGAGCTTCCACTTTAAATTATAGAAGGGCCTGCAAACTGATATTCTGAAAGGCAAAGGAACTTTGAATGCAGTCAAGAATAAATTACCCTTCTAAACTTGTTATGGGCCAGAACTCTGTACTTGAAACAAAAATTCTTACAAGGTGTTAAGTCAGTGGAATTGATAACACCATGGTATCTAGTTTAACATGTGATTAAGAGTTCTCTAGTTCAGTACATGTACTTAGTACTTAATATAATTCTACAAGATTGACACCTATTCTACAAGATGCACACTTATAATAATGTAATTATAATAGAACATATAAACTGGGGATAAATGCAGCCAGGTTGATTCATTCCATCTCACACTATCTTGGTGGCAGGACTCTCCTCCTTTGCTTCTCCACTGAAACAAGACTCTAGAAGGCCCTCCAAGAAAGAAGCCTAGGCCCCAAGAAAGGAAACTAGATTATGAAGGAGATAATAAAAAAAAAAATTGGACTTAACATCTGGCTATTCTTGTGGTGAATACTCTACTGAAGCAAAGGCTGGACCAGAGACCTCCAGAAAACTAACCAGAACATTATATAAACTGAGTATTTTCTTTCAGGGAAGTAGATGAATATTCAATGAAACAGGTAAATTCCATTTATTTCTGATGAAAAGATCAGTGCTAAACAAAAAAAAAAAAATTGACATCCAAATATAGAACTCAGGAGAAGCATAAAAAGGTAAAAAGAAAAGAACTCTTGAGAACTGTGTTTTTGATTATGCATATACATAGAGAGTGCATGTATAATCTGATTTTACTGTTACATAAAATAAAAAACTAGAGGTGGAAAGGGGAATGTTACTGGAAAAAAGGGGAAAGTGGAGGGTAAAATGAAGGAAATTTCATCTCAGGAAGAGCCAAAGAAAAACTATTATAATTGAGGGAAAGAAAGGAGAGTGATGAACATTGTGTGAATCTTATTCTCATCAGATTTGGCTCAAAGAAAGAATATTAGACATATGTGTTTTCACCAAGAAACTTCTCTCACATTATAGAAAAGTGGGAGGGTAAAGGGGAAAAGGGAAGGTGTAGGATAAATATAAGGGAAAACAGAAATAGTAGGAGCAAAATACAAAATGGATAATTTTGACTATATTAAAATAAAAAAAAAAGATTTTGTACAAATAAAACCAATGCAGATAAGATTATAAGGGAAGCAGAAAACTGGGGAGGGGGAGTCTTTATGTCCAAGGCTTTTCATAAAGGCTTAATTTCTAAAATTTATAGAGAATTGACTCAAATATTTAAGAATACAAACCATTCTTTAATTCATGAATGACCAAATGATATGATCAGACATTTTTCAAATTAAGAGATTAAAATAATTTCTAATTACTTGAAAAATTTTCTAATTCATTATTGATTAGAGAAATGCAAATTAAGACAACTCTGAGGTACTACTACCCACATCTTAGATCGGTTAAGATGCCAGGGAATGATAATGATGAATGTTAGTAGAGATGTGGGGAAACTGGGATACTAATACATTATTGATGGAGTTGTAAACTGATCCAACTATTCTGGAGAATAATATGGAACTATGCCTAAAGAACTATCAAACTGTGCATACACTTTGATCCAGCAATACTCTTAATGGGCATGTATCTCAGAAATCCAAAAAAGGGAACAGGAAATGTTTGTGGCAGTCCTTTTTGTAGTGGCAAGAACTAAGTAGATACCCTATCAGTAGCAAAATGGAAGAAGTTATGATATACAAATGTAACCGAATATTATTGTTCTATAAGAAACAATCAGCAGGATGGTTTTAGAGAGGTCTGGAGAGACTTACATGAACCAATGCTAAGTGAAGGGAGTAGAACTAAGAGATCATTGTACATAGCAACAACAATATTATATGATGATCAATTCTGATGGACATAGCTGTCTTCAACAGTGAGATGATTCCAGTCAGTTCCAATGGTCTTGTGATGAAGAGAGTCATCTATACCCAGAGAGAGGACCATAGGAACTAAATATGGGTCACAATATAGTATTTTCACCTTTTTTGTTGTTTGCTTACATTTTAATTTCTTTTTCATTTTTTCTTTTGTATTTGATTTTTTCTTGTGCAGATGATTGTGAAATATGTATAGAAGAACTGCACATGTTTAGTATGCACTGGATTGCTTGCTATCTAGGAGAGGGGGTTGGGGAAAGGGATCAAGAAAAGTTTGGAGCACAAAATTTTAAAAAGGATGAATACTGAAAATTATCTATGCATATGTTTTGAAAATAAAGAAGTTATTATTACAAAAGAGACAGAAAGAGAAATCTACATAGGTACATATTTTTAATAAATTTACTTTTGTGTTGTCTCAAATTCTCAAATAAATTTGTCGTTTCATTGATTCATGAAAACCCTCCAATGATGTACATTAAAAATGGTCATGCATTGTACATACTATTTGATTATTCCTTGCAATGTTTCCTATAGGGGAGCCATCCAATGTTTTAGAGTACTTCCTTGCTTTCTCTTGACATTGCAGAGGTGCCATTAGAATATTGGCTACATTTATGTGTCATTCCTCACTCTGGTTATGTACCCAGTCCAATCTTTCTTTTTGTTACACAATTCTTTCACAATATTTTATTTTCTCTAATAAATAGAAAAAGACAGTTTAAAGTATTTTATAAAATTTTTACATCTTATATGAAATGGAATGTGATTCATCCTATTTCTGGTCTTTAGAACTCAAGTACTTTTTTAGAAAATCTGCTATATTATTTTATGCCAAGCCATAATTCTGCAATTCAGGAGAAATTATTTTAAGAGGGGTGGGTGGTAAGAGATGGAGGTAGTTTGTCAAAGGCTTTATTTATTTTATTTTTTATTTATCATTTATTATTTTTAACCTTCTTTTAAATTTTTTTTTTTATTTTTTTTATTTTTTATTATATATATATATATATATATTTTATAATATTATCCCTTGTATTCATTTTTCCAATTTACCCCCCCTCCCTCTATTCCCTCCCCCCGACGACAGGCAATACCATACATTTTACATGTGTTACAATATAGTCTAGGTACAATACATGTGTGCGAATATCACTTTCTTGTTGCACAATAAACATTAGATTCCGAAGGTACATGCAACCTGGGCAGACAGATATTAGTGCTAACAATTTTCATTCCCCTCCCAGTGTTTCTTCTCTGGGTGCAGCTACCTCTGTCCATCATTGATCAACTGGAAGTGAGTTGGATCTTCTTTATGTTGAAGATTTCCACTTCCATCAGAATACATCCTCATACAGCATTGTTGTTGAAGTGTACAGTGATCTTCTGGTTCTGCTCATTTCACTCAGCATCAGTTGATTTAAGTCTCTCCAGGCCTCTCTATATTCCTCCTGCTGGTCATTTCTTACCGAGCAATAATATTCCATAACGTTCATATACCACAATTTACCCAACCATTCTCCAACTGATGGACATCCATTCATCCTCCAGTTTCTAGCTACAACAAAAAGAGCTGCCACAAACATTTTGGCACATATATGTCTCTTTCCGCTCTTTAGTATTTCTTTGGGATATAATCCCAGTAGTAGCGCTGCTGGGTCAAAGGGTATGCACAGTTTGATAACTTTTTGGGCATAATTCCAGATTGCTCTCCAGAATGGCTGGATTCTTTCACAACTCCACCAGCAATGTATTAGTGTCCCAGTTTCCCCACATCCCCTCCAACATTTGTCATTATTTGTTCCTGTCATCTTAGCCAATCTGACAGGTGTGTAGTGGTATCTCAGAGTGGTCTTAATTTGCATTTCTCTGATCAGTAGTGATTTGGAACACTCTTTCATGTGAGTGGATATAGTTTCAATTTCTTCCTCTGAGAATTGTCTGTTCATATCCTTTGACCATTTATCAATTGGAGAATGGTTCGGTTTCTTATAAATTTGGGTCAGTTCTCTATATATTTTGGAAATGAGACCTTTGTCAGAACCTTTGTTTTTAAAAATATTTTCCCAATTTGTTATTTCCCTTCTAATCTTGTTTGCATTAGTATTATTTGTACAGAAACTTTTTAGTTTGATGTAATCAAAATCTTCTATTTTGTGATCAATAATGATCTCTAGTTCTCCTCTGGTCATAAATTCCTTCCTCCTCCACAAGTCTGAGAGGTAGATTATCCTCTGTTCCTCCAATCTATTTATTATCTCCCTCTTTATGCCTAAATCATGGACCCATTTTGATCTTATCTTGGTATATGGTGTTAAGTGTGGATCCATATCTAATTTCTGCCATACTAATTTCCAGTTTTCCCAACAGTTTTTTCCGAATAATGAATTTTTATCCCTAATGTTGGAATCTTTGGGTTTGTCAAAGATTAGATTGCTATAGATGTACCCTTTTTTGTCCTTTGTATCTAATCTGTTCCACTGATCTACCGGTCTATTTTGTAGCCAATACCAAATGGTTTTGGTGACTGCTGCTATATAATATAGCTTTAGATCTGGTACACTTAGACCACCTTCCTCTGAGTTTTTTTTCATTAGTTCCCTTGCAATTCTTGACCTTTTATTCTTCCATATGAATTTTGTTGTTATTTTTTTCTAGGTCATTAAAATAGTTTCTTGGGAGTCTGATTGGTATAGCACTAAATAAATAGATTAGTTTGGGGAGTATTGTCATCTTTATTATATTCGCTCGGCCTATCCAAGAGCACTGAATGTCTTTCCAATTATTTAAATCTGATTTTATTTTTGTGGCAAGTGTTTTGTAATTTTTCTCATATAATTCCTGACTTTTCTTTGGTAGATGGATTCCCAAATATTTTATACTCTCAACATTTGTTTGGAATGGAATTTCTCTTTGTATCTCTTGCTGTTGCATTTTGTTAGTGATATATAAAAATGCCGAGGATTTATGTGGATTTATTTTGTATCCTGCCACTTTGCTGAAATTTTGAATTATTTCTAGTAGCTTTTTAGCAGAGTCTTTGGGGTTCTCTAAGTATACCATCATGTCATCTGCAAAAAGTGATAGTTTGATTTCCTCATTTCCTACTCTAATTCCTTGAATCTCTTTCTCGGCTCTTATTGCCGAGGCTAGCGTTTCTAGTACTATATTGAATAGTAATGGTGATAGTGGGCAACCTTGTTTCACTCCTGATCTTACAGGGAAAGGTTGCAGTTTATTTCTATTGCATATTATGCTTACTGACGGTCTTAAATATATACTCCTGATTATTCTAAGGAATAATCCATTTATTCCTATACTCTCAAGAGTTTTTAGTAGGAATGGATGTTGGATTTTGTCAAATGCTTTTTCTGCATCTATTGAGATGATCATATGGTTCTTATTAATTTGATTATTAATATGGTCAATTATATTAATAGTTTTCCTAATATTAAACCAGCCCTGCATTCCTGGAATAAATCCTACTTGATCATAGTGTATTATCTTGGAGATGATTTTCTGAAGTCTTTTTGCTAATATCTTATTTAAGATTTTAGCATCAATATTCATTAAGGAGATTGGTCTATAATTTTCTTTCTCAGTTTTCGATCTACCAGGTTTAGGTATCAGTACCATGTCTGTGTCATAAAAGGAGTTTGGTAGGACTCCTTCATCCCCTATTTTTTCAAATAATTTATATAACATTGGGGCTAATTGTTCTTTAAATGTTTGGTAGAATTCACATGTGAATCCATCTGGCCCTGGGGATTTTTTCCTGGGGAGTTGATTAATAGCTTGTTCTATTTCTTTTTCTGAAATGGGACTATTTAAGCAATTTATCTCCTCCTCTGTTAATCTAGGGAGCCTATATTTTTGGAGAAAGTCATCCATTTCACTTAAGTTATCAAATTTATTGGCATAAAGTTGGGCAAAGTAACTCCTTATTATTTCTCTAATTTCCTCTTCATTGGTGGAAAGATCCCCCTTTTCATTTGTAAGACTATCAATTTGATTTTCCTCTTTCTTTTTTTTGATCAAATTTACCAAAGGTTTATCTATTTTGTTGGCTTTTTCATAAAACCAACTCTTGGTTTTATTTATTAATTCAATAGTTTTTTTACTTTCAATTTTATTGATTTCTCCTTTTAATTTTTGTATTTCGAGTTTAATTTTTGGTTGGGGGTTTATAATTTGGTCTTTTTCTAGCCTTTTAAGTTGTAAGCCCAATTCGTTAATCTTCTCTTTCTCAATTTTCTTCAAATAAGCCTCTAAAGATATAAAATTTCCCCTTATTACTGCTTTAGCTGCATCCCAAAGATTTTGATATGATGTCTCATCATTATCATTATCTTGGGTGAAATTGTTAATTGTTTCTATAATTTGCTCTTTCACCCAGTCATTCTTTAAGATGAGATTATTCAGTTTCCAATTACTTTTTGGTCTATTTACCCCTAACTTTTTACTGAATGTAGCTTTTATTGCATTGTGATCTGAGAAGAAGGCATTTATTATTTCTGCCTTCCTACATTTAATTTTGAGATCTTTATGTCCTAATATATGGTCAATTTTTGTATAGGATCCATGAACTGCTGAGAAGAAAGTATATTCCTTCCTATTGCCATTCAGTTTTCTCCAAAGGTCTATCATACCTAGTTTTTCTAATGTTCTATTTACTTTTTTAATTTCTTTCTTGTTTGTTTTGTGGTTTGATTTGTCTAAATCTGAGAGTGCAAGGTTGAGATCTCCCACTATTATAGTTTTACTGTCTATTTCTTCTTGCAGTTCTCTTAACTTTTCCTTTAGAAAGTTAGATGCTATACCACTTGGTGCATATATGTTTAGTATTGATATGGCTTCATTATTTATGCTACCTTTCAGCAGGATATAGTTTCCTTCCTTATCTTTTTTAATGAGATCTACTTCTGCTTTTGCTTGATCTGAGATAAGGATAGCTACCCCTGCTTTTTTGGCTTTACCTGAAGCATAATAAGCTCTGTTCCAACCTTTTACCTTTACTCTGTATGTATCTCCCTGCTTTAAGTGTGTTTCCTGTAGACAACATATTGTAGGGTTCTGCTTTTTGATCCAATCTGCTATCCGTCTCCGTTTGATGGGATCGTTCATCCCATTTACATTTACAGTTAAAATTACTAATTCTGTATTTCCTGCCATCGTATTATCCCCAGATTATACTTTTTTCCCTTGACCCCCCTGATCCCCCTCCCCGATATTTAATTTACAGACCCCCCTTGTGAGCAACCCTCCCTCTTTTTTTTTTTTTTTTTTTTTTAGGATCCCTCCCCCCTCCCTCCAAGTCCCTTCACTTATTCTCCTTTTCCTTTCCCCTTTTCCTCTCCCCCCTTTTAATGAGGTGAGAGAAAATTCTCTGAAAAACAAATATGTTAATTATTTACTCTTTGAGCCTCTTCTGATGAGAGTAAGATTCACACAATGATTCTCCCCCTCACTAAGTTCCCTCAGATATGGTGTATTTTCTATGTCTCTTCCTGGGATGTAGTTTCCCTCTTTTTATCACTCCTTCCCCTTTTTCTGAACCGACCTCCTTCCCTTTACCACACCCCCCTTTTTTTCTTTTATATCAGTAAAATCAAATTATCCTTGAGTATTTTTTATATACCCACAACAAAGTTACAGTTCTCAAGGGTTCTGTGTACCTTTTTCTGTTTCTCTTCAGTCTTGTGGATGTAGATCAAATTTTTTGTTTAAGTCTGGTTTTTTTCTTAGAAACATATAGAATTCCTCTGTTTCATTGAATGACCATCTTCTTCCATGGAAAAAGATGCTAAACTTAGCTGGGTAGTTCATTCTTGGTTGCAGTCCTTGATCTTTTGCCTTTCGGAATATCAGGTTCCAGGCCCTTCTATCTTTTAATGTGGAGGCAGCCAGATCTTGGGTGACCCTTATTGTGGCACCTTGGTATTTAAATTGTTTTTTTCTAGCTGCTTGCAGGATTTTCTCCTTTGTGTGGTAATTCTGCAGCTTAGCCACAATATTCCGTGGTGTTCTTTTTTTAGGGTCTATTTCAGAAGGAGTTCGATGAATTCTTTCCACATCTACTTTCCCTTCTGTTTCTATTATCTCTGGACAGTTCTCTTTGATAATTTCCTGTAAAATAGAATCTAGGCTCTTTTTTTGGTCATAGTTTTCTGGAAGTCCAATAATCCGCAGATTATCTCTCCTAGATCTATTTTCCAGGTCTATAGATTTTCCCAGTAAGTATTTGACGTTGTTCTCCAGCTTCTCATTTTTTTTGTTTTGTTTGACTGATTCTTGGGTTCTCTGTGAATCATTCATTTCTATTTGTTCCATCCTGACTTTTAAGGAGTTATTTTCTTCTTTCACAGTTTTTAGTTCTTTTTGTAAATGCCCAATTTCGTTTTTAAATGAATTATTTTGCTCTATTGAGTTTTTTTCCATTTCCCTAATTTTTTTTTTTTGAGAATTATTTTCTTTTTCCAATTCAGAAATTCTATTTTCTTGAGACTTTTTTATCTTTTCCAATTCAGAAATCCTACTTTCCTGTGTTTTTTTAACCTTTTCTAATTCACTAATTTTGTTTCCCTGCATCTCCTGTGAATTCTTTATTTTTTCCAACTCCAATTTCAGGACATTATTATTCTCTATCATAACTTCCCTTTCTTTTCCCCATTTTTCTTCGATCTCCCTCAATTTCTTAAGAGCTTCTTCTAGGAGAGAGTTATGTGATGGGGGGCAGGAATCGTTCCCCTTTAGGTTGTTATCTGATTCTCTGCTGTCAACTTCCTCGGGGTTGGACACCCGCTCTTTCTCTGTATAGAAGGAATCTATGGTTTTTCTAGCTTTTTTGTTCATACTTAAAAAAAATCTTTTGGGGTCTGTCTCTGGGGTAGGAAATTATTTACTTCTTTACCAGCTTCCTCCCAGACGGGATGGATGCAGCGGCTCCTGAGCCTGAGCTAAGAGAGAGCTCTGGGAGAGAGTTCCCCACCCTCTCCCTGGGAGTGCCTCAGAGGTGATTAGCACTGCTGTGCTTCGAGGGCGTAGAATAGTGAAGACTGCAGGAAGCCCAGGCTATGTGTCCGGGTGGGGAGTGGGTGTCTGCAGCAGGTGACGTAAGAAGCCCCTGCGCTCAAACTGGAAGTGTCTGCCAGAAACCGCGGTCCCTAGTTCAACGGTTCCGCTTCTCTGGGACTTCCTGGAGCTGAGTTCCACTCCCTCCAGCTAAGCTAGGCAGTGTGTGTTGCCTTGGGCGGTATCCACCCACTTGTCAGTCTCTTAACTATTCTCAGGAGGTAGCTGAGGCCACACCCCCTGGTGCCGAGTCACCCCCAGGGTCCGGGGAAAATTTAATCTGAGTTTTAAAATATTTTGGCTTTCTCTTCTGAACTGCTAAATAATTAGCAGAAAAGAGCTAACAGCCTGTGCCAGATTCCTTTACCTCAGTGGCTTCTCTGATCCCAGAGCCCTTCCCAGCGCAATGGGCGCAGTGTGCCCCTACCCCACCGTCTGTGCTGGTCTTTCTTATTCCTCCCCTGAGAACTGACCTTTCCTGTTGAAACTCCAGATTGTCTTCAGCTGGTAAGTCGTGCTTCCAGTCCTTGTGGTATCTATCAGTCCTGAGCTAATTTTGAGACTTAATTTATCTAATTGGTTGTGAGGGAGTGAGGACGTTCACTGAGTCGTGTGTTTCCTCTCCGCCATCTTGGCTCCGCCCCCTTAAAATTTTTTGAATTCTAAATTATTTCTCTCTCTTAATCCTTTCCTTCACCCATTAAGAATACAAGCAATATGCTACCAGTGATATAGATAAAATCATGCAAAACATAGCCTCATATTAGCCATGTCACAAAAAGCAAAAAAAATAAAATAAAAATAAAGCAAGAAAATTATATTTTAATTTGCAATGGTCAAATTTAGATACTATTTTTCATTAACCCTTTGATATTGTCTTGGATCATAATATTGAGTGGAGTAACAAAGTCTTTCATAGTTGGTCATCATTCCAATATTGTTATTTTGTACCATGTTTTGGTTCTGCTCAATTCACTTGATATGAGTTCATGCAGGTCTTCCCAGGTTTTTCTGAAAATATCCCCTTTGTCATTTTTTATAGAATAATAGTATTCCAATCAAATCATAATCAACAGTCATTTTCCAACTGATAAGCATTTCTTCAATTTCCAATTTTTTGTCACCAAGAACTGCTATAGAATATATTTATAGAAATATTTAATATTATTTATTATTGTTCATAAAAGTTAACATTAATCTAAATAAATAATTTTCCTTCTTTGTTACTCTCTTTGAGACACAAATTTAGTAGTGGTATTATTGAGTGAAAAGGTATGTAAAGTTTTATACTTCTTTGATTCTCCAGAACTCTCACAACTCTGTCAATAGTTTATTAGTGTATCCCTTTTTCTCATTTCCTCCAGCATTCATCTTTTTGATAGATGTGAGATAGTACAATGGAGCTATTTAATTTGCATTTCGTTATATACACTGATTTAGAGCATTTTCATATAATTATAAATAGCTTTGATTTCTTTTTCTGAAAGTTGCTTTTGATTATTATTTCAGGAGAAACTTTTTTAAATGAGTTCTGTTTTTGGTAGTTGAATTCAGTTTGTGATATCATTTTCAAAATATTAAATTTATTTTCTTCCATCTATGTTGTGTACAAATTCAGTCATACTTTGTGGGAAAAAAAATTCCTATTTAAAGATTTTCACCGGTTGAGTGAAATGAGGAGGACCAGATCATTATACACTTCAACAACGATACTGTATGATGATCAATTCTGATGGACGAGGCCCTTTCCAACAATGAGATGAACCAAATCAACTCCAATAGAGCATTAATGAATTGAACCAGCTACATACACCCACCGAAGGAACTCTGGGAGATGACTATGAACCACTACATAGAATTCCCAATCCCTATATTTTTGTCTGCCTACATTTTTGATTTCCTTCACAGGCTAATTGTACACTATTTCAAAGTCCAATTCTTTTTATACAGCAAAATAACTGTTTGGACATGTACACATATATTGTATTTAACTTATAGTTTAACATATTTAACATGTATTGGTCTACCTGCCATCTGGGGGAGGAAGTCGGGGGAAGGAGAAGTAAAGTTGAAACAAAAGGCTTTGCAATTGTCAATGCTGGAAAATTACCCATGCATAAATTTTTTGTAAAAATTAAATTAGTTAATTAATTTTAAAAATATTTTCACTGGCTGTTCCCCTCCCCAAACTAAATTTCCCTTAGTTCTAATTCTCTCTCCTCATCTCTGCCTTCTAGATTTCTTGGTGTTTTTTGAGTTTCTATTATAGTTTCACTTTCTGCAAAAGGCCTTTCCCAATATCGAATCATAATGTCTTTATGTTGAGATCACAAGCAATTTCTTCTGCACATATTATGTTGGTACTTAGTCATTCACATGTTTTTGCCCACAAGTCTGTGAATCTTGATAGCAAGAGCTTTGTTTTTTTCTTTTTATCTATTCATTACAATGCCTGGCACATACATATTAGGGGTTTAATAAAGCCTAGTTGGACTGATTCAGTGACAACATCCTTATAAGGATATTCTGCAGAGAAATAAAAGACCATGTAAAATGAATAATGATCTATTTTCGAAAGGACAAATTAGGTATTTCATTGATATCCAGGGAACTATAAGAACCCATCTCCAGATATGGCACACTAAATTGCTTCAGCTGCTGGTCACTAGCCTGTGTGACTCCTGACCTCATAATTCAATTGATACAAAACTGACTCTGTCTCCAGAGATGGATGAACTACCAGGTCTCTGAGGGTTTTATAAGAAGCCTCAGTTGAAGATCATTGAAGAGAGAAATGCTATCAGTCTGGATAATAAAGAACAGCTACTTTAGTAGTATCAGTATATGTATCAACACAAAGTACCAATTCTTATCTGTCAGAGTCTGTAAAAAAGATTTCTGCAATTCGAAAATGAGTTTGTTAATATTATTTAATTTTAGGCACCTACATATTAGCTTCTTACAGCTTTTTGCAATGTATTAGAGAGAAAGCATAAAATTATTCTTTGGTTCATTCATCAATTCAAAAGTATAGATTAAGTGTGAGATATAGAAATAGTATATCAATTTGTTCTCTGAACTATCTATGCATAATCTCTCTGTGTGTCTGTCTCTTGTCTCTGTTTCTCTCTGTCTACCTCTGTGTCTCTGTGTTTGTGTCTATCTGTCTCTCCCTCTCTCCCTTTCTCCCTCTGTCTTTCTTCCTTTCTCCCTCGAACTCCTTTTTTTCCGCTCCTTAAATCAAAACTAAAAAAGAAATTGATACCCATAATAAATATATAATAACATGTGATGGCCCCTTGATTGGATTTTTTTTATCCTTTTCCTAATTAGCTCTAAATCTCTCTACTCATCTTGCATTTGCCTAACATTGCTTATTTGTTTGTCTTTATTGCTGCTATCATCTAAATTACATAGTTTCCTTTAAAGATTTATCATCACATATTTGCCAGAAACTTTTGATATGAATGTATATTCAATTATAAAATTAAGTGGATTCAAGAAAATGAATTTAAATGATATATTTCATCCATTGAATATTTTGAGTCCTACAATGTATTAGGCATGTATGTTGTGCTAGACATGTAACAAATATATTTTTTTCTATATTTTGCTTTCACATTTTCTGAGTGTTTTTCTCACTAAATAGGAGTAAGTAGCACTAGTAGTAATATATTAATTAGTATGATAATGTACTATACTCTCTCTATATATTATAGTAGTAGTAAATATATATATATATATATCATTTGCATATCATAATTATATATATATATATATATATGTATGTATGTATGTATGGGTGTGTGTTATTTTTTACAGAAAAACAAATTAAAGCTCTGAGAGGTTAAAAGATATTCCCAAGGTCTTAGAGCAAATAAATAACAAGTCCAAGACTTTTAAACACAAGTCTAATTCTCTAAAAATCTGTTCCATTAGAGAGTAAGCTCTAAAAATATTTTAGGATGTTTGGTGAAGAAGGAAAGACAATTAATATAATTAAATTATTCATAGAGCAGGAATAAAATGTAGAGAACAACATAACAAATTAATACAAGATTTGTAAACTAAGTATTGTTTATGTCAGGCTGAATCAGGAAAGCCTTTATAGAAGAAGTAGAATTTTAACTTAGGCTCAAAATATTCAGTTCAACAAATTTTTCTAAGTGTTTTCCATGGGTAAGGTACTAAACTGTTCTGTAAACAATAGAAACAGATTAAGAAGAAACAAATTAAAAAACAAATTAAAATTTTAAAACAGATTAAAAATGGGAATGTAGAGAAAGGTCTATCAGATATATGAACTGAGTAAACAAAAATAAGTTGGCAGGAAATGGGGCATCTTCAAAAAGTAATTTGATTAATCTTCCAAGTTCATGTAGGGGCATTTTGTAAGGTCATTTGGGTATGATCACAGGGAGCCTTCAATTGCAGGTTAACATTCTTTAAATTTTTAGGCATCATCAAAGAATGCGGTTGATTTTTGAAATAATATGATCAAATCAAAGCATTCTGAAAAGTAATATTTTATTGGATTTTTACTGGAATCATTGAAATGATGCATTGAAAGTAGTAACACATTGATTGGGAATGTTTTTTAGCTTTCATATTTATGACTCTATACCTTGTACAGTTTTGAATACAAGATTGCTTTTTTACCTATCAGATCTTTAGAGAAGAGAGGGCTTTATGGCCAAAGAAGAACTAGAAAATATTATGAAATACAAAATGGATAACTCTGATAGAATTGAATTTAAAAGGATTTGAATAAATAAAACTAACACAACCAAGATTAGAAGGGAAGCACAGAGCTGGAGGGAAAAAAATTACATCCAATGTTTCTGATAAAGGCCTCTTTTCTAAAATAAATAAAGCATTGTGTCAAATTTATAAGAATACAAGCTATTCCCCAATTGATAAAAGAGATATGAACAATTTTCAGATGATGAAATTAAAGCCATCTATAGTTATCTGTAAAAATGCTCTAAATCACTATTGATTAGAGAAATTCAAATTAAAAAAAAACACAAAAACTCTGAGGTGCCACCTCACACTTCTTAGGTTGACTAAGATTACAGGAAAAGATATCCAACTATTTTGGATAAAAATTTGAAACTATGCCCAAAGGGCTATAAAACTCTGTATATCCTTAGCAGTGCCATTACTAGGTCTTACCTCCAAAAAAATCATAAAAAAGATGTAAAAGGACTCATATGTGCAAAAATGTATATATCAACTCTTCTTATGAAAGCAAAAAAAATGGAAAATGAGCAGATGCCCATCAATTGGTGAATGGCTGAATAAGTATATGAAGGTAATGTGATATTATTGTTTTATAAAAATGATCAACAAAAAGATTTACACAAATTGATGCTGAGTGAAACAAGCAGAACCAGGAATACATTGTACATAGTAACAGCAAGATTGTGTGATGATCAGATATAACAGACATGGTTTTTCTCAGTGGTTCAGTGATCCAAGGTAATTCCAATATACTTTGAATAGAAAATGTCATCTGAATTCAGAGAGGAAAGTGTGGAAACTGAATGTAAATCAACATATGCTATAGTCCCATTTTATCTTTTTCTTCTTTTTTTCTGACATGGTTTTCCCCTTTTGTTCTGATTGTTCTCTTCCAACATGATTCATAAGGAGTTTTGTTTTCTTTAAAAATGAATGTACATGAATAACCAAAAAATTGTTTTTTTATGTATAAGTGGAGAAATTATTATTTTTTAAAAAAGAAGATAGTGTCTTGACAAAAAAGGGATATACTCAATACAAAATCTAAAATATAAACTTTTAATTAATGAAATTCAAAAATGTTTTGCACAACCAAAATTAACTCAACTAGAATAAAGAGAAAAATAGTTGCCTGGGCGGGGGGGAGCATAGAAGAACTTTCCAATGTATATGTCTAAAATGATTTTGTATCCAATATATATTAGCAATTAATAAAAATCAATAAGACCAAAAGTTGTTCACCAATAGATAAGCAGCAAAATAATATGAATAAACATTTTAAATGAATAATTGAAATCTATTAACAAACACAAGAAAGTTTTCTCCAAATCATTAATAATTAAATGCCAATCAAAACATCCTGGTTTTCACTTCTTAGCCAGTAAGCTGGTAAAGATGATAAAACATAAAAATAACTCATATTGGGATTATGGAAAGAGAGAGACTCAAGCCAATTAGAATTGCAAATGGAAAGTAGGGAATTAGTTAGAAAATCCAAGTCCAGAAGAACAGAAAGCATGTAGATTAATGAGAAGGCAATAAAATCTTCTAAATTCAGAAATAAATCAAATAGTAATGGGATAGGATTTTAGAAGGGGGGTAGATTACAGAATAGGAGAATAAGGTTATGGATAAGAAAAAATAGAGAAGGGTGAGAAAGGATAGGAATAAGATAGAAACATAGGGAAGAAAATAGGAAGAAGACAAATATACAAGTAAAAATATCATAAATGTGAATGGGATTAATTTACCCATAAAAGCAAATCTGAGAACAGATTAAAATTTTTAATTCACCTATATGCTGTGTTTATAAAATGTTATAAGAGTGAGAGATATAAACAAACAAAAAATGAAGGTCAGAAGTAAAATTTATTATATTAAAAATGATCATGATCTCAGACAAAGTTGAAGCTAAAATAAATTTATTTAAAAGATAAAAAAATTAGGGAAATTACATCATGTGACTTTCATATTAATCAATATTAATTTGGACTAATTAAAATAGACAGACAGTGTGTTTACCTGCCTCAGGAACCACTATTACCAGTCAATTCCCAGGCCATCAGATGAATCTCTGGCCACTGTCTAGTATAGTGTTTCTGCCAATTTTACCTCAATGGGAGGTTTTCAGAGATCTCTGGCTACCACTTCATTGAGTGGTGATTTTAGGTACAATGAAGCACCTGAGGACAGTCACATGCAAGGTTAAGATCTTTTATTCCACTTGTTCATATCCTATCCTTCTGACCTCTTGCTCACTCTTAGTTAACTCCTGGTAGGACTCCCAGTACAACTCTTCCTATTTCCTGGTCCCAATAGCTTATATCAGGTCTATAAAGTCGCACCCACAGACAATTAGAGAAGAAAACACCTCTTATAGATAATGTGGATCTCAATGTGACCAGAGCTCCCTCCCATGAGGCTGCCTTGCTGTCACAGAAAACCTTATCTGAGGATCTTAGGCTTCAAGGCCTTGATACTTTCTAATTGCACTATGCATGGCTTCTCCCCTGACTCTTACAAGACAGTATAAAATCTGAGAGCACATCTGCCAAAACAGATATTGGAGCTTTCTGAATATTAAATACATTTTTAATGAGGTGATTGCAGTTAAGTAACAGGCCCAGTTCACACAGCTAAGTAAATGTTAAATGTCTAAAGTCACAAGTGAACTCAGATCCTCCTAACTCCAGTCAGTGCTCTATCCACTGTGCTATCTAGCTGCCATCAAAATATTTTTAAAATAAAGTTAAATCTAAATAATTTAAGTAATATTTATTGTTCATAGGTAGGTAAAATCAATAAAACAAAGTGTGACAATTTTATCTAATTAATCTATTTATGTAATGCCAATCCAATTAAATTACTAAAAAATATCTTTGTTACTTAGGAAAAAATGAGAGAATAGAGAGAAAAGACATTAAGAAACGAAATTCAGTAGTATCCAACTTTAACCCATATTATAAAGTGAGAACATTGTTGAATTATAAGACAGATGATTTTGATTATTTTAAATTAAAATTTCTTGGATAAATGAGACCTAGGCAGCTAAGGACAGAAGGATTGCAGAAAGTTAGGAGGGTGGATTTTTTTTTTTTTTATTCATTTTTCCAAATTATCCCCTCCCTCCCTCCACTCCCTCCCCCTGATGACAGGTAATCCCATACATTTTACCTGTGTTACAATATAACCTAGATTCAATATATGTGTGTAAATACCATTTTCTTGTTGCACATTAATTATTAGCTTCCGAAGGTATAAGTAACCTGGGTAGATAGACAGTAGTGCTAACAATTTACATTCACTTCTCAGTGTTCCTTCTCTGGGTGTAGTTATTTCTGTCCATCATTGATCAACTGGAAGTGAATTGGCTTTTCTTTATGTTGAAGATTTCCACTTCCATCAGAATACATCCTCATACAGTATTGTTTTTGAAGTGTATAGTGATCTTCTGGTTCTGCTCATTTCACTCAGCAACAGTTGATTTAAGTCTCTCCAGGCCTCTCTGTATTCCTCCTGCTGGTCATTTCTTACAGAGCAATAATATTCCATAACCTTCATATACCACAATTTACCTAACCATTTTCCAATTGATGGACATCCATTCAACTTCCAGTTTCTAGCTACAACAAAAAGAGCTGCCACAAACATTTTGGCACATACAGGTCCCTTTCTGCTCTTTAGTATTTCTTTGGGATATAATCCCAATAACAGCAATGCTGGGTCAAAGGGTATGCACAGTTTGATAACTTTTGGGGCATGGTTCTAAATTGCTCTCCAGAATGGCTGGATTCTTTCACAACTCCACCAACAATGTATCAGTGTCCCAGTTTTCCCACATCCCCTTCAACATTCATCATTATTTGTTCCTGTCATCTTAGCCAATCTGACAGGTGTGTAGTGGTATCTCAGAGTGGTCTTAATTTGCATTTCTCTGATCAGTAGTGATTTGGAACACTTTCATATGAGTGGAAATAGTTTCAATTTCATCATCTGAGAATTGTCTGTTCATATCCCTTGACCATTTATCAATTGGAGAATGGTTTGGTTTCCTATAAATCAGGGTCAATTCTCTATATATTTTGGAAATGAGACGTTTGTCAGAACCTTTACTTTTAAAAATATTTTCCCAATTTGTTACTTCCCTTCTAATCTTGTTTGCATTAGTATTGTTTGTACAGAAACTTTTTAGTTTGATGTAATCAAAGTCTTCTATTTTGTGATCAATAATAATCTCTAGTTCTCCTCTGGTCATAAATTCCTTCCTCCTCCACAGGTCTGAGAGGTAGACTATTCTCTGTTCCTCTAATCTATTTATGATCTCATTCTTTATGCCTAAATCATGGGCCCATTTTAATCTTATCTTGGCATATGGTGTTAAGTGTGGCTCCATATCTAATTTCTGCCATACTAATTTCCAGTTTTCCCAACAGTTTTTTTCCGAATAATGAATTTTTGTCCCTAATGTTGGTATCTCTGAGTCTGTCAAAGAATAGATTGCTATAGATGTACCCTTTTTTGTCCTTTGTATCTAATCTGTTCCACTGATCTACCGTTCTATTTCTTAGCCAGTACCAAATGGTTTTGGTGACTGCTGCTATATAATATAGCTTTAGATAAGGTACACTTAGACCACCTTCCTCTGACTTTTTTTTTTTTCATTAGTTCCCTTGCAATTCTCGACCTTTTATTCTTCCATATGAATTTTGTTGTTATTTTTTCTAGGTCATTAAAATAGTTTCTTGGGAGTCTGATTGGTATAGCACTAAATAAATAGATTAGTTTGGGGAGTATTGCCATCTTTATTATATTCGCTCGGCCTATCCAAGAGCACTGAATGTCTTTCCAATTATTTAAATCTGACTTTATTTTTGTGGCAAGTGTTTTGTAATTTTTCTCATATAATTCCTGACTATTCTTTGGTAGATGGATTCCCAAATACTTTATACTCTCAACATTTGTTTGTAATGGAATTTCTCTTTGTATCTCTTGCTGTTGCATTTTGTTGGTAATATATAAGAATGCTGAGGATTTATGTGGATTTATTTTGTATCCTGCCACTTTGCTAAAATTCTGAATTATTTCTAATAGCTTTTTAGCAGAGTCTTTGGGGTTCTCTAAGTATACCATCATGTCATCTGCAAAGAGTGATAGTTTGATTTCCTCATTTCCTACTCTAATTCCTTGAATCTCTTTCTCGACTCTTATTGCCGAGGCTAGCTTTTCTAGTACTATATTGAACAGTAATGGTGATAGTGGGCAACCTTGTTTCACTCCTGATCTTACTGGGAAAGGTTGCAGTTTATTTCTATTGCATATTATGCTTACTGACGGTCTTAAATATATGCTCCTGATTATTCTAAGGAATAATCCATTTATTCCTATACTCTCAAGAGTTTTTAGTAGGAATGGATGTTGGATTTTGTCAAATGCTTTTTCTGCATCTATTGAGATGATCATATGGTTTTTATTAATTTGATTATTAATATGGTCAATTATACTAATAGTTTTCCTCATATTAAACCAGCCCTGCATTCCTGGTATGAATCCTACTTGATCATAGTGTATTATCCTGGGGATGATTTTCTGAAGTCTTTTTGCTAATATCTTATTTAAGATTTTAGCATCAATATTCATTAAGGAAATTGGTCTATAATTTTCTTTCTCAGTTTTCGATCTACCTGGTTTAGGTATCAGTACCATGTCTGTGTCATAAAAGGAGTTTGGTAGGACTCCTTCATCCCCTATTTTTTCAAATAGTTTATATAGCATTGGGGCTAATTGTTCTTTAAATGTTTGGTAGAATTCACATGTAAATCCATCTGGTCCTGGGGATTTTTTCCTGGGGAGTTGATTAATAGCTTGTTCTATTTCTTTTTCTGAAATGGGACTATTTAAGCAATTTATCTCCTCCTCTGTTAATCTAGGAAGCCTATATTTTTGGAGGAAGTCATCCATTTCACTTAAGTTATCAAATTTATTGGCATCTCTAATTTCCTCTACATTGGTGGAAAGATCCCCCTTTTCATTTGTAAGACTAACAATTTGATTTTCCTCTTTCTTTTTTCTGATCAGATTTACCAAAGGTTTATCTATTTTATTGGCTTTTTCATAAAACCAACTCTTCGTTTTATTTATTAATTCAATAGTTTTTTTTTACTTTCAATATTATTGATTTCTCCTTTTAATTTTTGTATTTCAAGTTTAATTTTTGGTTGGGGGTTTTTAATTTGGTCTTTTTCTAGCCTTTTAAGTTGCAAGCCCAATTCGTTAATCTTCTCTTTCTCTATTTTCTTCAAATAAGCCTCTAAAGATATAAAATTTCCCCTTATTACTGCTTCAGCTGCATCCCACAGATTTTGGTATGATGTCTCATCATTGTCATTATCTTGCATGAAATTATTAATTGTTTCTATAATTTGCTCTTTCACCCAGTCATTCTTTAAGATGAGATTATTCAGTTTCCAATTACTTTTTGGTCTATTTAACGCTAACTTTTACTGAATGTAGCTTTTATTGCATTGTGGTCTGAGAAGAAGGCATTTATTATTTCTGCCTTCCTACATTTAATTTTGAGATCTTTATGTCCTAATATATGGTCAATTTTTGTATAGGATCCATGAACTGCTGAGAAGAAAGTATATTCCTTTCTATTGCCATTCAGTTTTCTCCAAAGGTCTATCATACCTAGTTTTTCTAATGTTCTATTTACTTTTTTAATTTCTTTCTTATTTGTTTTGTGGTTTGATTTGTCTAAATCAGAGAGTGCAAGGTTGAGATCTCCCACTATTATAGTTTTACTGTCTATTTCTTCTTGCAACTCTCTTAACTTTTCCTTTAGAAAGTTAGATGCTATACCACTTGGTGCATATATGTTTAGTATCGATATGGCTTCATTATTTATGCTACCTTTCAGCAGGATATAGTTTCCTTCCTTATCTCTTTGAACTAGATCAACTTCTGCTTTTACTTGATCTAAGATAAGGATAGCTACCCCTGCTTTTTTGGCTTTACCTGAAGCATAATAGATTCTCCAACCTTTTACCTTTACTCTATATGTATCTCCCTGCTTTTAGTGTGTTTCCTGTAAACAACATATTGTAGGGTTCAGATTTTTGATCCAGTCTGCTATCCGTCTCCGTTTGATGGGATTGTTCATCCCATTCACATTTACAGTTAAAATTACTAATTCTGTATTTCCTGCCATCGTATTATCCCCAGATTATGCTTTTTTCCTTTGACCCCCCTGATCCCCCTCCCCGATATTTAATTTACAGACCCCCCTTGTGACGCTCAACCCTCCCTTTTTTTTTTTTAGTATCCCTCCCCCCTCCCTCTAAGTCCCTTCACTTATTCTCCTTTTCCTTTTCCCTTTTCCTCTCCCCCCTTTTAATGAGGTGAGAGAAAATTCTCTGAAAAACAAATATGTTAATTATTTACTCTTTGAGCCTCTCCTGATGAGAGTAAGATTCACACAATGATTCTCCCCCTCACTAAGTTCCCTCAGATATGGTGTATTTTCTATGCCTCTTCCTGGGATGTAGTTTCCCTCTTTTTATCACTCCCTCCCCTTTTTCTGATACTACCCCCTTCCCTTTACTACACCACCTCCTTTTTTTTCTTTTATATCAGTAAAATCAAATTATCCATGTGTACTTTCTATATATCCACAACAGAGATATAATTCTCAAGGGTTCTGTGTACTTTTTTCTGTTTCTCTTCAGTCTTGTGGATGTAGATCAAATTTTTTGTTTAAGTCTGTTTTTTTTTTTTCTTAGAAACATATGGAATTCCTCTATTTCATTGAATGACCATCTTCTTCCATGGAAAAAGATGCTAAACTTAGCTGGGTAGTTTATTCTTGGTTGCAATCCTTGTTCTTTTGCCTTACGGAATATCAGGTTCCAGGCCCTTCTATCTTTTAATGTGGAGGCAGTCAGATGTTGTGTGACCCTTATTGTGACACCTTGGTATTTAAATTGTTTTTTTTTTTTTTCTAGCTGCTTGCAGGATTTTCTCCTTTGTGTGGTAATTTTGCAGCTTAGCCACAATATTCTGTGGTGTTCTTTTTTTATGGTCTATTTCAGAAGGAGTTTCATGCATTCTTTCAACATCTACTTTCCCCTCTGTTTCTATTATCTATGGACAGTTCTCTTTGATAATTTCCTGTAAAATAGAATCTAGGCTCTTTTTTTGGTCATAGTTTTCTGGAAGTCCAATGATCCGCAGATTATCTCTCCTAGATCTATTTTCCAGGTCTATAGATTTTCCCAGTAAGTATTTGACTTTATTCTCCAGCTTTTCATTTTTTTTTTTTTTTGTTTGACTGATTCTTGGGTTCTCAATGAATCATTTATTTCTATTTGTTCCATCCTGAATTTTAAGGAGTTATTTTCTTCATTCACAGTTTTTAGTTCTTTTTGTAAATGCCCAATTTCGTTTTTAAATGAGTTATTTTGCTCTATTGAATTTTTTTCCATTTCCCTAATTTTTTTTTGAGAATTATTTTCTTTTTCCAATTCAGAAATCATCTTTTCTTGAGACTTTTTTATCTTCTCCAATTCAGAAATCCTACTTTCCTGTGATTTTTTTTACCTTTTCTAATTCACTAATTTTGTTTCCCTGCATCTCCTGTGAATTCTTTATTTTTGCCAACTCCAGTTTCATAGCTTCTCTTTCCTTCCCCCATTTTTCTTCAAACTTTCTTAACTTTTTAATAGTCTCTTCAAGGAGAGAGTTATGTGATGGGGGGCAGGAATCGTTCCACTTTAGGTTGTTATCTGCTGACTCTCTGCTGTTAACTTCCTCGGGGTTGGATTCCCGCTCTTTCTCTTTGTAGAAGGAATCTATAGTTTTTTTTGGCTTTTTACTCATACTTAAAAAATCTTTTGGGGTCTGTCCCTGGGGGTAGGAAATTATTTATTTATTTCTTTACCAGCTTCCTCCCAGACCTGGATGGATGCAGCGGCCCCTGCACCTGAGATAAGAGAGAGCTCTGTGAGAGAGTTCCCCACCCCCTCCCTGGAAGTGCCTCACAGGTGACTAGCACTGCTGTGCTTTGAGGGCGCTGTGTTCTAGCGGCTTCCCTGAGGTTTGATACTGAACAGTAAAGGTGACTCAAAGCCCAGCATATGCGTCCCGGTGGGGCGTGGATATCAGCAGCAGGTGTAGTGAAAAGCCCCTGCGCTCAAACTGGAAGTGTCTGCCAGAAACCCCGGTCCCTAGTTCAAAGGTTCTGCTTCTCTGGGACTTCTATTCCACAGCCTCCAGCCAAGCCAAGCACTATGAGTTACCGCCCCGCCCACTTTTCCATCTCTTAACTACCCCCAGGTAAAAGCCTGGATTGCCTATGTCGGCCACACCCACAGTGCCGAGATCTGCTGAGTCACCCCTGGGATATGGGAAGATCCAATCTGGTTTTAAATTTTAAAGTGGCTTAGATTTCTCTTCTGAACTGCTGTATTATAAGCAGAGAAGAGCTAACAGCCTGTGCCAGATTCCTCTATTTCAGTGTCTTCACTGATCCCAGAGCCCTCTCCAGCGCGACCAGCACAGTGTGCCACTACCCCACCTTCTGTGCTGGCCTTTCTTCTTCCTCCCCTGGGAGCTGACCTTTCCTGTTGAAACTCCAGATTCTCTTCAGCTGGTAAGTCCTGCTTCCAGTCCTTGTGGATTCTATCAGTCCAGCGCTATTTCTGAGGCTGATTATATCTAGTTGGTTGTGAGGGAAGAAAGGAGCTTACAGAGTCACGTGTATCTTCTCTGCCATCTTGGCTCCGCCCCCGAGGGTGGATTTTTTAATAGACAATCTCTAAAATAGAATGTGAATGGGTTGTAATATTGCTCTGGCATAGGAAATGATAAGCTTGTGGAAATAGAAAATGTGGAAACATTTGGACTTATGAAGGAAGATTCCACATAACAAGTGAAAAAATATAGTACATTCTTACACATATGTGCATGTTTATAGATATTTGTGTATGTCTATGTTTGTGTGTGTGTGTGTGCAATATTATTCATAGCACTCAGGGTGGGAAAGTAAGGGAGGAATAAAGTAAATAGTGCAAAGCAGAAAACATAATAAAAGGATTGTTTATATCTATGTGTGTGACAATACAGGTGGGTAAAGCAATAAAAATGAATATTATAAAATAAGCACATCTCCTTTAAAAATGGACAAATGAAAGGAAAACTTCCCTTATACTAAAAAAAGTTCCCTTTTACTAAAGGAGGTTGATTTTTGTGGAACATTTGCAAAAAAAAAAAATGACCATTTTTTTCAATGTATTGATCAATTGTGCTAATTATTTCATCTCCTTTTCTTTAAAAAAAATATTTTAAGGGACCACAATCTTGAAAAGTAGGAAGACAAGGAAAAAGCTAGAAACAAAAGATATACATACCATTTATTTTTGTGTTTTTACATTGTTAGGTAAAATGGTACTAACAATGATTATAAAAGCAAAGAATTGCAGAATGAAATGGACAAGAAGAAGTCATCTAGTTTTAGACAACTTCCCAAGTAGAAAATTAATCTTAAACATTGTAAATGTCATGCATTGTAGTTGAAGACATCCTCCCCACCTCTTGCAGTGATGGCAGCCTCATTATTTCTAAGGTAATTCATCGCATTTTTGGGTATTTCTAATAATTATCAAGGTTCTCTTTATGTTGAATGAAAACCAATTTTCCTCTAACTTCCATCTATCAGGCCTAGTTCTCTCCTCTGAGATAAAATGAACAATAATCTCTCAAATATCTGAAGATTATTCACATGGACTCCTTCCCCTCCTTGGGAGGGGAAGAAAGCATTTATGTAGGCTAATTATTCCAAGTTCCTAAACCAAATGGCATGTATGTATGATGGATGATTATCTACACTTAATTTATTCTACATCTTAAATATTCCTATTCAAATATGAAACTTAAGACATCATTCAATGTATCAATTGTGGTTTGAAGATATATGTGATCCCGAGGTAGGAGGGAGAGAGAGAAAGAAAGAAGAGTTAAGGAAATATATCTCCAAGTTATGGGAGCTATGTGGATTATACAATTTTAATAATTCACATTTTACAGATGAGGAAAACAGAAATTATGTAACTTGCTCAGGATCACATAGTTAATAAGTGTTTGAGGTCAGATTTGAATTTGAATTGTCCTGACTCATGGTCTGGTATTCTATCCACTGTTCCAACTAACTTCCTCTATACACTATATATATGTGTGTGTGTGTGTGTGTGTGTGTGTGTGTGTGTGTGTGTGTGTGTGTGTGTGTTTGTGTGTACATATATATATATATATATATATATATATATAAATTATTTAAAAAATTTTTAAAATTAGAATAGATTATTAAAGTTAACTTTTGAGCATTTAGAAAAGAACATTATTGATTAAGGAAAAACTAATTATAAATTACTTATTGACTTTCAACTCTGAGTTACCTGTTATTGTCATAATGATGATAATGATAACCAAATTGAAGAAGTTACTATATGTATTAAGTCTTGTCTTTTGCTGTGATTGATTATATATCACATGGAATATTTTGTACACTTCTGAATACCTCATTTTAGACTATGACATGTTTAGAGTTACCTAGAAGAGAGTGTCTAAAATAATGGGGTGGTCTGAAACTATGCTATTTGGAATGGGGACTGCAAAGTTATAAAATATAGTACTCTTATAATCATTTACAGTAAATTTGTATCATGTTTTGATGTAAGCTATTTACACTTCATCTTTTTTTTTTCCCCCAAAGGATACAGGAGAGGATATGATGTTGCCATTATCCAACAAAGGAATTTAAAAAATTTACCTTCCAAGTGGGGTGATCTAGTGTAGCCATTTGTGCAGAAGTCTTGGAAAGTTCTCTGATGCAGGGACAGAATATTGCCTCTATTAACATACACAAGCAATTCCTTCCTGTTAAATGTCCAGGTTCAAATAGATCTTATAAAAAAACAAACCCCAACTGACCTAAGTTCTGAATTATTGCAAAGAATAACAAATCGGACACTTTGGATTCTTTGAATTCCCCCCAAGATGTGGGCATCCCACATCATTGCCTTCAGATAGTAAAACATAAATTGAAATCACAATAAGAGTGAGGGAAATCAGTATAAGGCGGAGTATTTGATCATTTAAAAGGAAACAGACTAATTATCAACAGTGTGAAATAAAGTGAATTGATAAATCAAAGGATTTTAAGGTAGCTAGGAATAAAACCCTATTGAATTATGTTCAAGAAGAAACCATTCCCTTCTTTTCTTTGCCAGCCACTTGTTCTCAGTGTTTCTAAGTATCTCTCCACTAAATTGTCAATGCAATATTAATTGGGATTGGTAGAGAATGTTTCCTCATATAGAATTCCTATAATCCAAAATCAGTATCTCCCAAAAAAGGAAAGGGGAGGGAAATTTAGAAATTGAGTTTTACTTTTTAACCTCATGATAAGGGAAGTCATAGGTTGAATTTAATGTTAGGAAAACTCAGGTTCAAATTTCAACTCTGACAGTATTAAACTTTGTAAGCACTGGATATTCACATTTAAACTTTATAAGCCTCAGTTTTTTTCCTCTGTATTAATATCAATAGTACCTATCTTGGAGGGTTGCCATGAGAATAAGAAAATATTTAAAGCACTATACAATACACATACACACATATTATATAAGCATGTATGTTATCATTAAACATTTTCTCTAAATCAATACTATGCTCCCTTCCCAAAAACTCATTCAATGTTTTTAATAGTAATATCAGCTGAAATGTTTCAAACTTGATGATGAAGTCAGAAATCTTTAACATTAATTTTAGTCTTATTCTATAACTTTTCCTGCTCTTTTTAAAATGTTCAAATAAATTGCAATTTGTTATCTGAGGTTGTGATTTATTGGGAAAATAAAAACTTATGTTCCCACAAAATTGTAAAGGTTTCATTATTCAGACCAGAATGACTTAGGTTTCACAATTTAATTTGGAACTTTCAAGGTATGTCACTATCACATATCACTGGATTTTTTTTTTTATTATCAAAATATCTCTGACCCATGAGGTTTACAAATATAATAAGCATTCATTTCATCTTTCTAAGTCTTTGTTTTCTAGTTTCTAGGTTTCCAACATTTTTGCCAGAGAACTTTTAACTAGGATGGGTTGATTTAAATTTACATCTTACTTTTCCTTGTTGCTAGAGAATCCAGAAAGAAATAGAAAGTACCTAATGTGGAGATGGGGATTCAGAAGGCTTTTTGTTAACTAGTGCAGGTCTCTACCTATTCAACATTTTTCTGAAAGGGGAAAATCAGATTTCTAAAAATTCTCTTAAATGGTGCTACTTATTCTTTATCAAATTCTTCTTTAGTATGTGAATATTAATTATAATTATAATTATATGTGTAATCATTCTTTTCATAAAAATTATTTCACATTAAATGGCTATTAGACTGTTTCTTGTAGTACACAACTGACTCCTCTGGGTAAATTAGCCAAATGAGGAAGGTAAATTAGTTCTTTCAGACTATCAGGTACTACTTAACGTTCTGCAGCTATTGCAATCAATGGTACCCAAGTGGCCTGAAGGAGTTAATGTGTTTCCCCAAAGAAACTTGCTTACTTCAAGTCCTTGTCCAAAGAAAGGAAGATGCCTTCTGTTTTACTTCATGCTTTCCTACCATGAATGTATTCAAGTAAACAATTCTAAGGGAAAAATTAGCAGGTAAATCATCTTAAGTAGCTCTAAGACTTCCAAGTAGTTTCTTTCAGGGAGAAATTATATTTTCTCTGCACCCAGAAAGAGAACAAGATGGAGTTTAAAGCCACACAATGATGAAATAAGTGAGTTCTGGGAATATGCTCTATATTGTATAAAGTCCTTAATCTTATCAGAATACTTCTGAAAACATTTTCAAATCCTATTTTCTAAATGTTGAAGGGCATTAGAATACATCTTTCAAAAAGTACTTTCAAAACTTAGGGCACTTTTAGCAAATAATTCTTCAAAAATAGGCTTTTGGATAAAGGATACAACTATATAGGTTGTCTTCCATGCAAAATAATTGAAACATGTCATTGAGCTTTTCTCCACATCAACCTAAATTTTTACAAGAATTATCTCCATCAGTATTAGGCTTATGCCTCAAAAAATACTTCAATATATTGACTTACTTGAATAGTTGTTCAGGGACCAATATTAATAACTGAAATTGATATAGAACCTTGAGTTTCACACAGAACCATACTTTTCATTCAGCCTTTACATTCCAGCTTTTTAAGTTTTGGTTCATCACCTCATATAAGATCCTTAAATGAATGTGGGATACATATATTTTTGATTTTATCAGCGAATAATTCCTATGTAACCTGAATAATAGTCATGAGTAGAAAATGTTTAAGCCTGCTTTACATCATCACAAATACATTGTAAAACAGGAACAAATGTTCCCATTTAACAGGGAAAACTGAGTCTTTTACTGTTTAATTGACATCCTCATAGTATTACAATTTAATTTGACATGGCTGATCCCAATCCAGTTTTTTTTTTTCTTTTTCCATCACTTCACATTGCTACTCTATAATAGTACTCTTCCAAAAAGCAGGTGAGATGTTGAGAAAGATGCAAAAGAATGATAAAATAAGTCCACTACCCTCTAAGAGCAACAAGCATAATTAAGTACAAAAGGAGTGACATCTGGAAGTCTCTTCACATGTAGATCCCCAGAAAGCTTCTTGTGGTCTGAATTAGATTTTGTGGGTCAAAATCAAATCTTTTAAAACCTCTGTCTTCTAAATTTGCAGAGCAAATTGACTCATTAATTTAAAATAAATGACATTTAATCGTAGTATGATTTGTTCCTCAAAAAAGACAGTCTGGTTTTTTTTTTCTTACTCGTTAATAATTTTATGACATGTAAGTTGAGTCCACTGTCCTATCCACTTCGGATGCTTCCCTCTTCACTTTGTAAAGAAAAATTGAATAATTTACTCTTTTCTAGTCCTGTAGGACCTTTTCCATTCCAAAAAAGTAAGAATTTATTAAGATTACCAACAGTGGAACAGCAATCATATTTTTAGAAGTAAGTCATCATGCATTTACTACATACTTAACTATGTTCATTCTGTATAGGTAACTGTATTTTGCAGAGGTGTAGGGTAGAAAATGTCCTGTCAAGATGACTCAGGAATGCACCCTGGCAAGGTATGACACAAACGAAATGAGCAGAGTAAAATGTTCAAATGTTAAATAATTCATCATAACATTTTGCATGTGGGTACAAAATATGATTAGACTTGCCAAACATAATTGCCCACTTAAATATTTTCCAGGAAATGCCATTTCTCTTACATCCAAGATAGTATGTTCTTTTTCTCTTTCTGCTACTTGATTAATATGTGTATTAAGTATGTGCCCATTAACAGTATTAGATTATCACCTCTATTGTTCCAACCACTGAACTGATAACTGATTATATGTTAGAATATCTTAAAGATTTATCAATATGCTGGGCACTCGAAAACAGAGAAAAAAAGGGGTGGGTAGGAGTGGGGAACAGTCTCAAACTTCTAAAAACAACTAAATAAATTTAACTAGTCTATAAGTTTTGATAATACATTTTTAACCATTAAGTAAGAAAACCAAAAGGGATTTTTGGTAATTTTTTTGTTATAAAGGAACTTGTCCTTTTCCCCTCATTTTATAAAATGAAAGAGATTAGAAGGGATTTCTATGGGAATGTAGGCCAATTTCTATCCAAAGCAAAATTATATCTATAAGATTATTGACATTCAGTACAGATATACTTCATGACCTTTAAATGACTTCATTAATTTCTAAGTCAATCTATTTCCCTTTCAGAAAAATAATATAAAGAATTGTTATCCAATGTTGACCTGAAATACTCCTACCTGTTATTACCATCATTTATTCTGACAAGGTGAAAGACAATAAGCCTAATTCCTATTAAGAAAAAGGGGATCTGCATGCTGTAGTACATTCAGAATATTTATCAGAAAAATTAAAGTAAATTTTCATGATGTTTAAAGAAACAAAAGAAGAATTGAATTTATAAATTTGCTTGAAAATGTCCATGGTAGATAGTATCCTGAAATCAAAGCTAGATGAACTTTGAAAACATCTGCTATTCCAAGTTCCAAGGAAATTGCATCATTTTAACTATAAAATATATTGATGTTTTCTACATCTTTTTTGATCCTTTATTCAAAACCTTGCAATAAACTATAATTGAATTTTAGACCCTGAAGCAGGATACAGATTGCCACATTGTTTTTTTCTGTTATTTATAACATGTTTTTATTGAAGCAAGAGAGTAGAAGCTGCAGGAAAACATAAGAAGAAAAAGGTAAATATTTGTCCCAAGAGGGAGAGCTAAGTAATGGATTGTTGAGAAATATTTGAAATTCAAGTGTTGTGAGGAGGCATTTATTAACTTAATGCTGGGCAGACAAACCACTTGAAATCAAATGGGGGCCAACTTAGTTAATTAATTAATTTAAGGTTGGACTCTGTTTTGAAAGATGAATTTTCTTTTTTAGAAAGGAAAATTATATTGAAAGTGAATTATTTCATAACTATATTCCTATAGTAAAAGTGAATGGAATTTGTGAATTCAACAAATATCATGAACAATTAACAATATCTATCTATCTATCTATCTATCTATCTGCTAATTCATATTTCAATACTTCTCAAGAAGCCATAATTTTAATGCATAAGCTAAAGGCTTAAATCATATAAGTGTTTGTTGTTAAATTAGATTGATTTTTGTAAACAGAATTAATTTGAAAAAAATTACTTTCATATTGTTTACTTTTGGGATTTATACATTTACCAAAGGATTTAAAGGATCCCAGGGTAACAAAAAACTCCAGTAATCCATTACCATGTGATAGGAATGTTAATGACTAGAACAACATACTGCTTTTATTTAACAGTCTTTAGGTGAGAGGCTAGGGAGTCAGCAGGTAGGAAAGGAGGTACTAATAATTGCCACATTCCTGGAGAATTTCCTTCACAGAGTTCAATAGAAAAGCACCCTACTGTTTTAAAGAGTTCCCTGGGCATTGGTTACATATTTTCATTGTCTTCCATTAAAACTCAAGTTGCATGTTACAATTATGCCCCCTAAAGTGTAGAGCAAATTTTTTGGATTCTAAGATGATGTAGAGACCTTGACAGTCTGCATGTCTCCTTACAGACATTAAAATGATCTTACAGAGATTAAAGTTATCTAGATGTTGCTATTTGTAGATAATACTGTAATGATTTCATTAAGTCATAGAATCTTATTGGACTTCCATCCATTTGACCCGCCAAAGAAGTTGACACAGCTATTCATATTGGAGAAAAAGTGATAGATATTATAAAATCCTAAGGATCATTAATATAGTTATGCAGATTTTTAAGTAACAAAATTGTCAGAGAAAAGTTTCTTTTAAGAAACCTCATAGGGCATTTTTATTACATTTATATTAGCCATGTTCTTGTCAACAAAGTAAAGTCAATCTTCAACTTTCATAGAGCTAACATTCCTAAACCATGAATGTGGATATATTGAACCTACAGGAAATAGGTTAGGTTCCCATGATCACCAAAAAAAAAATAATATTTTTCCTAGAGATTGCTTAAAATATTCTTTTCCATATGAAATATTTATATTAAAACTGATTGTATGTGCTATTTATGATGCAGTATCCAAGAAACAATCCATAAGATGGCATACACAAAATAAAACTGTTAACATGAAAAACATTTTTTGGCTAGTGATTCTTTAGGATTCTATGGCATTTTATGCTAACAGCTCAAAGAAACAAAACAAGATAAACAAAAAACATTGACTTTGGGTACTATTCAATTTTATGACACATGAGAAATCTTAAATACCATAAATACTATAAAGAAAATAAAATTCTTGAAACTACAATATTTTTATTCTGAGTCTTGCCTTCCAAAGTTTCTGTGAGGATAATGTACTGTATACTCTACTACCAGAAATCTTTCTATCCTGACCTCCCTCTGAAAATCCAGGGAGAGGTTACTGGAACTTTTGTTGCTGTTATTAGGAGACAAGCAGACTGTCAAGGTCTCTGCATCATCTTAGAACACAAAAGATTTGCTCTACACTTTGGGAGGGCATAATTGTAATACAAAACTTGAGTTTTAATGGAAGACAATGAAAATATGCAACCAACATACAGGGAGCTCTTTAAAGCAGTAGAGTAAACAACATCATTGAAGCACTGAGTTGTTTACCAAATATAACCATATATTCCAACAAACTTGGCAACATTGTGCCTCTATTATGTGCTTTTTTCTAATGTGTATAGCCAGGAGTATACATCATTGCTAACGAAGAGCAAAAATGAGATTATGTTTGTATGTGTCTTATAACCATTACCTACTGGTCTGACCTATCATGCGATGTCATATGTTCTATGAATGTAATACATCTTGCATTTCATGATTGAGATTGCCAAAATTACCATAAGCTAACAAGTATTATTAACTAGAAAATATTTTTTAAACAATCCACATTTTTTATTTTCTTCATTATTTTTCACAGGGAGGATTATGCTGAGGTGTCTGTTCTTTCTGTGTCTTTTTAATGCCAATAAACTCTAACTCATCAAATCAAATGGCAGAAGAGATTTCTTGTCATGCAAGGGCTCAGAAGGCAGTTTTCCAAGCAAAATTCTTAAGAGATTCCAAACACGTTCAAGAATATGATAATAATAATTCTAAAGCATTTGGCACCATTAAGTAGCTGCTGCCTACACTGTCATAATGTTCTTGCCTTGTAGTCCTTATGGGTAATATTGAATATAACTGTGAATTAATGGTAAATTGTGAGACAGTTGAATACTTTCATTCAGCTGCTTACAAAAGTATGTATAATTGCATGAGAGGAGAAATAAAGAGTGTGAAAAAGGCCTTTAACCAGTTTCTATAAAAGCAAAACACATCACCTAATTGATACCCCTTTGGACAGCAGCCAGCCTACCTAAATTCCCTTTGTTCTTCCCAAATTATAATTATAATGCCTAGTCACATTCATATAGTACTTTAACCTTTGCAAAGTACTTCCCTCCTTATAAGCTAATAAGGAAGGTTCTTCATGTAATATAATAACTAATAATAGAGTAATTATTATTTTTATTAATAATCCTCAGTTTGCAGACTCAGGAAAGCCATATGACTTGTCCACAGTCACACAACAAGTAAGCAGATAAATAAAAAAGACTGGATTCTACCATTTGTTCATTTGAAATGAAATCCTAATCTTTACTTGTCATGTTTTACCTCTTTCTGTACTAGTGGGAAAGGGAGATATGTAGTCTGCAGTCTGAAAAACTTTATTTTTCACATCTCACAGAAACAATTTGAAAGCAGTTCCTGATTTTTCCAAGGATATAAAAAGAAAATTCTATACCTTATTGAAAAACTCAAGCATTTAAATGTGTGCAGGCAAGCCTGTGTGCTTTTCATGTCCTAAGAGAACTAGCTAAATAATAAAAGTATTAAAATAATATTTTGTAGCTATAATCTAATTGATTATAATACAATGATTTAAAAGAGATACTTCTCCCATGGTATGAGATTTCTCTTATTATTTCATATTGTAGACCAATGGTATGTGTGGGGGAGGGATGCTACTATATATACATATGTGTGTACGTATAATGTATGTGTATATGAATATTTTAATGCAAATATATACATACATATGCAGTATAAAATTATATGCCTCAACTATTATGCCTATAAATATATGTATACATACACATACATACACATATGAACACATGTACATATATAGAGAGACAGAGAGACATAGACAAAGACAGACAAATAGTAGAAGCAGAGGCAGAAAGAAACAGATGGAGGCATATCACTTGTGGGGCAAAGTGCAGAAGCTAGACAGACAAAGTCAAAGTTCAAATTTTGTCTCACATACTAACAGTCTCTGAGTATCACTTAAGCTTGGTCAGCCTTAGTTTACTTACTTTTAAACTAAAGATTATAATTTTCTGAGGGTTTTACATATAGTTATAAGATACATTTATACACAGATATACATACATATGTATGTACATATATGTATGTGTGTGTTAAACACAATATATATATATATATATATATGTATATATGTATAAATACATTTGTATACATTTAAGTATGATATATAGAGAAAAGAATTAGATTTGGAATGAGACAACCGGGATTCAAGTGCTGACTTTTTTGCTAACTAGCTTTCTGATGATGAACAAAATTTTTTACTTCTCCGAGGGTCAACTTGTATCTCTGAAAACAAAAGGGTTAAATTAATTAACCTATAAAGTCTGTTCTAATTCTAAATCCTAAGACTTTAAGACTTCTTCAGTTTTTAGTTAACATTTAATAATAAAAATTCACATAACTTGCAAAGTAATTTCTTTCCAACAATCCTCTGAAGGAAGTACTACACCTTATGAAGGAAATAAGACCAAGAAGACCAAAACTGAGTAAGCCAAGATAACTATCAAATAACAGATATTTTAAAGAATATAGGAGAGTGAACACTAAAAGATTGAAAAGATGAGGAAGATTATAAAAACTTTGCTTTTATGGTCTTCATCTTTTCACTTTCAACCTCAGTTGCCAAACCTTGTTTCACCTCTACAAAGTCACTTGAAAGTCCCACTTATGGATGTGGCTACCTGAGAAAGATCTGATTGTTTGAATTTATCATTTTTTTCCCTAGGTTACTTCAATCTCTTCTTTTTGATGTACCTCCCTTGAGGCTCTGTCTAATTTTATCCTACATACAATTACCAAAGTAAATGCCCTCAAATGTAAGTTTGGTCATGTCTCCTTCTACTGAATAAATTCCCATGACTCCTCTTTTTTTTTTTAACAAATATAAAATTCACTAAATCTACATCTTCTTCTGTACCATCACTTAGAATAATTTTCCTCAAAATCAATTCAATGTCAACATCTATAAAAGAGTTTTCCTAATCCCGCAGCTTGGTGGCTTACCACCAAGATTATTTGAATCAAATTTTTATGTTTCTTGTCTATTCCTCTGTGTGTCTAGATTTTGCTTTCCATGTTAAAATGTAATTTCCTTAAGGGGATATAGAATTGTATTCACTTAATAAATATTGATTAACTAAAAATAGAAATAATATTGTTGGTATAAGCTATATATCAAAATGTTACATCACTATTCTGTTTACTTCACATTCATTGTGAATTCATAAAACCTGAGTTTTTTGTATTTATATATATACTTGTCCATATGTATATTATACATGTGTCACATATTGTATTTTTAATTCATCACATATCTGCAAAAGGATGGTTCTATAAACTAAGGAGGAAGCATAATATCTTGTTATGTGCTCTATCTCTTGTTTTGTCAAAACTCTTTCCTTTCCATAGATTTCACATGTACATATTTTCTTGCTTCCCTAACTTATTTATCATATTATCCTTAATGTCTAAACCATTTTAATAATTTAAACCATTATCTTGGTATATGGTATGAGCTTTTGTTTATGTCTAGTTTCTGCAAAATTGCTTTCCAGTTTTCCCAATAAGTTTTAACAAATAGTGATTACTTTTCCCAAAAATGTGGATTTGGGTAAATACCAAACACTAGATGACTGTGCTTATTTGCTACTATGTAGCCTAAATATAAACTAATCTAATCACTGATATTTCAACCTATTTCTTAATCAATGATAGATTGTTTTGATGATTGTCAGTTTGTAATATAGTTTGAAATCTTGAACTGCTGGGATAACTTTCTTCTATTCATGACCTTTTGTTCTTCCAAATAAATTTTATTATTATTCTTAGTGAAATGAAAAAAAAAATTCCATAGAGCAAAACAACTCATTTAAAAACTCAATTGGACATATACAAAAAGAAGTAAAATAAAAAGCTAATGAAGAAAATAACTCATTAAAAATCAGAACTGAACAAATAGAAATGAATGATTCCCTGAGACATCAAGAATCAGTCAAGAAAAAACAAAAAAACAATGAAAAGATAGAAAGAAATATTTCATATCTACTTGGAAAAACAACAGGCCTGGAAAATAGGTTTAGGAGAGATAATTTGAGGATTATTGGACTTCCAGAAAATTATGATGAAAAAAGAACCTAGATAGTATTTTACAGGAAATCATCACAGAGAACTGACCAGAGGTAACAGAACCAGAAGGGAAAATAAGCATGAAAGAATTCATCAAAACACCTTCTGAAAAAAGACCCTTAAAAAAAAATTCATGGAATTTTTTCTGCCAAATTTCAGAAGTATCAGACTAAGGAAAAAAATATTACAAGCAGCCAGGAAAAAAACAATTCAAAGGTGTCACACTAAAGGTCACTCAAGATCTGGCTGTATCCACATTAAAGGAGCGAAGGGCCTGGAACCTGATATTCTGAAAGGCAAAAGAACTTGGAATGCAACCAAGAATAAACTAACCAGCTAAGCTGAGCATTTTCTTCCATGGAAGAAGATGGACATGTAATGAAACAGATGAATTTCATTTGTTTCTAAGGAAAAAAAACAGATCTAAACAAAAAATTTGATCTCCAAACATAGGACTCAAGAGAAGCAGAAAAAGGTAAAAGGAACTCTTGAGAACTGTATTTCTGTTGTGGATATACAGAAAGTCCACATGTATAATTTCATTTTACTGCTATAACATAAAAAGGGAAGTAGAAATGGAAAGGGGGATAGTGTCAGAAAACTGGAAAAGAGGAGATTAAAAAGAGGGAAACTATATCCTATGAAGAGGCAAAGAAAACCTATCATATCTGAGGGAAGTTAGAGAAGGGGAGGAACATTGTGTGAATCTTATTCTCATCAGAGTTGGCTTGAAGAGAAAATAATTGACTTATTTGTTTTACAGAGAATTATCTCTCACCTCATTAAAAAGTGGGAGAGAAAAAGGGAAAAATAAAAAGAGTAATAAGGGAAGGGTACAAAAAAGGGGAAGGGAATTAAAGGGAGGAGGGAGGGATACTAAAAAGAATGGGGGTGGACGCAAGTTTAATACTGGGGAAGGAGTTCAGGGGGAGAAAGGGGAAAAAAACATAATCTGGGAATAGTATGATGGCAGAAAATACAGAATTAGTAATTTTAACTATAAATGTGAATGAGATGAACTCTCCCATTAAGTGGAGGTGGATAGCAGACTGGATCAAAAGTCAGAACCGTACAATATGTTGTTTACAAGAAACACATTTAAAGCAGGGAGATACATACAGAGTAAAGATAAAAGGCTGGAGCAGAATATATTATGCTTCAAGTGAAGTAAAAAAAGCAGGGGTAGCCATCCTTATCTCAGATCAAGCAAAAGCAAAAATTGATCTAATCAAAAGAGATAAGGAAGGAAACTGTATCTTGCTAAAGGGTAGCATAGAAAATGAAGACATATCAATACTAAACATATATGCACCAAGTAGTATAGCATCTAACTTCCTAAAGGAGAAGTTAAGAGAGTTGCAAGAAGAAATAAACAGCAAAACTATAATAGTAGGAGATCTCAACCTTGCACTCTCAGAATTAGATTAAATCAAACCACAAAACACATAAGAAATGATGGACAGAATCAACTACACCCACAGAAGGAACACTGGGAAATGAGTGTAAACTGTTTGAATTTTTGTTTTTCTTCCCAGGTTATTTTTACCTTTTGAATACAATTCTTCCTGTGCAACAAGAAATTCGGTTCTGCACACATATATTGTATCTAGGATATACTATAACATATTTAACATATATGGGACTGTCTGCCACCTAGGGGAGGGGGTGGAGGGAAGGAAAGAGGGAAAAATTTGGAACAGAAGTGAGTGCAAGGAATAATGTTGTAAAAAATTACCCATGCATATGTACTGTCAAAAATGTTATTAAAAAAAAGAAGGAAGGAGGTTAAGGAAGAGAGGGAGAAAAATTGTAAAACCTTTAACAAAAGGTTTTACAAAGGTGAACGCTGGAAAACGATGTATGTATTTTGAAAATAAAAAAGCTATTACCAAATAACAAAAATATTATTTTTTTAAGTATTCTATTTCATATTCTCGTCAGCTAGATGGCTCCATGTATCAAAGGTTGAATCTGAAATCAAGAATCTTTCCAAGTTCAATTGTATCTTTAGACACTATTAGCTGTGTGACCATGGAGAAGTAATTTAACCTTGTTTGGCTCAGTTTCCTCAGTAAAATGTGTTGGGAAAAAAAATGGGGAGCTACCTGGAATCTTTACCAAAACAAAATCCAAAAAAATGCAATTAAGAAGTGTTGGTTGGACACATCTGAAAAACAATAGATTAATAATTTCTTCTTCTGTTAATCTTAGCTGTTTATGTACACACACAAATGAATAAACATATATATATATATATATATATATATTCATCTATCCACTTAGATTTTCAGTTTTTGTTACAATATTATTGGTCAAAATAAGTTAATAATTGTTTTAATTTCATACTTATTAGCAGTGCCTTTATTCTTTGCATTTTTAATTAAATTAATTTGGTTTTCTCTTTTTTTGACTCAAATTAACAATTTATAAATAATTTTAATATTTATATATTATCATTTTTTTTCAAAAAGCCATTATTTTCTTAAAATTTCAATTTTATTAACCTCTGCCTTGACTTTTAGAATTTTTATTTTATTGTCTAATTGGTGGATCATTTATTCTTTTTCTAATCTTTTTTATTTTAATAAGTTTATTTTAATACATATTGTATTATAATCATGTTGGTAGAGAAAAATCAGAGCAAAATGGGAAAAAAAAAAACAGAAAAAGAGAAATGACTATAACATGTGTTGATTTATATTCAGTCTCCTTAGATCTCTTTCTGCATGAAGATGCCATTTTTGTCCAGTCTATTGGGATTGCTTTGGATCATTGAACCACTGAGAAGAACTAAGCCTTTCTTAGATGATCATCATTTATTCTTGCTGTTATTGTGCACAGTGTGTTCCTGATTCTGCTTTTTTCACTCAATATCAATTCGTGTAAATCTTCCCAGACCTTTCTATAATCAGTTTGTTCGTTATTTTTTTTATAGAACAATAGCATTCCATTACCTTCACGTACCACAACTTGATCAGCCATTCACCAATTGTTGGACATTCATTCCTTTTCCAATTCTTTGCTCCCATAAAAAGAACTGCTACACACATTTTTGCACATGTGGTGCCCTTTATTTTTATTATTTTTTGGGGAATCATACCCAGTAATGGCACTGCTGGATCAAAGAAGATGTGCAATTACAAAGAACTTTGGGTATAGGTCCAGATAGCTCTCAAAAATGGTTAGATCATTTCACAACTCAACCAACAATGTGTTAATGTTCCAGTTTCACAAATCCCCTCCAACATTTATCCTTATCTTTTCTTTTCATCTTAGCCAATCTGAAAAGTGTGAGGTGGTGTTTCAGAATTTTTTTATTTGCACTTCTCTAATCAATAGTGATTTAGAGCATTTTTTCATATATCTATAAATGGCTTTAATTTTGTCATCTGAAAATTGTCTGTTCATATCCTTTGACCATTTATCAATTGGGGAATTTGACTCAGTTCTCTATATATTTTTGAAATGATATCTTTATCAAAAATAGTGGCTGTAAAGATTTTTTCCCCAGCTTTGTACTTTTGTTTTAATGTTAAGTTGGTTTATTTGTGCAAAAATAAAATTAAATTAATGTAATCACAGTTGTCCATCCTGCCTTTTATAATGTTCTCTAGTTCTTCCTTGATTATAAATTCCTTCCTTTTCCAAAGATCTGATAGCTAAATTATCCATTGTTTATTTGTTTATGGTATTGTCCTTCATGCCCAAATCTTGTATCCACTTTGACCTTTTTTGTGATGGAGTGTGAGATGTAAGTCTAATCGATTTTCTGACATATTATTTTCCAATTTCCCAGACATTTTTGTCAAATAGTGAGTTTTTTTTTCCCCCCAGAAGTTGGAGGTTGGGGATTTATCAAATACTAGATTGCTATAGATCTTGATTATTGTTTCATATATATCTAATCTATTTCACTGATCTAATGCTCCATTTTCAGCCAATACTAAATAGTTTTGATGACTGCAGCTTCAGAATATGGTTTTTAGGTTTGGTACTGCTAAACCATCATCCTTTGTATTTTGTTTTTATTAATTCCCTTGATATTTTTCACCTTTTGTTCTTCCAGATGAATTGTATTATTATTTTTTTTCTACTTCTATAAAATAATGTTTTAGAAGTTTGATTTGTGTAGCACTGAATAAGTAGACTGATTTAGGCAGAATTGTCATTTTTATTATATTAGTTCAGCCCAGCCATGAGCAATTGGTATTTTTTCAATTGTTTATATTTGATTTTATTTATGTGAGAAGTGTTTTGGAATTGTGTTCATATAGTTCTTGGATTTGTCTTGACAGGTAGACTCCCAGATATTTTATTTTGTCTACAATAATTTTAAATGTAATTTCTTTCTGTTTCTTACTGGTGGGCTTTGTCAGCAATATATATATATATATATATATATATATATATATATATATATATATATATATATGTGTGTGTGTGTGTGTGTGTGTGTGTGTGTGTGTGATTTGTGTGTTTATTTTATGTTCTGCAACTTTATTAAAGTTTATTAAAACTGTGAATTGGATATTTGGATAATTATCTAGTATTCTCTAAGTATATCATCTTATCTGCAAAGAGTGATAGTTTTTTTTTTCCTCATTGCCTATTCTAATTTCTTTAATTTCTTTTTCTCTTTTTTTTAATTGCTAAAGCCAACATTTCTAATATGATGTTTAATAATAGTGGTGATAATGGGCATCCTTGTTTCACCCCTCCCTGGTCTTATTGGAAATGTATCCAGCTTTTCTCCATTACAAATAATGCTTTCTGTAGGTTTTAGATAGATATCACTTATTATTTTAAGGAAAGCTCCCTTTGTCCCTATGTTCTCTAATGTTTTAAATAGGAATGGATGCTATATTTTGTCAAAAGCTTTTTTAGCATCTATTGAGATTATCATATGACTTCTGTTGATTTTGTTATTGATTAATTAGGGCAATAGTTTTCCTTATATCGAACCATCTTGTATTTCTGGTATAAATCCCACTAAGTCATAGTGTATTATCCTGCTGATATGTTGCTGTAATCTCTTTGGTAATATTTTATTTAAAATTGTTGCATTGACCTTCATTAGGGAGATTAGTCTACAATTTTCTTTCTCTGTTTTGGCCTTTCCTGGTTTAGGCATCAGTGCCAAGTGTTATTGCTCCCATTTTACAAATAAAGAAAATAAGAATCTATCTTTGGTCATATAATTCTCGTCCATTTCTTTTTAAAATTTCCTTGCCTTTCATGAAATTTTCCATGTTTCAACCTTCATATTTTTAGGGTCATAGAATATTAGGAATTGCAAGGAAGTTGCCTAAGATCATAGAGTTTGTCACAGATTAGAACTGGAACAGAAGAAAAAGAGGGAAGATGGAAGGAAGGAACACATATTATTATGCACTGATTTTGTAAGTTTTTAGTTTCTAATGAGTGGAGGAGAGGATAGACATGCAATAGGGGCTGGGGAGAATGACGATATCCATAAAGAGGGCATGGTTTTGAAGTATGGAAGTCAGAAATAGACTGGGCCTAGGTGATTTACACAATATGGAGGCCCCAGAGGAACTGCACAATATGCAAACAAGGGTGCATGTCTTATGGGAAGATTTTCTGAGTTGAGACAGTTTCAGGGATGGTTGGATGTCAGTGCATAAATATTTATTAAGCACCTACAATATGTGAGGTACTGAATTAAGTACTAGGGATAAAAACAGAGGTAAAAGACAATTCCTGCTCTCAAGGAGCTCACAATCAAATGAGGAAGATAGCATGCAAAGAATACAGGATAAATTGGAAATAATTAATAGAAGAAAGGCACTAGAATCAAAAGGGATCAGGAAAGAAGGTGGGATTTTTAGTTGGGACTTGAAGGAAGCCGAGAGGTAGAGAATTCCAGAATTAGGAGAGAATTCCAGGCCTGGGAAACTAGGTGAAAATATTTCAGGTGAAGGAAGCCCCAGATACTGAAGGAGTTCCAAGATGATAAAGCTGAAAAAATACCATTTTGAAATCTGGAAGTCTAGGCCAGGGTCAAGATGGGGAATAAAGGCTGGCTAAGTCCCCTTCCCAAAATGGATGCCCAAAGAAGAGCTTATCAGTGGGAATAGGCCTTGCATATTCCGGTTGAAAAGCCTACAGGTAGGACAGGAAATTCCAGATCAACCAGGCCACATAACTATAACTAGCTCCAGGATGAGCTAGCAGGAAAAACCTGGTTATGAAGTCCATTGGTTAGGAACAAGGAGAGGAGTGGAATGCTTCCTCAACCCAAGTATGATCAAGTCAAGTCATTCCAAATCAGTAAGCATTTATCATGTGCCTGATGTACTGTGCTAAGCACATCAGGATTCTGTCCTGGACCTTCTTTTCTCTCCCTTTTTTACTATTTTCTCTTGGTGATTCCATCACCTCCCATAGATTAAATTACTATCTTTGTGCTGATGATTCTCAAATCCATGTTGTTCAATCATGTCTGACTCTCCAATATTCAATGGTCTTTCTCTGTTTTGGCTCTTCCTTGTTTAGGTATCAGCACTATACTTGTGTCATAGAAGGAATTTGGCAAGACTCCTTTACTATTTTTGCAAGTAATTTACATAGTATTGGAAATAATTGTTCATTAAATGTTTGGTGGAATTTACTTGTGAATCCATCTGGCCTTGAAGATTTTTTCTTAGGGAGTTCATTAGTGACTTGCTCAATTTGTTTTTCTAAAATGGAACTATTTATTTTATTTGATCATCTGTTAACTTGGGCAATTTATATTTTTATAAATATTCATCCATTTCAATTAGTTTGTCAGACTTCCTGCCATAGAATTGGGCAAAATAGGTCCTAATTATTACTTTAATTCCTTTTTCATCTGTGGTAAGTTCATCCCTTCATTTTCGATGCCAGTGATTTTTTTTTTCTTTGTTTTTTCTGACCAAATTAACCAAATGTTTATCTATTTTGTTAGTTTTTTTCATAAAACCAACTCTTACTTTTATGTATTAGTTTAATAGTTTTCTTGGTCTATTTTATTAATATCCTTTGAATTGCAAATTTTTAAATTTGGGTTTTTAATTTGTCCTTTTTTTAGTTGCATGCTTAATTCATTGATCTCCTTTTTGTCTATTTTATTTATGTAGCTACTTAGAGAGATAACATTTCCCCTCAGAACTGCTTTGGCTGCATCCTATGTTTTTGCTTGTACCTTTTAGTGAAATTCTGTTTTTTAAACTTCTTTTAAGAAGTTGTTTTAATCAGTTAATAATTGTTTCTCTTTTTCCATTTGGCCAATTCTATTTTTTATTTATTATTTCCTTTAGTATTTGTGTGCCTCATTTTTACCACACTGTTAATTCCCTTTTTATAATTTTATTCTTTTACTTTTATTTCTTTATCTATTTTTCCCTCTACCACTATTTGGTTTTGAAAATAATGTTTAACTCTTCCAGGATTTTTTTTTAACCTGTGTCTAATTACATTTTTCTTTGAGGGTTTGCATGTAGCTGTTTTAAGTTCTTGGTTTTCGAAATTTTGTCTTTGTCTTCCTGGTCACTATCACAACTTTTTTTTTTCTTTCTTTTTTTTTTACTCTTCTAGTACATTTATTTATTTTTAATGCACATTGTTTTATGAATCATGTTGGGAGAAAAAAATCAGAGCAAAAATTTAGTTTATATTTTTATATACATTAATGTGGTTTATCAACAATAGACAAATTTTTAAAAAGAAAAAAAAAAGAAGTGAACATAGCATGTGTTGATTTAGTCAGTTTCCATATTTCTTTTTCTGAACACAGATGGCATTTTTTTGTCCATAAGTCTATGGGATTGCTTTGGATCATTAAACCACTGAGAAGTATCAAATCTCTATACTTGAGACTGTTGCCTTGATGACTTTTTTGGTCAGGTTCTTTTTTGTTGCTGTTGGGTTTTTTTTTTTTTTTTTGTTTTGTTTTTTTTTGTTTTTGTATTTTTTTTTGCTAGTTTTTTGTTTGTTTGTGTGTGTGTTTGTTTTTGTTTTTGTTTTTGTTTTACTTTGTCCCTTAATTTAGAAATTTGTGTTAATGTTGAACTTTGTTCCCAGCATGGATTGGGAAGGGCAGAGACTATTTCAAGCTTCAATCTTTTTAAGTTGTCCTCTTTTGTGGCAGAATGAAATGCCTCTTCCCATTCAATGGATAAAAAAACTGGACTGAAAATCAGAAGACATTTTCCAGGTCCCTCCCCTATATACGTGGGAGATTGAATCACTTCTCTGGGCCCCAATTTTCTCATTTATAAAACATATAACTCTTTTTCTATCTACTTTACTTGATTATGTAAATTATTGTGAAATTATGTATGTGATAAATTGGAAATTGAAAAAAAAACATTCTGCAGTTCTTGGATTTGGAATCAAGGGTCCTTGGTGTGCATCCAGTTCTGCTACTTTGACTTTTTGTAGGACTATGCTTTCTAGGCCAATGTTTCTGATAAAAGCTTCATTTCTAAAATAGAAAGAAGTGATGCAAATTTATAAGAATACAAGTCATTTCTCAATTGATAACTGGTCAAAGCATATGAACAAATAACTTTTAGATAAAAAATTAAAGTTGTTTCTAATCATACATTTTCTAGACCTTTGTGGAGGATTTATTGTGGAGACCTTGACCCTACTTCTTCCATTGTTCTATTGTCTTGGCTCTGAGTCTTTACCCCATACATTAGATCTCAATGTTATAAATTTTTAAAACAAGGGATTGTACTGGATAAGTTTAAGGTGTTATCTTACTCTTATTCCATAACAAGTAACCTTGAAAATGGAATGCATTTTTCAAACACAAAAGAACAAGTGGATTGAATATATTGGTCATAACATCTTTTATTCTCAAATAACAATAATAATAAAAACTTCTCATATTCACAAATACATACTTGAATGAGTAAAACATTTTTAGTAACTTCTGGGCAGAGACTATGTCTTATATGTTATTTGTACTCTTTAACAAATGCATAGTAAAAGTAATTTATTAATGGATTAATTGAAAAAATATTATAATTTATAAATCAACATTTTTTAACATTGCAGAAAGAGTTGCAATGACAGGAATCAGAACAGGATTCTACTCCTGGTTCTATCATTTTCTTGTCATGTGACATCAGGAGTCAGCATTGCATCTTCTTAGATCTCATTTTTCACATGTTAAAAAAAAAATAAGAAGGCAGGAACTTAGAGGAGGGAGGGTGAAGATTTTGGAATACAAAGTCTTACAAAAATGAATGTTGAAAACTATCTTTACATATATTTGGAAAAATAAAATGCTACTGAGGAAAAAAAATTAAAAAGAAGGTTGGACTTTGATATCTTCAGAACAAAACAATATATAATTTTGATCAAACGTATCCATTGGGTAATTTACTAGTGGAAGTAAATATTATAACTGTGATTACAGGTTATTAAATATATTTATCCAGGGCAAAGGACAAAGGCCAGTCAATGGGACACTATGCCTGTCACAAAAATGCACAAGGCAAGTATAAGGTGAAGTTAAAATAAACTGGTGATAAACTACAATCTTCCACAGGGAATTTGTCATTTTGTAGCAGTCTTCTTGCCCAAGCTGATAAATGGCATTGTTTTTGCATCGAAGGCCCTTTTCACCGTGATAAACTCTTTGAAAGGAACCCAATTCCATGATAAAGAGATTTGGGCAGAAATGAGGAGCAGTTGCCTAGTTAGAATGGTGAGCTACCGAGTTTGATGAATGAAAAGCAGCTCAGTTGTGGCAGGGTGCCAGAGAGTGAAGGCATAAATGCACTTGGCTGAAACAGAGTGGAGCTAATCTGACATCCTGAAAACATTGTGTATTCTAATGCAGTGAGCAGACCTCAGGAAACCTTTTCAAAGCGGTGGATTTGTTGTGTTTTTTTTTTTTTCCTTGTAAGGGCATTTCCCCTTACACCAGAGTCACCTAGAGGAGTCACCTTGAAGAAGTCATCAACAGAAGGGCAGGGGGAGGAGTATCACCACAATATTCTCCCTCATTTCAAAGCCAGAGCCAGTGTATGTTTCTGGTGAATAAGGCAGTCACCCCAGCCACTGCAATTGGCTCTCTGGTTTACAACAAACAATTGGCTCTCTGGTTTACAACAAATGAACTTGTTTTGTTCGTTTGTTTATTTGTTTTGTTTCTCTGTAGTAAAAGTCCTTCCCAAGAAAGGCAGAGTCCACTACATCCACAGAATCAACTCAGTTTGACATTCTGGTTTTTTTTTTGTTTTTTTTTTGTTTTTTTTTTTGTAAGGCAAAGTAGGTTAAATTTCTTTGTCTTTTACAAATTCTCAAGATCTCCCTTGATTCTGTGACTATTTTCCCTTTCAAAACTGCCTTGATATTTTTCACTTGAATAAAAAAAGTTTGCTTGTAATAGACCTATATAAGGAAGGGTCCAGAGCATTTATAAGATTTGTTGTTAATGTAAAATGCCAACATTTCCATTTCTTTTATAGTCAGGGTAGCTTATCAATGGATGGGAATTTTTTTTTCCCATCATTTTGGGCCAGTGAAGCATTCACACCAAAGAAACTGATAGCATGGAACTAAAAAACTTTTCTACATATAAGGCTAATATTTACTCATATGCTGCAACACCCGTTGAGCTACAAGATTATCTTCAATATATGTAAGGCAGGTAGCTGTAAAGTAATAGCTTTTGAAAGTACCACACTCAAGCCTCTTTTTCCAAATTGACAATTTATCTATGTTCATTAGCATGCCACTTCCCTGGAAAGTTGAAATTATTTGTTTCACCATAAAATGTACATTAATGAAAGCTATTACTTCAAAGCATGAAATGGTATTTTTAAGATAAATGATTTGGCAACAAATCATTTATTACACATAGCTATGAGTTTCTAAAACTAGAAGATTAGAAATGTGTTTCTTATTAAAGTATGGTACAATTTTCATTTTTCAAACTTAATAGTTATGAATAATTAGGAATAAATGAGTTAATAACTCAGCACAATGGTAATGGAAAGGAAAGAAACAATAAACAGGTATATAAACACCAAATATGTGAAACTTAATAAAGAAGTAATTTTACCCAAACTGAAATGTTCTCATTTCCCTATTCTGTAAAGCCCAGTTTAAGCTGCCATTTTCCTTAAAGCAAATTTTCATGACCAGCAAAATCATGTAAATTATAATTGTAATATACCTTTAGCATGACTTTCATAAATATTCTTTAACTAATTGTCTGAATGACTATAAGCTAACTCAGTATTTAAGTTATTGTGCTTATTTTTATTTGAACTTCTGTAATTGAATGACCTGGAAGAAAAAAAAAAAAACATACTACAAAACAAAAAAGTCCAATCCAAGTTTTCCAGTTTACATTCACATCAAATGTCTCACAAACACATTAGAACATACGGGAGCACAACGGATGAATTAAAAGCCCAAGAATTATGCAGTGCTCTGACTATTTGGGCAAGCATAGCATTGGCAAACTTAGTCTCATAAAGGGTATTGTTTTAGTGGTTCTATTCACAACATAATGAAAAATGACCAAAAAAGTTGTATATTGAAAAATTCACTTGCTAGTATGACAATTATGACTTGCACTGATGAGCCTCGTCCTCAGAACATGACTATTTTTATACATTTAAGGCTTTTCAGCTTTCTCTGAATAATGGAAGACTAGAAGGATCTTTTTAATAGGAGTCCCCATTTGTGTGCTTCCCCTTAATGATTATAAGTGATATCGATTAGTCAATAATAATTAATTAGCTTTTAGGAAAGGACATTTATTGCATTTAAATACTTGGTCCAAAGCTTTTTCCTACAAAAGGGCAGCTAGGTGAATATTAAATAGAGTGCTGGGCCTGGGGTCAGGAAAACTCATCTTTATGAATTCAAATCTGTCCTTAGACACTTAGTAGTTGTGTGACCCTAAGGAAGTCACTTAAAGTTCTTTGCCTCAGTTTTTTTGTTTTTGTTTTTTGTAAAATGAGCTAAAAAAAGGAAATGTCAAGCCAATCTTTGCCAAGAAAACCCCAAAACAGGGTCACAAATAATTGAACATTATTGAAATGACTAAACATTCCATAGGAAAAATAAAACAAAAGAAACAGACAAAAAAAAAAAAAAATAAAATAAATCTTTGAGAAACTCTACCAGGAGTTCACATAGAGGCTAAGGAAATGAGTCTCGTGTTTAGAGAGCACTTGTGGCAAAGGATCTAGTTTCTAGAAGTCCCTTTTTCACTTTTGTAAGATATTCATTAATTTGCCCTAAGGAATAGCACAATTTTGTTTGTTTGTGTTCATCTGTCATGGAGCCTTGAATCCACTGTTTCCTCCTTTCCTTTTTATACCAAGTCTATTTTCTTCTCCTAAAGCAGGCACTATGTTAGTTATTAATGTCGCAGGGATGTTCCAATGAAAAATCTCAAGTCCTCCAACCATCTTAGGGTGAGAAGTTAGGATAAGGCTAAATCATTTTCTTCCTTTTCTATGTTATTTCTCATTAGGAACTTGTATAAAATGCTCTTCCCTCATTTACCATTTACTCCTTATATTCTGAATTCTAAACTAGCCTTTGATTTTATATAACCTCCTCCCAGTAGGCTATGACCTTGACCCTCAACCAATCAGAATAAATGCCTTGTTAACATCACTCCAGTTCTTCTTATAGTCTTCAAATTTTACACACATGTATCACAAAATATAGTATTACATTATATTATATGCTATAATTTGTTCAGTAGTATTCCAGTTCACTAGTATTCTCTTTAGTTTCTAATCCTTTGAAAATAAGAAAGGAATTGCTACATTTTGTGTGTATATATATGACAATATTTATATGTAGACATGTCTATGTATATAATTATATCTACATATACATATATAATATACACATGTACACATAGACCAATATATGTATGTACATTTTTTTGCTCTTGTTAACATATAGGACTAGTAATGGCACTGCTAGGCAAAATAGTATGCACAGTTTAGTGACATTTAAGCATAATTCCAAACTACGTTCCAGATTCATGACTGGATAAAATAATTAATTCACAGCTCTAGCCAAAGTGTGTATATTTTCAAATAGCCTTTCTTAGAGCTGATTTATTTTGTTGTTCTCTGATTATTAGTGATGTTAGAGCATATTTTTTTGTATTGTTATTTGAAATTGGATTTCTTTTCATGAGAACAGCCCATTTTGTGTCTTGACTATATATCAGTTGGGAAATGGATTTCAATCAAATTCTTGTAATTTCTAATTTTATCTTGGAATCTTGATGTAAACATTTTTTCTCCCATTTAAACGTTTCCCTCAATTGTATTTTGCCATTAATATCTTTCCCAACTCTCCTGACCACAAGTGACTCCCTTGGTAAACAAACTCAGCAAGCCTTTTTATATCACTTCAATAAATTTAAAATATGTACAGTCGTAGCTTGTCAAGAATGTGAATCTGACAAGTGAGAGATCTGCATCCAACTGTAAACTTCAGTCCATCAGATTTAACTAGGAAAATGGAAGACCATTCTCTAGGTTCTTTCCTCTATATGAAAGTCTTTGAGCCAGTGGATGACTGCATATTCTTTTTCTAAATCTTCAAAATTTACTTCCTCTTTTTGTCCAGACATAATAGTGTTTAGACATGACAGAATTTCTTGGAATTAGATACTTTTAAAATCATTAGTCATTTAAGATTTGTATTTTTAGTACCTTCATTTCAAAAGTAAATTAAGTCAAAGTTGTTTTGGGTGGTTGTTGTTGTTGTTGTTGTTTCTAAATGTCAAAACAGTACTGCTGATTATTTATAATTCTGACCTGGACTAATTCTGACTAATTCACACATATCTTTGACACATTAGTATTCAAAATTTGGTTTGATTCTGATTTTATTGCTTCTTCTTCTTGATTTGAGGTTGATTTCTAAGCATTTTTACTTATAGAGCAATCTCCAGAAAACCCAAATTTCTTCTTCCTGACCATATTGGCTGCTTCCTGGTGAATCTTCCATGTAATTCTATCCATGAATTCTATCCATGTAAGCTTTTTTTCTGGATTTTAATGTTATATATTCCTACTTAGGTAAAACTAAACTAACCATAAACACTTTCCCTTGTCCCTTTCCATTCTCTCAGACCCAATGCTGCCCTTCTTTTATCCTCCCAGAGAATGGGCGTGGGATAACGCAAGGGCTTCTGGGAAACATTACTTCAACCAATGAGATTGCTCCTCCTAGAATTCCTAAGGTGTAAACTCCCTTTAAAGGCCCAAACCAAAGGTCTGAGCCAGAGAACTGTCAAGTCAACCTGAATTCTCACCTTGTCACTGTCTAGACAACCTGAGTTCTCACCTGGTAATCCTAACACAGGAGTCCTTTCCCTTAATATTTTGCAACTTGTTCCATATTTACTCTCCAGTATTTAACTGTGGCACTATTCAACTTATTTCATGAGTCATTAGAACCAAATAATTTCTCATCTTAGGGTACAGACTTTATTTGATGAATGTTTTGATACTTAGCATGCTGATCTTTGGACAACAGAATTAACCTTTAGGTTTTGCATGCTTTTCCCAGAGTTCAGAAACCTCATATGATACACATTGCCTATACAGTGTATTTGACTTTCTTTGCTACCTGGTAATGTCAGTTCTCTGTCTCACTTGTTGGATACATTTTTTATGTAAAGGAAATTTATGTTAGAGGTCAGGCCAAAAGCTCTACTCCTAAACTTCTATAATTACCCTTCAGGATGAACTAAAGTGTTGAAATCTACCCTTATTAATCATTAAAACATATTTTAATCTCCTACATAAGTGTTACAAATTCTTTTAAGATCACAGTCAAACATCTCACTTTTCTAGACCCACCTAGGAGGAAAAGGAGGCTAGAACCAGAGGCCTTGAGAAAGTTATCATATGTTTAGGTAACATTCTATTGGCCTTTGAAGGTAACTCAGAGAATCTCCATAAAATGGGTTGGGGGATTTCCCTATTCGAAGGACAACAGATTTTCCCTGACAAAATTTTAGACTTGTATCTGATGTGACATTTTAATCCATTTTATCCATTTGAAAATCAGTTCACAAGTTGTCACTGATCTCGACTTGTATCTTCCTTCCCTTTTCTTTACTTCAGAACTCATAATATTGATTTTATTGTTCCCTTTACTTTAACTCTGCTACAACTAGCTCTTTTGACATGCTTCTCTTTAGTTCCACTTATGGCCTACCTGAGTCTTTGAAGCTGTCACTAAAATTCTATATAGTTGTTATACTACCACTTATCCAATTCCTTTACCTATCTCATCTGATTTGGTCTCAGTTCTTAAATACCAGGTAAAATCCTCACTTGTTCATAAACTGCCCATTCTCTGAGCTTTGAATATTTAACATTATATAGTTGTTCTAGTTACTATTCTTATCCACCTATCATAAGTTAATCAATATAAGATATGGAAGGGACATGGAAGTATTAGTACCTGTTAGATAAGTGCTGCCTAGCCTGTATGCTCAATTTAACTTTCTGTAAATAAATACAAACTCTAAAACTTATTAAAATTCATGTCCATTTGAGGTCTGAGATACCAACTAACAATTTACTCCATGGCAATACCCTAATTGAAGAGAGTCAAAAGGTTTATTCTTGGTCATATGTGCTTCTAAAAATAAAATACACATTTATATCCATATACCTAATGCAATAGGTAATGTGTATTTCTAAAATATATTTCAAACTAGAGGAAGGAATAAGTATAGAAATCTAGTAGAAGAGGAAGGAAGGAAACAAGTATTTAGTAAATAATTACTAGGTTATGACTACTATAATAAGGAATAGAAATATCAGTACAAATAAACAACTAAAAAAAGTTCATACAGTCAAAGCACTAATATTTAAATCAGGGAAGAAAACTCACAAAATGAAATTAAAGATGATGGTACAAATGAAGGTGCTTATGCATCGTTTTAAAGTCCAGAAATTCAAGAGTAGAACTGTCTGGGTCCTAAAGGCTGGCTACCTGAAAATAGATGCCCTAAGAGATATTACCCAAAAGGAGGAGAAACAGCATCCCTTATGGTACTTCTCAAATTATACTATATAAAGTGTATAATCCTGTCTATCTATAGAGTAAGCCTTGAGTTTGTGTCACTTCAATAACCATATAGCATTAGGAATTTAACTTCAGTTTTGTTCCAATTTAGATCATTTGAACAGATAATTCTAGCACAGAGTTGAGTCAGTGGAATTTTTCTCACTCTTATGTTTTTAGTTGATATTGTATTATGGGTGCTGGTTTGAAATGGTTGACATATCTCTTACATTTCTTAGGATACAATTTGTAAAATCTGTGAAAGCTGTATATGCAGATTAGCTTCATTGTTTCCCATTCTTACTTCTAGAGAAGTACTTATTTTCTTTAAATTAAAGAATTGATTGATATAGATATGTATAGGCAAGTATATATGTATCCTATTACTCACATGCAGTCACATATGTGTATGCATTTATGACATACACAACTGTATATTCACATTTGTGTGTGTGTGTGTGTGTGTGTGTGTGTGTGTGTGTATATATATATATATATATGTATGTATATATTTATTTCCCTCTCTGAAATTATTGAACAATTTTATATTTGTGATGGCTATTTACTCTTATACCATTCCAGAGCAATAATTGTAACCCACTTGCTATTATTCCTGCTTATTTCACAGAAATCAGCTTTCTTGTGTCATCTCATTGTCAGTACAGCAATGTGCATTAGTGAAGAGAAGCCTAAAAGATGACAGGTTGTCTATCCAACTCAGTCAGGTCATTGATTTGGTCTGACTTACCCTCTGGTTATAGTTACTTTAGGCATCTTTCTATGTGGAAATGTTCATTCTTTGTCATCGAGAGAGCTTTACCGAGTCTGACATTAGGCACGATTTCTCAAGAGATTTCCCTGATTTGGAGGAGGGGCCATACTCCATTGAACAGAAAAAGTGACAGCAAAATATCAAGGTGAATAATGAACAAAATATGGTTTGTTATCAATCAACCTAGTTTGTTTAATATTGACATGGATTTTTGAAAATATTTTCTCCATTTCAATGTTAATTTTTGGATTATTTAATGTTGGGTAGGATTATTCATTTTTATATCCTTGATGCTTAAGAATATTCTCAGTTTCAAATAGTACTGAGATCATACTACATTAACTCTTTGAGTTTGATTCCATAGGTCTCATTGACTGATGTCAGTAATAATGGAATAGCCTCCTATCAAGTCTTCCCCTCTCCGATATTTCCTTCTTCCAACTCATACTTTACACCTACAAAATAATCTTTGTAAGGTAGAGGTTAGATTACTAAATCTAAAGTCTTCATTTGGTCTTAATAATCTACTTTTTAAAGTGCAAATAAGTTTTCTTGTTATTTAAGGTGTTCCACAATTGTAATGCCAGAGAAACTGAGGCAAAATAGAGATTAGAGAATTTTTTAAAATATTTTATTGAAAAGGAGAAATTGTGATGGGGGAAAAACAGGATCCATGTTGTCTCCAGGGCTGCATTGGACTCTCCTCTCAAAGAATCCAGCATAGAATGAAGAATTACAGGGATTTTTATAAGACTCCAGCTATCAGGGAAACGAAGGCAGGGGTGGAATAAGCACTGGTGAGCGGGAATTTCTAGGAATCGACCATAAGTTGGGTTCTGACAGATTGGGGGGTAAGGACTATAATTTCTTTGTAACTTAGGAGGACCTAGGAGCCAGGATATTTGAAATAGAAGATTCCCCCCCCCCATTTGAAATTAAAAATTTATAGTTTTTAACCCTAGAGTAGCCAGCCCTAAATTCTATCAATCCTAATGGTTAGGAAAGGGGGACTGACACAGTCCCCACAATTAAAGGAATCTATGGCATAACACAATCAGACCCAGCCAACATTTCCACTTTTAATTTGACAGTACTCTATGTATTTTATTTTTCAGTCCAACCAAAGCACTGGCTATTCATTTAGATTCCTCTGGTCTTTGTTATAGTATATATACTTTCTATTTCCTTAAAAAGATACACTCAATCTCTTCAACTTTTAAAATCCTTCTCTCCCTTAGAAACCTAGAGCAAATAATACTTTCTCTATGAAACTTCCCCTTATATTTCCAAATATTTGATCATTACATTTTTGCAACTCCTCTAATTCTGACCTTGCTTATGCATTTATCACCATATAATTGGGTTACAACTGATTTATCTTATTATCCTACTAGACTGTAAAATAAAATAAGGATGTAAAATAAAAAATAATTAAACTGGAAAACAGAAACTAGGTGATACAGCCATAATATGCTGGATATAAAGCAGAAAGAGCTGAATTCTGTCCAGGATATTTACTATGTCCTGGGTAAGCCAAATGACATCTGTTTGCTTCAGTTTCCTGACATATAAAAACTGGATAGGAGCAGAAAGTGCTTCAAAGATTTTATGTCATGAAATCCTCAGTAGTTTAGGAGTTGTATGTTATCATTATTTCTTTTTACAAATGAAGAAATTGAGGGTAGAAGTTGCCCAGTGTTATACCATTGTGTATCTGTATCAAATGTGAATTCAAGTATTCCTGATTCAAAGTTCTATATTCTATCCATTATGCCATTTGGTTGCCTTTTTATAGACTGTAATTTTGTGTAAATTAAAAATAGATAATGATAAATACATATTATATTAGAAGATGTGTAAATATATAAGTATTTTTAGAACATATCATCTAGACTAGATTATAAATAAAAATGAATAGATAGATAGATAGATAGATAGATAGATAGATAGATAAATAGATAGATAATAGTTTTTTACCATGGAGAAAGGAAATTCTTTGAATCTAGTTCCTATGAGGCACATCACCTAAGCATTTTTAGCCTGGTTAGATAATTAAAAGTCTTCAGGATGTTTTTCAAAAGAGTCAATATAATGCAAGTTAAATGGCTGTGCTGTTGAGGACAACATACATAATCCCCTCTCTTAAAACTGTCAAGTTGTTTTCCATTATCTGCACCAGAAGGTTACTGAGCATGCCTCTTCAGTTAATGATGCTTTTGTTTTGTATTTTTACCTTTTATAACTAGACTTGTAGCCTCATTGCATTATATTGACATTGTGCTCTTCAGTGACAGGCTGGGGGGCAGATTAGTGAGGAAAGTTTTCCACCCAATTTGTCATGAAAGAGCAGTGGAGTATAAAATTGCAACAATCACTGCACATTGTTCAGAGAGTACTTATCTATTATTTTTCCTAGGCATAATCCCTTTGACTGATTCCATAGAGATTTCTTTAAAGAGGAAGATTCTCTTTGAACAAATGTAGATTGCATTGGGGTTTATGCTTAATAAGCATAATTAGTGACCTTCAGGAATATAATTCTCAAAAGAGTTTGATTGCATTGTGGTCTAAGGAGAATTTGTGCCTTAAATAAAAGCAAAGTCTTTTCCTCTATGTTTATTAGTTAGTAAGAAACTTGACACTATTTTTGTAGGATAATTCATAGCAAAAATTTCCCTGGGGGAAGTAAAATGTTCTTGATCTAAACTGTTCTTAATATGTCTGCTTGTGTGTATATGTGTGTGTGTGTGTGTGTGTGTGTGTGTGTGTGTGTGTGTGTGTTTGTGTGTGTGTGAGCAATGGCTTGCTTTGTCAGTCTGAGGACTGTTCTCAGAATATTTTTAAATGTGTGAAGAAAAAAGCATTTAAAAGGAAATAAATTTATTGAATATAATTATGAAAACATTTGAAGACATATTAATAAAATTTAAGATAAAAAATCTATGACCAAATTTTAATGGGGTTACAATTTTTTAGACTTTTGTGTCTAGTAATTACTAGAATTTAAAGAAGGAATAAATGAATGCTAAGTTGCTCAAATACCTATGAGAAAATAACAGTTTTTGCCTAAAACCTACAAGGATATTGAACCTAAAGAAATTTTCTAGCTGAATACATATATATATATATATATATATATATATATATAAATACATATACACAATATATATATACATATATATATTTATGACAAAGTCTTCCCTCTACATATTAATCATATTATTCTCTTGTGTTTTTTAAATCTTCTTTATTGATGTCTTTCATTTGATGACATCTATATTAAAAAGGCTGTTCTATCCTCTTCCCGTTTCCAGAAAGCCATCTCTCATATAAAGTAAAAAAAAAAAAAAAAAAAAAAAAAAAAGGAGAAAACAAATAAGGATAACTAACTAGTATATCCACTGATTCTGATAATATATGGAATGTTCCACATTTTAGTCCCCTATCTTTTCAAAAAAAAGGAAGTAACTTTTTTTCCTAACTTCTTTGGGACCAAAACTGGTCATTAAAATTATTGAGAATTAATTTTCATTTGTAGTCATTGTAGTCAGTATGTGTATAATGTTTTAGTTCAAAGTATCTCAATCTGAATCAATTCATTGACATCTTCCTGTGCCTTTATGAAGTCTTCATATTTTTTGTTTGTTATAGAATTTTCCACTAAATTCATTTCCTACCATTTATATAAAATTCTTCAATTACTTAGTAAAGACTTTGTTTTTCTATTTCCTTGCTACTGCAAAAAGTGATACTATAAATATTTTAATAAATAGGGATACTTTAGTTCTCTTACTTTCTTTGTTATTTTTTTTAGCAAAATTTCCATTTTTTTTAAGAATAATGAGACCAATTCACAAATGAACCAACAATGTACTAATACACTTGACTTTTCATATCCCCATCCAACATTAACCATTCTTTGTAATTTCAAGTCCTCTACAATTCCTTCTTGTAGTTTTGAGGAGAAACTCCAAAATTCTTTTGATGTGTAAGACTTTTATTATTAGTGATTTGGAATGGACTTTCATTTGATTGTTTCTTTCTTTGTAAACTGTTTTTCACTTTTAGTGACTTTTCTCCAGAGTATTGATTCTTGTCTTTTATAGCTTTACATTATGCCCCTATACATTTTATACAAAAGATATAGGTTAGAACTATTTGATTTTCTCTAATTTGCTGTGTCCTTTAGCTTCCTTTATATTTTTAGTCAGAATGATTGTCAGTGTTGAAGCATTTCATATCATAAAATTATATATTTTATCTTTTTAAATACCTCTATCCTAAGAACTTTCCATCTAGTGAAATCTAGCAAAAAACAAGAAAAAACAAAACAAACACAACAACAACAACAACAAAAAGATTCTTTTTTGAAAAATTACATAATCTTTAAATTATTCCTGTTATGTATTCATTTTCACTTTAATGTTACATAAGGCATAGAATGAATAAGACATAGAAAAATCTAATTTCTAACATAGACATTTATCTTCTTAGGTTTATCAAATATTGAATTATTAATATCATTGGTTCCTCATTTATCTTCATCTATTTTATTTCACTGATCTTTTTTATTTACTTTTTAACAAGTAACAGTAGCCATGATTATTATTGTTCTATAGTAATATAATTTGATGTCTGGAACTGCTGTCTTACTTTTACTTCCACTTTTAAAATAACTTTTTTGATATATAGTATATCAGTAATTTAATCATTTTATTAAGGCTAGCATGTTTAGTAACAAAATGAGGATAGTAATACTCTCAAATGACAAAGATATGTAAATTTCTTTTTATTAATCTTAGTCCTTTAGTTCCTTAAAGATTATAATTATATGTATCATATAATTATAATTAATTGTAATATCATAAAATAATTTTAATATCACCATCAAATATCATGTATAATATAAAATAATATGATGAATAATATACACATATTATACTAATTCAATATTATAAATCATAATATAAATATTTCTATGGCTGTTTTGGTATAACAACAATTTTAAATTAATGTTGACATTTTAATAATATTGTCATATCCCAAACATGCAATGAATATCATTTCAATTGTTTAAATTCTTTAGGTATTTAAAAACTGTCCTGTTCTTGAATTTATATGTATAACATTAGGTCTTGATTTTATGTTTGGAATATTTACAAATTTAGTATATTAATAATTCTGCACTTTAAAATGTAATTATGAAATTGTTTATATTTACACTTTCAATTAAAACAAAGCAAAACAAAAACATTATCTAATAAAGGACTAAAGATTGAATTTCTAGACCTGTATTAAGGAAGGCCTCCTTCTATGTGTTTGCTTTGCTTCCTTGTGCTAACAACAAAGAAATATAAATCAGTATAATGACAGGGTTAACCAACAATTTGTATGATAAATAGTATTATATCTGACAAATGTAAAGTTTAACAGACAGGCAGATGTGTGATAGAGAACGTCCCTTTCTCACACTAGCTTGGTGTCTTCCAGTTCTCCAGCTGTTAGAGTAAGCAACCATCATAAAAATATATAAACAAATGACAAAGGCCCCAAGTTTCCTCACCTGTTTACTTGATTTCCACTTCTCCCATTAAAACTCTTTGATATTCATAATCTTGAGGAAGAAAACAATAGATGTAGCAGACACTAGCTACTAGTATAATTGTGCTGCCATAGGTTGCTGCCACCTCTTCTTCAGCTCTCCTTATTCTCCTATGCATGTTTCTAAAAGCTTCCACTGTGTACTTTATATGAAAATTCTCATCCTCTCAACTGATATTGTTAATACTAAAAAAGCCTTTGGTTCTTCCTTCTCAAACTGAAGACATGATATAGACTACAGGATTTTTGTGGCCAACTAATCTGGTCTCAGAATCTTTTAATATATGCCTTGAATCTGTTTCACTAGGTTGACTTTCATATGTAGTAAGCATTCTTAGCAGTATTCCTAAATTTCTAGACATATAAATATATTTGTAAACTGGATGGAATTAGATTAATTAGATTCAATTATAGCAAATATAAAAGAGGAAGAAGAAGAAAAAACTGAAGGGAGGAAATGAAATGTATTTTTCTTATACCACTAGAGAAATAACAGTTTTATTTTTTATGCAGCTTCTAAAGTAATGCAAAGCTGAAAAGTACAGTCGAAGTAGTACATTGCCATTAGTTGTTATAATGTTCATAAGAAAAATTAAGCCAAAAAGGGCAAAAAAAACCCCTTTCTTCTTTTTTTAAAACAGATCAAATAAGTAATGGAACTGAGAAAGATTAGAAAATGAATTTCACTATATATCTTTCCCATTATTTCCAGTTAATTTGGATAGAGTATAATTCATTACTTTTGTCCTTTCTTTGTGGTGTTCCTCCATTATTCTGACTCTTCATGATCGAGCTTAGTTTTTCTTGGGCAAAGCTAGTGAAGTAGGCTTGCCATTCCTTTACCAGCTTATTTTAAGGATGAAGAAACTCATACAAATAGAAGTGAAGTATTTGCTCAAGTTCCAAAGCTTGTATGTAAGGTTCTGAAGCCAGATTTGAATTTGGAATGATGAATCTTCCTAACTCTAGGCTTGATACTCTATCCACTGTGCCACATAGCTGCCTCTTATTCTGGAGTCCCTCACTATCCTTAGAGAGTTGGAAACAAAATCACATCAACTCTTTCCAACTTGAATGTAAGGCAGTCAGACATTAAATATTTATAAAGTATTTACTATATTCTACGTACTGTGCTAAATACTGGTGATATAAAAACAAGAAAAAAGTTGCTTCTAATAGGGAAATATATGATGGTTGCTGAAAAGTTATTAAAAACCATAGAAGCAGAGCTGGACAGGGATGTCCACAGGAGTCATGGTAAGTCTGATGTTTGCTCCCAAATGAAAGTTCTGGAAGAAATTCACCCATCAAAGAATGGTTGAGAGGTTCTAAAGAGAGAGAATAGTTTTGTGATAAAATATCATTTAATTCACAGGTAAAATCTATAGTATCAGAAGCAGAATTGAGAAAAAAAATACTCATTAAATGATATAGTAGTTGGGTATAATTTTAGGATAAATAAATTTTAAATCAAAGACATCCAGCAATTTTAACAATATGAATCTGCCTTTTCCATTCAAATAGTCACTTTTTCTGAGGTTAATTGATCTTCTAGAAACTACATAGATGAGCAGAAACATAAGAATGATTTATGCTATAACAATAATATTGTAAAAGTAACAAAATTAATCAATTGTAGAACTCTGTTAAACAGAATGATCAACCATGATTCCAGGAGACTGAGGATGAAGAATGCCCCCCATCATCAGATAGAGAAATCAGATAAATAAATGAGATACATGTATGGACATTACTAATATTGGAATTTGTTTTGTTTACTTATGCATATTTATTTTAAGGTTTATTCCTTTACTAGAGTGAGTGGTAGGAGGGAGAAAAAATGAATGCTTGATATTTGAAAAAAACTTGTTAAAAATAAAAACAAATAAAAAATCTATTAGCTCCATTTCCAAATAATCAAATAAGAACATTTCAATAATTATCTTATTGCCAAGTAGAGGTAAACCCAAAGACTCCTTAGAAACTTATCATGTAGAGACAGTAATTAAGAATAGCCATTCTCCAGAAAGTAGGCATTGAACCACACCTAACACCATATACTAAGATAAGGTTGAAATGGATTCATGATCTAGACATAAACAATGATATTATAAACAAATTAAAAGAACATAGGATAGTTTACTTCTCAGATCTATGGAGGAGGAAGGAATTTTTGACCAAAGAAGAACTAGAGATCATTATTGATCACAAAAGAGATAATTTTGATTATATTAAGTTAAAATGTTTTTATACAAACAAAACTAATACAGACAAAATTAGAAGGGAATCAATAAACTGGGAAAACATTTTAATATTCAAAGTTATAATAAAGGCCTCATTTCCAAAATATATAGAGAATTGACTCAAATTTATAAGAAATCAAACCATTCTGCAATTGATGAATGGTCAAAATATATGAACAGACAATTTTCAGATGAAGAAATTGAAGCTATTTCTAGTCATATGAAAAGAAGCTCCAGGTCATTATTAATCAGAGAATTGCAAATTAAGACAACTGTGAGATACCACTAGACACCTCTCAGATTGGCTAAGATGAGAGGAAAAGATAATGCTGAACGTTGGAGGAGATGTGGAAAAACTGGGACACTGATACATTGTTGATGGAATTGTGAATGGATCCAACCATTCCGGAGAGCAATTTGGAATTTTGCTTAAAAAGTTATCAAACTGTGCAAACCCTTTGATCCAGGAGTGTTTCTACTGGGCTTATATCCCAAAGAGATACTAAAGAAGGGAAAGGGTCCTGTATGTGCCAAAGTGTTTGTGGCAGCCCTTTTTGTAGTGTCAAGAAACTAGAAACTGAGTGGATGCCCATCTGTTGGAGAATGGCTGAACAAATTGTGATATATAAAGGTTATGGAATATTATTGTTCTGTAAGAAATGACCAACAGGATGATTTCAGAAAGAAAGAGACTTGCATGAACTCATACTAAGTGAAATGAGCAGAACCAGAAGATCATTATATACTTCAACAGCAATATTATATGAGGATCAATTCTAAAGGACATGGCACTCTTCAACAATGAAATGATCCAAACCAGTTCCAATTGTTCAGTGATAAAGAGAACATAAACCCAGAGAGAGGACTGTGGGAACTGAGTGTGGAACACAACATAGTATTCTCACTCTCTCTCTTGTTATCAGCTTGCATTTTGTTTTCTTTTTCAGGTCAATTTTCCTTATTCCAATTTTTCTTGTGCAGCAAGATAACTATATAAACATGTATACATATTTTGGATTTAACATATATTTTAACATATTTAACATGTATTGGACTACTTGCCATGTAGAGGAAGGGGTTGGGGGAAGGAGGAGGAAATATGGAACAGAATGTTTTGCAAGGGTCAGTGTTAAAAAATTACCCATGCAAATGTTTTATAAATAAAAAGCTTTAAAAAAAAGAATAACCATTCTTTTTGAAAATCATAATTATATTCACAATAATCATATTGGTAGAAGAACATGAATATATTTACAATTGTTTTCTTACTGAGTATTTAAGTAAAGTGGTGGAAAGCAACATGATAATCACAATATATTTAGAATAAAAAGTTATTGGTTCTAATCTTGGCTGGAAATAACAGCCTAACATTGAGAAAGTAACTTGAAATCATCCTGTGCCATTTCTTTTGTAGATAATAATTGGGGGTGACAGTATAGTATATAATCTCTAAAGTTCTTTCAATGGGGTTATATGTAGGTGTCTTTTTGTTTTGTTCTTAATTCTTGACCCAGTTTCCTGAAAGATGCAAATTATTTGACAAATATTGCTATTTTTATCCCTATACTTTCTCTTGAATTCTAACCTCTGCTTTCTACTCACACAAATACTACTTTCGTCCAGGTCCCAATAGATTGCTTATATTTGCAACAACCTACCTGCCTCAAACCTCTTTGCTACAATTCAAATAGTCACCTTTTCAGAGATTAATTGATCCTATAACTGCTGCCTAAATGCTTTGCCTTAAATGCAGATCTAACCCATGTCACTCTTCTACTCAACTACCTCCTGGACCTCCCTATTGACTATAGTGTAAAATTGTAAATCCTTTATTTCAAATTTTAAATCCTTCACAACTTCTTGAAACCTATCCTTGCAGACTTTTTATACATTGACTCTCTTCATACTCTGTGTTCATGCACAATAGGTGCCAGATAAATGTTTGGTTATTGACTAATAATGTATAATTTTGATTCCTCATATTCAAATTGAAGACACTCATTTTATTCCCCTTATACTTCTAAAGGGAGATTTTTTTGTTGTTTTTATTTTCCCAAAAGATAAACATATTTAAAATCCTAGTGATGTTTAGAAGCAGCTAGAAGGTGCAGTGATGGAAGCTCTGTCTTGTATTTTTGATATCAGAAACTTAGTAGATGTATGACTCTGGGCAAGTCATTTAACTTCAAGATGTCTCAGATCCTTGAAATGTAAAATAATAGTTTCTACTTTCCAAGGTTAATATCAAGATTTAGAGAGAGAATATTTGTAAAGCATATGACATTCAGAAGATATTATATAATTTTTTTGGTTATTATCATTAGTGCCATGCCTACCATGAACTGACCTGGAGACATGTAGAGGAGAATTCTTTCCTTTTGTTGTGTCACTTATGGGCAAATCTATGAGACCATGGTCTTTAAACGTCATCATTCAATGTATATAGTCAATCATAGGAATTCTAGAAGTGGATAAAACCATAGAGAACACCTAAAATCATCCATTAATTTGATCATATGAGAAGAACTAGTCAGGACCAGGCAGGATCAGTAACAGAGCCAGGATTTATCCTATTTATCCTATCTTACAATTCTATTATAGCTTAAAAATAAATAAGAATTTATTTTCACAGGTTGAATAAAGGAATTATTAGCAAAAAATCAGGAACACATTTTTTTCCTTGAAAACTAAATAGACATATTTTATTGTGATTTTTTTTTACCTTAACAGATTAAAGACAATCATTTGGACTTTGTAGATTTGGGGAGGAAGAAGGAAATAGGTTGGTTGTTTCTTTTAAAAGCTCAGCAAGAAAGATAAAGCAGAAAATTGACCTACATACCATAAAACTTTAAAAAATTAGTTTTCTCTCTTTTTTCTCTGTTTCTCCCTCCCTTCCTTCTTCTTCACTTCTTTCCCCCTCTCCTCCTCCCCCTCTCTCTTCTTTCTCTCCAAAGGAATTGGGGTTAGGTGACTTGCCCAGGTCAAACAGCTAAGAAATGTTAATTATCTGAGAAGTTAAGTGTGTAAGGCTTGATTTGAATACAGATCCTTCTGATTCCAGGATCTTTGTTCTATCCACTTTGTCATCCAACTGCTACTTCCTACCAAATAGTTTTAATAAATGTTTTTTTTTTTTTTAAATCACCTTCCTTTCCCCGTTGTTTCTTTGTTTTGTCCATGTCTAAAGCTATAATGATTTTCTAGAAGAAATTCAATAACTTGCCATATACATTAAGAATAAATTAGGTATTTGTATAGTCTTATGTCTATGGTATAGTTTTCTGCTTCTTTCTTCCAACCTTTACTTTGATATATAATTTCTAAAATATTTAATTTAAAAATTAAATGAAATTATATTAAAAGATTTTGGCTGTTCTGCTTAAGGTTTCTTAAAGTCAAAAATACTAATGTCTTAGAAATAGAAAAATATTGGTTCCTTGAGATTGATTTCCCCCTATCTTTTGGAGCATTCTATATTCTTTAGATAAGCACTACATTTTCTTTTAAATTATGTTTCAGGATGACTGGATTTTCAAACTGGAAAACTGGCACATTACCACACTGGAAGAATGCCCTGGGCTCCTAGCAAAAGTACTAAACAAATAAACAATCCTATAGAAATGTGACATTTTGCTCTAAGCAAACTTTATTTAAAGAACATAAAAAAATCCACAGTGAACCCAAGCCTAATTCCATATACTATGGAAAGATAGTTATTGTCCCTAACCTGATAGGTTGTACTTACTATCTAAGAAAATCCTATTTACTATGTAAAAAAAAATTCAGGAAGAAAAAGGCAATCATTCATATATTTAAATGAAAACACTGGCCAATTTTGTTGTTTTCCTTCGCAATCAATATTCCTGACTGCTTAGAAGTGGTGCAAGGTAAGAGAGAGATTAACAGTGAATTGGTAATCAATGTAATGAGACTGCAGAAAGGCCTGTCTATTGTAGAGTACCAAAGTGAGTAAGTATTCTATTGGAATACAGTATTCAATGTTGACATTGTTTTTGGATGTTTTAGTCTGGCATCCTTGAGGTAGGCTTTAAAAAAAAAATCCAAATTTTACAAATGACTGGATTTAGAGATGTCAGAAATTCCTGCTTGCATTCCCTATATAAAAGTAAACTACTTTGGTGTTGGACATTTATTATGTTTATTGAATGTCTTTATGTCTATTAGAATGCATAGAACCTTGCTAGAATCTGGGGATAAAAAGACAAAAAAGTGAACAGTCCCTGCCCTAAGAGAGTTTAAATTCTACAGAGCACAAGTATCCTACATACAGGAATGTAAATATAAAGTAGTATTAAGCAATTTTAAGAGGGAAATAGTATAAGTATAAAGTAGTGGGTCTAATCTCTTAGATGTCACATGATCTGTGTTTTAATGCATGCTGGGAATACCATGAGGAATAGATGAGAAGGAAGGGCATTCCTAATAGAGACCATTTTGTGAGGGAATATATAGGAGATGCAATGTTCAAATAAAGAAAGAGTCAAAAATTCATTTTGACTGTAATAAAGTAAATTCTATTCAAATAGGAAACTATTGAGTTAGATGTAATGACAGACTGAACTAATGTATGTATGGAAAAAAGGGGATGGATGTGAGAGTTGTTGTGAGGGAAAATCAAAAAGGTTTATAACTGATTTAACATAAACTGTGAGGAAAAGGAAAGAAACCTACACATGATCTCACTTAATCCTTAGTACAGCCCTATTAAATAAAAGATCTTATTCCTTTTTTTCTTTCAGAAAAAAAATCATTTTTATTTCGATATCATAAGGGGCCCTGTGTTATAGAGCTGTTGAAAAGATAAAATAAGATAATATATACAAAGTGCTTGGCAAACTATAGTGAAAGCTTTTATGGCCAGAAGATAACTCACTTTTGCATTCATATCACCAGTGCCTACTACAATTCCTGGTTCTTAGTGGATGTTTTTAAATGTTTACTTGGATAATATAAAAATGAAAGTTATAGTTAAAACTACATGTGCACATTTGTGATGTCACTCTGGGTTCTGGGATTTTATGAAAATTCAATGGTGGTGGTGGTGATAGTGATAGTGATGATATTTATAATAACCATAATAATAGCTAGCATTTATGATATGATCTAAGGCTTGAAAAGCATGTTACATAGTTTATTTGATCCTCAAAATAATTCTGATACAAAGGTGTTATTATCCCTCTTTTACAGATTTAAAAACAAAGGTTTAATTAACTTGCAAAGATCACAATTAGTGAGTCTAAGAAAGGATATGAACTCACATGTTCCTGATTCCAAGCTCTTGCTCCATGTTGCTCCATTTCTATAGCACTTACTTGCCCCTCAGATTACAACACGTAAGAATTGACTAACTCATCAAGAGATATTAATGTTCTACTGTGCCCAGGAGTACATTCCTTTTTGTTCAAGCAAACAGAATACAGACATAATTTACAGTTACACAAACTTAAGAGAGGAATATTCCATTCACTTATAGACATATAATTTATTAATGTGCCATATAAGAATATATACCTTGGGATAATAAATCCAACTTGATGGATTATTATTACTTGGTGGTTATTATGGTTTACAGTCTGGCTAATCATTTGGCTTTTTCTCTCACCTTTAGGATAGGACTGAGGAGTTGGACTAACCTTCACTACCAAGATTGTTTATATAAAAACATATATGTGGGCAAATTTTTTCAGCTATAATTCTTAGAACTTGAATCATAGAATTTAGGTCTAAAATTGAACCTTTAATCTAGTATCTTAGTTTTTATAAACAAGGACTGTAGTTTAAAGGGGTTGAATGATTTGCTCAAGAATATATGTATTTGTTTTGGAGCAGTGAATTAAATTCAGGACTCCTGACAACAAATTCAGGGTTCACTCCACTAACCCTGTACTCTTTGTTTAACGCTTAGATCAGAAATGAGAAAAATATGTTAAGAGTAAAGCACCATCACATTTATAGGGAGATTCTGATGACATTATAAATGGCATTCTTAGTATTAAATGACATGTATTAAACATTAAGAAGTTGTAACCCAAAGGTCTTTACTTTCCCCATGAAAGCTTTTAGCATTTCTAGGGAGGAAGTCATGGTAACTGTGTCAACATTTCCTAAAGCAAGATTGTAGCTTGCCCTTTATAGCTCCTAATAGACATGTACCCATTATATATTAAGCTATTATTTTCTGAATTTTAGATGAAAATTATGGGGCCTTTAAAAAATCTTTTCCATTCAGCAATGAAGCCAGTTTCTTAATTCTATCCAAAAGAATAGCTACACCTGCCATCAAGCATTAAGTTAAATGAAGCCAATTAGATTTCTTTTTTCCCCAGAGGATAATGTGCTCTTAATATATTTTATTTCTCTGCAATATGGGGAGAAAAGAGTAGATTTAATAATGAAATAATAATAGGACATTTTACCTAATAGATCTTACTGAGATGAAGTAAAAAATCTATCATTATTAAAATATGTAATTTGCGAGAAAAAACTTCTAAAAATGATATCAGACCTATAGTAACCTGTAAATGGATGGGTCTTTTAATGCTTTAACTAACCTCTGTTATTCTTACAAACTATAAATGAATCCATTGTGCCCAGCTTTGCATCTGGAAGTGTGGTGCAGTGAACTAGGTCTTGGAGTTGAGAAATTTGAATTTGTGTTCCTATCATATAACCTTTCAATCATATAACTTTGTGTAAATCACATGACCTGCTTGATCTTTGTCCTTTGTTTTGTAAAATAGGAAAAATGATATTGGTCTTTGTCCTTCTTAGGACTATTTAAGAAAATCACTTTGCAAAACTCAAAGTAAAATCCTAAGTTACCATTACCATCAACAAAATAAATACTTCACAGAAAGAATACTAGGGGGAAAACATGACAAAGCACACACACAAAAAGAAATAAAAACAGCTATACTCCTGAAATTGGGATAGCCCTATCTAGTAAACTTTTTATGAAGTTACATAATTCAGAGTGCTCTTCTCCAGTGTACTAATTTTTCAATAATAGAGGTATCATACAATCCTAAATTTAGGCTGATAAAAAAAAAAAAAAAAACTTTAGAGATTATTTCATTCAAAATACTCTCATTTTTATAAATGAAGAAACTGAGGCACTGAAGTGACCTATTAAGATCACAAGGTAGTTTGTCAAGGAGGGCAACAAGGGTTTATTATTTTATTAATAATGACATTAGTTATATTAACAATCATACCAATAATAGCTAAACTTTATATAATGTTTACCAGTGCTTATTCAGAGTTTGCCATTCATGGTATTAAACATTTTAGAATTATTATCTCATTACCTCATACAATTGTTATCTTATTTGATCTTAACAGAACTTTGGAAGTCAGTTTGTTTTTATACCCATTTTACTGATGGTGACATTGAGAGCACCAGAATTTAAATGATATGCCCAGGGTCATACAAATAATAAGATTTTGGGGCTGCAATTGAATTCAGGTCTTCTAGCTTCCAAGAAAAATCCTCTAACTACTTCTCCACCTAGCTGTCCCTTTTAAGTGCTTACTGTGTGCTGGTCACTGCTTAGTTCCAGGAACACAAAATAGAATCAGAAAAACAAATAATAACAATAACAAAATAATCCAGCTTTCAAGGAGTTCATATTTTAGTGGGAGAAGACCATAGCAAACAAAAAGAAGCTGAATGGAGGAGGATTCAAGAATATAACCTGGAGGGCTAAGCACTCAATTGGACAGAAGGATCACAACACTGTGAGAAGGTTGAGAAGGTCTAGGGAAAGGAAAACTTTGCAGAGTGAAGGAGTTTTGATGGCATGAAAGATAAAAACCCATAGAGAGGTAAAACTGTAATATGGTTTATACAGAAATGTTGTAGTTGTGCCATATGGTAGCACCAGGCTCTGACTCCACAGCATCACAGTGCCTCATAAAGGTGTAAAATGAAAGACCAATTTACCATGGGCATGGTTTTCATGATATATAACTCAAGAAGGGAATATCTCCTTGATAGACTCCCATGGCACTGCTAAATCAGAAGTTATGGATAGTTTATTGAAATTTGCCTTGTCACTAAAGGAAAATCAGTAATTATATGAGCAAAACTACAAAACACTTTCCATACAAATGAAGTCAGATTTAAATAATTGGAAAAATATTAATTGCTCTTGGATAGGCCAAGAAAATATAATAAAGATAACAATACTCCCTAAACTAATATATGTATTTAGTGCCATACCAACCAGACTCCCAAGAAACTATTTTAATGACCTAGAAAAAATAACAACAAAATTCATATGGAAGAAAAAAAGGTATAGAATTTCAAGGGAATTAATGAAAAAAAAATCAAATGAAGGTGGCTAGCTGTATCTGATCTAAAACTATATTATAAAGCAGCAGTTACCAAAACCATTTGGTACTGGCTAAAAAAATAGATTAGTTGATCAATGGAATAGGTTAGGTTCACAAGACAAAATAGTCAATAACTATAGCAATCTAGTGTTTGACAAACCCAGAGATCCTAACTTTTGGAATAAGAATTCACTATTTGACAAAAACTGCTGGGAAAACTGGAAATTAATATGGCAGAAAATAGGCATGTACCCACACTTAACACTATATACCAAGCTAAGATCAAAATGGGACCATAATTTAGGCATAAACAACGAAATCACAAATAAATTAGAGGAACATAGGATAGTTTACCTCTCAGACTTGTGGAGGAGGAAGGAATTTGTGATCAAAGAAAAACTAGAGATCATGATTGATAACAAAATAGAAAATTTTGATTATATCAAATTAAAAAGTCTTTGTACAAACAAAACTAATGCAAACAAAATTAGAAGGGAAGCAACAAACTAGGAAAACATTTTTATAAAGGTTTTGATAAAGGTCTCATTTGCAAAATATATAGAGAATTGCCTCTAATTTATAAGAAATCAAGCCATTCTCCAATTGATAAATGATCAAAGGATATGAACAGATAATTTTCTGATGATGAAATTGAAACTATATCCACTCATATTAAAGAGTGTTCCAAATCACTACTGATCAGAGAAACGCAAATTAAGACAACTCTGAGATACCACTACACACCTGTCAGATTGGCTAAGATGACAGGAACAAATAAAGATGAATGTTGGGAGGGGATGCAGGAAAACTAGGAAATTGATGCATTTTTGGTGGAGTTGTGAACCAATCCAACCATTCTGGAGAGCAATCTGGAATTATGCTCAAAAAGTTATCAAACTGTGCATACCCTTTGATCAGCAGTGTTACTACTGGGCTTATATCCCAAAGAAAACTAAAGAAGGGAAAGGGAACTGTGTGGACCAAAATGTTAGAGCAGGCCTCTTTGTAGTGGCTAAAAACTGGAAGATGAATGGATGTCCATCAATTGGAGAATGGCTGGGTAAATTATGGTATATGAATGTTATAGAATATTATTTTTCTGTAAGGAATGATCAGCATGATGAGAAGCTTGGAGAGAATTACATGAACTGATGCTAAGTGAAATGAGCAGAACCAGGAGATCATTATACATTTCAACAATGATACTGTATGAGGATGTATTCTGATAGAAGTGGATATCTTCAACCTAGAGAAGATCGAATTCAGATCCAATTGATCAATGATGGACAGAATATAAACCCAGAAAAGGAACACTGGGAAATGAGTATAAACTGTTTGCATTTTCTTTTTCTTCCCAAGTTATTTTTTACCTTCTGAATCCAATTCTCCCTGTGCAATACGAGAACTGTTAGGTACTACACATATATATTGTATCTAGGATATACTATAACATATTTAACATGTATAAGACGGCTTGCCATCTACAAAAGGGGATGGAGGGAGGGAAGGGAAAAGTCGGAACAGAAATGAGTACAAGTGATAATATTGTAAAAAAAAAAATTACCCAAGCATATGTTCTGTCAACAAAAAGTTATATAAAAAAGAAATTTGCCTTGTCTAAGTATTATTCTAACTACAGAGTTGATGACCTTGAACTCCAAAATCTAATTTAATAATGAAATAATAATAGGACATTTTCCCTAATAGATATATTACTGAGATGAAATGAACAACCTATCATTATCAAAATATTTAATTTGTGAGAAGAATTTCTAAAAATAATTTGTCAGACCTATAGTAACTAGGAAATGTATTGGTCTTTTAATGTTTTAAATAATCTTGCATGATGATCCCTTAAATGAGTTGGAATAATTATGCAACACAAGACATTGAATTAGGCTAGTTTAGAAATCAGCATTCCCAGAAGTCTATTTTATGTTTTTGAATCCCAATATGCTCCTTTTTGTTTTTTTTTTTTTGCCATTTTTATTTTGGGGAGGCAATCAGAGTGAAATGTCTTATCCAGCATCATATACTACTAAATGTTTGAGAGGAGATTTGAACTCAGATCCCCTTGATTTCAGAGCCAGTGCTCTAGCCACTGTTCCCCCCTAACAGATATCTCTTTTTTTTTTAATTTTTTTTTATTTTATATATATATATATATATATATATATATATATATATATATATATATATATTTTATAATATTATCCCTTGTATTCATTTTTCCAAATTACCCCCCCTCCCTCTATTCCCTCCCCCCGATGACAGGCAATCCCATACATTTTACATGTGTTACAATATAGTCTAGGTACAATACATGTGTGTGAATATCATTTTCTTGTTACACAATAAACATTAGAATCCGAAGGTACATGCAACCTGGGCAGACAGATATTAGTGCTAACAATTTACATTCACTTCCCAGTGTTTCTTCTCTGGGTGTAGCTACCTCTGTCCATCATTGATCAACTGGAAGTGACTAACAGATATCTCTTAAAGGTGCATTGTAATCAATAGAAAAATCTCCTTTTGAGAATTATGACTCTTTTCTTTTGTTGTTTTTGTTTTTATTGTAGATTTTTATAAATAAAACATATGCATGGATAATTTTTCAACATTGACCAATGCAAAAACTTCTGTTTCAGTTTTTCCCCTCCTTCCCTCCACTCTGTCCCCTAGATGGCAGGTAGCCCCATACGTGTTAAATATGTTGAAGTATATATTAAATAAAATATATGTATACATATTTATAGTTATCTTGTTGCACCAGAAAGCTTGGATTTAGAAAGAAGATAAAAATAACCTGAGAAGAAAAACCAAAATGCAAGCAAACAATAACAAAGAGTGGAAATGTTGTGTTGGGGTCCATACTCATTCATGTTCTTTCTCTGTGTTTAGCTGGTTCTGTTCATTACAGATCAATTGGAACTGATTTGGATCCTCTCATTGTTGAAGGGAGTCTCATCTATCAGAACTGATCATCATATAGTATTATTATTGAAGTAGATAATGATCTCTTGGTTCTGCTCATTTCACTTAGCATGTAAGTCTCTCCAATCCTCTCTGAAATCATCCTGCTCGTCATTTCTTAAAGAACAATACTATTCTATAATATTCATATGTCACAATTTATTCAGCCACTTTCCAATTGATGGGCATCCATTCAAATTCCAGTTTCTAGGCACGCCAAAAAGGGTTGCCACAAACATTTTTGCATATAAGGGTCCCTTTCCCTTCCTTAAGCTCTCTTTGGAATATAAACCCAGGAGTTACACTACTGGAACAGTTTGATAACTTTTTGAGTATAGTTCCAAATTCCTCTCCAGAATGGTTGGATCCATTCAAAAACTTCATGCATCAGTATCCCAAATCTCCCACATCCCTTCTAACAGTCATCATTATCTTTTCCTGTCATCTTAGCCAATCTGTTAGGTGTGTAGTGGTAGCTCAGAGTTGTCTTAATTTGCATTTATTTGATCAATAGTGATCTAGAGCACCTTTTCAATTTCTTCATCTGAAAATTGTCTGTTCATGCTTTGTACCATTTATCAATTGGAGAATGGCTTGATTTCTTATAAATAAGAGGCAATTCTCTATATATTTTGGAGATGAGGCCTTTACTAGAACCTTTAGCTGTAAAAATGTTTTACCAGTTTATTGCTTCCCTTCTAATCCTGTCCATATTAGTTTTATTTGTACAAAAGCTTTTTAACTTCATATAATCAAAATTATCTATTTTGTGATCAGTAATGACCTCTAGTTTTTCTTGGTCACAAATTCCTTCCTCCTCCACAGGTCTGAGAGGTATTCTACTTTATTTATGATCTAATTTTTTATGCCTAAATCATGAACCAGTTCTGATCTTATCTTGGTGTAAGGTGTTAAGTATGGGTTTCTGCCATACTAATTTCCAATTTTCCTAGCGATTTTTGTCAAATAATGAATTCTTATCCCCAAAGCTGGGGCCTTTGGGTTTGTCAAGCACTAGCTTACTATAGTTATTGACTATTTTGTCCTGTGAACCTAACCTATTCCATTGATCAACTAGTCCATTTCTTAGTCAATACCAAATGGTCTTGGTGACCCCTGCTTTATAATATAGTTTTTGATCAGGTACAGCAAGGCCACCTTCATTTGATTTCTTTTTTATTAGTTTCCTTCAAATTCTTGAACTTTGGTTCTTCCAGATCAATTTTGCTTTTTTTTTCTAGGTCATTAAAATAGTTTTGTGGGAGTATGATTGGCATAGCACTAAATAAACAGATTATTTTATGTAGTATTGTCATCTTTATTATAATCACTAAACCTATCAAAGAGCATTTGATATTTTTTCCAATTATTTAGATCTGATTTTATTTGTGTGGAAAATGTTTTGTAGTTTTGCTCATATAATTCTTGACTTTCCCTTGGCTAGAAAGATTTCCAAATATTTTATAATGCTGACAGTTATTTTCAATTGAAATTCTCTTTGTATCTCTTCCTGTTGGATTTTGTTAGTGATGTATAAAAATTCTGAGGATTTCTGTGGATTTATTTTGTATCCTGCCACTTTCCTAAAGTTGTGTATTATTTCAAATAGATTTTTAGTAGAATCTTTGCAGTTCTCTAAGTATACTAACATATTATCTGCAAAGAGTGATAATTTGGTTACCTACTCTAATTCCTTTATTTTTTTTGTCTCTTATTGCCAAACTAGCATTTTTAATACAATATTGAATGGTAATGGTGATAGTGGGCAACCTTGTTTCACTCCTGATTTTACTGAGAATGGTTCCAGTTTATCACCATTATATATGATGCTTACTGATGGTTGAAAATAGATATTACTGACTATTTTAAGGAAAACTCAAATTTATTCCTATACTCTCTAGTGTTTTTAATAGAAATGGGTGTTGGATTTTTATCAAATGCTTTTATGCATCTATTGAGATGATCAGATGGTTTTTGTTAATTTGGTTATTGATATAGGCAATGATGCAAATAGTTTACCTAATATTGAACCAGCCCTACATTCCTGTTATAAATCCTATTTGGTCATGGTGAATTATCCTGAGGATGATTTTCTGTAATATTTTGTTAATATTTTATTTAAGATTTTTACATTGATGTTCATTAATTTTCTTTTTTTTTTGTTTTTGTTTTTGTTTTTGTCTACCTGGTTTAGGTATCAGAACCATGTTTGTGTGATAAAAGAAATTTGGTAGGACCCCTTCATTCCATATTTTTTTTCAAATAGTTTATATAACATTGGGGCTAATTGTTCTTTTAATGTTTGGTAGAATTTGCATGTAAATCCATCTGGTCCCGGGGATTTTTTTTAGGGAGTTGATTAATAGTTTGTTCTATTTTGTTTTCTAAAATGGGACTATATAACCAATTTACTTCTTCCTTTGTTAAACTGGGCAACCTACATTTTTGAAGTTGTTTATCCATTTTATTTAAGTTATCAAATTTATTGGCATAAAGTTGGGCAAAGTAACTCCTAATTATTTCTCTAATTTCCTCTTCATTGGTGGAAAGTTCTCCCTTTTCTTTTTAAGACTAACAATTTCACTTTGTTCTTTCATTTTTCTAATCAAATTTACCAAGGGGTTATCTATTTTATTGTGTTTTTTTTTTTTTTTTTTTCATAAAACCAACTCTTAGTTTTATTTATTAATTTAATTCATTTTTATTCAATTTTATTGATCTCTCCTTTTATTTTTAGATTTTCAAGTTTAGTGTTTGATTGGGGGTTTTTAATTTGCTCTTTTTCTAGCTTTTTTAGTTGCAAGCCTAATTTACTGATTTTCTCTTTCTCTATAGTATGCAAGTAAGCATCTAGAGATATAAAATTTCCCATTGTTGCTGCGTTGGCTGCATCCCACACATTTTGGTAGGAAAGTCTCCTTATGGTCATTCTCTTGGGTGAAATTATTAATTGTGTCTATGATTTGCTGTTTCACCCAATCATTCTTTAGGATGAGATTATTTATTTTGCAATAACTTTTTGTTCTATTTTCCCCTGGCTTTTTATTGAATGTAATTTTTATTGCATCATGATCTGAAATGGATGCATTTACTTACTATTTCTGCTTTTCTGCATTTGAATTTGAGGTCTTTATGTCTTTATATATGGTCAATTTTTGTATAGGTTCCATGAATTGCTGAGAAGAAAGTGTACTCCTTTCTGATTCCATTCAGTTTTCTTGAAAGATCTAATTTTTCTTGTATTCTATTTACCTCTTTAACTTCTTTCTTATTTATTTTGTGTCTTTATTTATCTAGTTCTGAGAGTGCAAGGTTGAGATCTCCCACTATTATAGTTTTGCTGTCTATTTCTTCTTACAGCTCTCTTAACTTCTCCTTTAGGAATTTAGATGCTATACCACTTGATGCATAAATGTTTAGTATTGATATTGCATCATTATCTATCTATTACCCTTTAGCAAGATATAGTGCTCTTCCTTAACTCTTTTAATTAAATCAAATTTTGCTTTTGCTTGATCTGAGATCAGGATGGCTACTCTTGCTTTTTTGACTTAACTTGAACAATAGTAGATTCTGTTCAAGCCTTTTACTTTTACTCTTTATGTATCACCCTGCTTTAAGTATATTCCTTGTAAACAACATATTTTTGGATTCTGGCTTTTAATCCAGTCTGCTATCTGTCTCTGCTTTATGGGGGAATTTACCCCATTCATATTTATGGTTAAAACTACTAATTCTGTATGTCCTGCCATCCTATTATCCCCAGATTATGTTTTTCTCTTTCCTTTTCCTTTTTCTTAACCCTTTTCCTTACAACCTTTGTATTCCCTTCTATTTAGCCTACCCTTCCCTTTTTCAGTTTTCCCTTCCACTTTTCAATGGGGGGGAGTTTCTATGTAAACCAAATATGTCTAATATTTTCTCTTTGAGTCAATTCTGATGACAGTATGATTCACACTATGTTCATCCACCTCCCTTCTTTCCCTCAGATATAATAGGTTTCCTTTGCCTCTTCATGAGATGATGTTTCCCTCTTTTAACCTCCACTTTTCCCTTTTTCTGGTACAATTTCCTTTCCATTTCTAGCTCCTTTTTTATTATAACAGTAAAAGCAAATGATACATATACTCTTTATGTATAACAGAAATACAGTTCTCAAGAGTTCTTTTTACCTTTTTTATGCTTCTCTTGAGTCCTATATTTGGAGGTCAAACTTTATGTAGCTCTAATTTTTTCATCAGAAATACATGAAATTCACCTATTTCATTGAATGTCTATTTTCTTCACTGGAAGAAAATGCTGGGTAAGTTTTTCTTGGCTGCATACCAAGTTCTTTTGCCTTTTGAAATATCAGATTCTAGGTCCTTCTAATCTTTAATGTGGATACTGCTAGATCCTGAATGATCCTTATTGTAGCTCCTCTGTATTTGAATTAATTGTTTCTTTGTTTGTTTGTTTTTCCTGACTGCTTGTAGTATTTTTTCCTTGTCTGATAGTTATGGAATTTAGCCACAATATTTCTTGGAGTTTTGATTTTGGGATCTCTTTCAGTAGGTGATTGATGAATTCTTTAGATGTCTATTTTACCTTCTGTATCTATAAATCTGGGCACTTCTCTATGATGATTTTCTGAAAAATAGTGTCTAGGCTCTTTTTTTCATCATGATTTTCAGGGAGTCCAATAATCCTTAGATTATCTCTCCTAGATCTATTTTCCAGGTCTGTTGTTTTCCTAAGTAGTATTTAACACTTTTTTCTATTTTTTTCTTCATTTTTTTTGGTTTTGCTTGACTGATTCTTGGTGTCTCCTTGAGTCATTTATTTCCATTTGTTCAAGTCTGATTTTTAATGAATGACTTTTTCATTTAATTTTTAAATTTCTTTTTGTATTTGTCCAATTGAGTTTTTAAATGAGTGTTTTGTTCTGTGGAATTTTTTTTCCATTTCACAAATTTTTTTTTTAAGAATTATTTTTTTTCCAATCCATAAATTCTATTTTTCAGGGAGTTGTTTTCTTTTCCCACTTTATCTTTTAATGAGTTATATGCCATATCCTGAGCCTTTTGCATAGCTTTCCTTTCGTTTCCCAGTTTTCTTCTATCTCTCTTTTAAGATCCTTTTTAATTTCTTCTATGAGAGCCTTGTGTAATGGGGAACAATTCATATCCAACTTTTGATCTAGAGACACTCTGTTTTTAGTCTCCTTAGAGTTTGAAGTTTGCTCTCTTTCTGTACAGAAGGTATCTATAGTTAGAGAATGTTTTGTCATTTTACTCATTAAAGAAAAAAAAAAACAATAACAAAACAAAACAAAAAAAACTCTGGTCTGCTTATGGAGGGCAGTGGGGTATTTCCAAGCTGCCTCTACAGACAACAGGAAGCGTCAAGGAAAGGCAGTGGGACAGCACCCACAGACTGTGCAGGGATTAGTAGTTGTGCTGAAATCAGCAACAATGGAAAGGCAGCTACTAGGACTGCACTGGGAGCAGTGACTGTGGCTGTGTTTGGATCATGTAGAGTCACTCCATGTGTTGGATGCATGTGGCCAGGTCCTGAAAGACCCTAGCATTTTGGGGTTGTGGCCTTTACCCTCTGTGTTTATAGCTTCTCTGCTGATCTGCTGGCTTGCTGTCAGAGCAAAGTACCTCAAACTGTGGTAAAGTTCTCCCCACAGATTTTCTGTCAGCAGAGATCACACTGCACCACTCCCCCTACCCAGAATGAGCTGTTCCCTGTGCTATCATTGTCTGCCTGAGTCTGATCCTGGACTAGCCCCCCAGTCCATCCCCATGCACAGGCAAAACATGACCTTTTCTGGTGAATTTTGAGATTACTTTTGGTTGGTAATGTTTTGCACTCCATATTCGTGGGTTCTGACAGTCAAGCACTAATTCTGTGGGTGAATTTTGTTAAAATTAATTGAGGGTAAAGGAGAGCCTAGGAAGATTCTTGTGTCCTCTCTGCCATCTTGGATCCATCCACCCACCCCCTACTCTTTTTTATGATGGGGATTATTTATCAAAGCTTTATCTTGTTAATACAATTGCTGTATAAATAAATGAAAAAAAAGATGAGAGGATACAATTGATTTACTCACTGCCAGTGTTCCTCATAGAGAAAACAGTTAAGTTTGTATACTTGCCAGTTAGGTCAAAAGAAAGGCACAGACAAGTAGGGACAAATATTTTAGGCCCTTAGGTCTTACCTTCTTTGTTTGTTACTTGCCTACCCTGGTGCTTCCCTTTGTACTTCTGACTCCAGCTTCTGATTCCTAACCTTGTTTTAGTGACTGACTGAACTCTTGTATTTTTTGTTGCTGTTTTATGGGTTTAGCAATCTATTTCTACTCTCTGGAGCTTCTGCCTGCTATGTATTTCCCCTGGCAGATACTGACCTATAAACTTTTCTCCTGAAAACTTAACTCCTAATTTTCCTTTATTCAGTTTTCTACTGAATCCTGAGTCTGATGAACCCTCCCTTGTTTGCTCAGCAAGGAACTAGAACTCATTTCTTCTGATAATGGGATTTGCACAGACATAATTCTCAACTTTTAGAAGTATTTCAATATCCTACCCCTATTCCCTGAATTTTCATGTGCAAAATCAAATGCTTATTTTGCATTATTATGTGAATTATAGGACCTACTTTAATCCAAGAGAAATAATGTCAGTTTAAATTTTCGACTCACCAGATATAGCAACAGAAAGGCCTGGATTTTTATTACAAATTTTATTTTTTCTTATCTGAACATGAACATTGAAGCAGCACAGTGAATAGAAATCTGTGCTTGAAAGTCCAAGAACTAATGAAGAACAAAATATAGTACCTATTTCTATTAAAAATGCAGCATAGAAATAAAGGGAATTTAACTTAAAACAATAAGCAGCATCTATCTAAAATCATCAGCAAGTGTTATTTGTAATGGAGAGAAGCTGGATACATTCCCAATAAGTTCCTTGTTGAAACAAGAATGCTCATTCTCACCAGTATTATTCAACATTGTATTGTTGGCTTTAGTAATAAAAAAGAAATTAAAGGAGTTGGAATAGGCAATAAGTAGATAAAACTATCACTCTTTGCATGTGATATAATGATATACTTAGAGAATACTAGAAAGTCACCAAAAATCTACTTGAAATAACAGATTTAGCAATTTTGCAGGATAAACACACACCATCATCAGCATTTTTAAATATTCCTGACCAAACTCAGCAACAAGTGATAGAAAGAGAAAATCTATTTAAAATAACTGTAGACAAAATAAAATATTTGGGTGTGTGGCTACCAAGATGAACACAACTACAAAACAATTCTCACAGAAATAAAGTCAGATCTAAATAAATGAAAAAAAAAAAAAACATCAATTGCTCATGGGTAGGCAAAACTAAAGTAATATAAATGACAATTTTACCTAAATTGGTCTATTTGTTCAGTAGTATACTACCAAAAATATTACTTTAGAGCTAGAAAAAATACCAAAAAAAATTCACTTGGAAGAACAAAAGGGCAAGAATATCAAGGGAATTAATGGGAAAAAATACAAAGGATGATGGCCTAGCAGTACCAAACCTAAAACTCTATTATAAAGCAGTAGTCTAAAAAATCATTTGAGGGGAGCTAGGTGATGTAGTGGATAGAACATCAGTCCTATAGTCAGGAGGATCTGAGTTCAAATCTGACCTCAGACACATAACACTTCCTAGCTGTGTGGCCCTAGGGGCAAGTCAAGTCACTTAACCCCAATTGCCTCAGGAAAAAAAAGAAGAAGAAAGAAGAAGAAGAAGAAGAAGAAGAAGAAGAAGAAGAAGAAGAAGAAGAAGAAGAAGAAGAAGAAGAAGAAGAAGAAGAAGAAGAAGAAGAAGAAGAAGAAGAAGAAGAAGAAGAAGAAGAAGAAGAAGAAAAAGAAGAAGAAGAAGAAGAAGAAGAAGAAGAAGAAGAAGAAGAAAAAGAAGAAGAAGAAAAAGAAGAAGAAGAAGAATAGGTTATATACATGACACAATAATCAATGACTTTAGTAGTCTAGCATTTAATAAACCTCCACACTCCAGCTTCTGGGATAAAAACTCACCATTCCACAAAAATTGTTTGGGAAACTAGAAAATTATATGTTAGAAACTTGGCACAGACCTACATTTTATACCCGATAGAAAAATAAGGTCAAAATAGGTACATGATTTGAGCATAAAAGGAGAGATCATAAACAAATTAGAAAAGCCAAGGATAGTTTACCTATCAGATCTCTGGAAAAGGGAGGAATTTATGACCACAGAAGAACTAGAGTACATGTGAAATGCAAATGGACAACTTGGATTACATTAAATTAAAAGGTTTTTGCACTAACAAAACCAACACAAACAAGATTAAAAAGGAAGTATGAAGCTGGGAAAAATGTTTATACCCAATGTTTCTGATAAAGGTCTCATTTCTAAAATCTATAAATAACTGTCAAATTTATAAGAATATGAGTCATTTCGCAATTAATAGATGGTCAAAGGATATAAATAGACAATTTTCAGATGATAAAATTAAAGCTATCTGTAAACATATGAGAAAATGTTCTGACTCACTAACCCTAAATTAAAACAGCTCTGAGATACCACCTCACACCTCTCAGATTGGCTAAGATGACAGGAAAAGATAAGGATAAATGTTGAAGGGGATGTGGGAAAAACACACTAATACATTGTTGATGGAATTGTGAACATATCTAACCCTCCTGGAGAGCAATTTGGAACTGTGCCCAAAGGGCTATAAAATTGTGCATATCCTTTGATCTAGTAGTGCTGTTACAGGGCCTGTAAGCCAAGGAAATCATGAAGCTGGAGAAAGGACCCATTTGTGCAAAACAATTTGCAGCAGCTCTCTTTGTGGTAGCAAAGAACTGGAAAAGGAGTGGATGCCCATTAACTGGCAAATGGCTGAATAAGTTGTAGTATATGAAAATAATAGAATATTACTGATCTATACAAATGATGAATGAGCTGATTATGGAAAGGCCTAGAAAGGTTTACATGAACTGATGCTGAACGCAACAAGCAGAACCAGGAATACATTGTACATAGTAAAAGCAAAAATGTTCAATGATCAATTATGAAAGATTTGTTTCTTCTCAGTGATTCAGTGATCTAAGGCAATCACAATAAACTTTAGATAGAGCTATTGTAGATCAACACATAATATGTTCACTTTTTTTTCTCTTGTTTTTTTTTTTTCTTTTTCTTGTGGTTTTTCCCTTTTGTTCTGATTTTTCTCTCCCAAAATGATTCATAAAGAAATGTGTATCAAAAAATTAACATACATTTAAAACAGAAAAAAAATAATTAAAAAGAATTATTGAAGACCTGAGTTCACATTCCTAGACAAATCACTCAAGCTCATTTAACTTTTGAATAGGCTCATTTTCCTCAACTGAAAAATGATGATGATAATAATAGCAGCTATGTTCCAGAGCCGTTGGAAGGATCAAATGATAGTATTAGTGAATTTTGTAGGACAAAGTATGTGTTTAATAAATATTTTGTTCCCTTCCTTTCCTTGATTCATTGCTTAAAGTTCAAGGGACTAAATTCTCAGGGTTCATAGCCTGATTTACAGAAAATATAAATACATGTCATTGTGACATTCATAATAAAGAAGAAATGAATTATTTTTATGATTGAATCAAAATTAAATAAAACCCTTCTTTTCTTTTCTTTTTTTTTTAATTTAATTTTATTTTTAATAGTTTTTATTTACCAGATATATACATGGGTAATTTAATAGCATTGACAATTGCCAAACCTTTTGTTCTAATTTTTCCCCTCCCCCACAGATGGCAGGTAGACCAATACATGTTAAATATGTTAAAGTATAAATTAAATACAATATATGTATATAGGTCCAAACTGTTGTTTTGCTATACAAAAAAGAATCGGACTTTGAAATAGTATAAAATTAACCTGTGAAGGAAATCAAAAATGCAGGCGGACAAAAATAGAGGGATTGGGAATTCTATGTAGTGGTTCATAGTCATCTCCCAGAGTTCTTTCCCTGGGTGTAGCTGGTTCAGTTCATTATTGCTCTATTGGAACTGATTTGCTTAATCTCATTGTTGGAGAGGGCCACGTCCATCAGAATTGATCATCATACAGTATTGTTGTTGAAGTATACAATGATCTCCTGGTCCTACTCATTTCACTCAGCATCACTTCATGTAAGTCTCTCCAGGCCTTTCTGAAATCATCCTGTTGGTCATTTCTTACAGAACAATAATATTCCATAATATTCATATACCACAATTTATTCAGCCAGTCTCTAATTGATGGACATCCACATAGAAAACCCCTTATTTTCAAAGCTATATTTGTTCCTTTCAGAATGCTATTAGATCACAGTTTTGTGATAAAGAGAAGATATGATATTACCTTAAAAAGAGATAACCTAGTCTGAGAGTTAAATTAATTTGATTGTATTTTGCTATTTTAGAAAGTTGCAGACAAATAGAAGATCCAGTAAAATGCTTCTGCTTTTAAGTAAAAAATTTTTATGTCCTAATTTATGGTCAATGATTTCATACACACATACACACACGCACGCACATTTATGGCTAGGACAGGGAGAGCAATTAAAAAATAAAATAAAAAAAAATTACATGATAAGTTATCATAGTTATATATATATATATATATATATATATATATATATATATATATATATATATATATATATATATATATATATAAAGGGATAATATACTGTACATAATTTAGTTTCATGTAGAATAATCTTTTTATTATACTCTTTTATGGAAATAGTTGTTTTATTACATAGAATAAAAATTAAATAAATATATTTTTTAAAGAAACCACCAATCTTTTGCTAATTTTTCACTCTTCCCAATGACTTTGCTTTAATTTCCTATTCAGATCTTCAACTGAAATACATCCCAATATTTCATCAGGACATGATGATCATCTTGGATCATTTTTTAGCTTTATTAATGACTTGTAAAACTAAAATTATAATTCAACAAAATAAAAAATGAAGTAATAGAGATCACAACTAATACAACATATTATATAACCTGAACATAGTGTGCTATCTTTCTGATAGAAGAAAAACATGTATTCTGACATATGTTTTAGAACCACATTCTTCACTGTATTTGGTCTGAAATCTGTCATCATTCAATTTTGTTATATGCATTTTTATAGTCATATTGTATATTGTCTTTCACTTTCTGCTTTTCCTGTTCTGTATGAGTTCATTCAACTCTTCTCATATTTTCTTGAATTTCCAATATTAAAATTATTTCATCATGCAATTGTTGTTATTTTTATTACATTAATATACATTATTGAAAATTGTTGCTCCATAAATATAAGTATGTCATATATTTCTACTTTTTTATTACCAAATAGTGATGTTATGAATATTTTTTCATTTATTCCATAATATTTCTCTCCATACTGTCTTAGTTCCTTGGATTAAAGAGTTTGAATAGTTCAGTAAGATATCCTGTATTATATTAAATTGTTTTCTAGAAGGGTTAGATCAATCCATAATTATATCAGTACTGTATTAATGTGCCTATATTATTAATGCCCTCCCAAACTATATTTTTATTATCTTTGCCAACTTGTACAATGGGGAGTTCACTTTACCCTAAAACCGGTTCAGTCTCTCAGTCATAGCATCAATCCATGACTGGAATTTTCCTTTAATAGCATCTGAACTTGGGGTTTTTAGAAACCATAGATGTTTTAAATAATAGACAAGGAGCAGAACTGATTCCAACTTTCAAGGACCTGTGACTCCTTTCTGTGTTTTCTGTATTTTTATTATAATAAATAGCACTGTTTCCTTGAGTCTTTCTATGGGATCTGATAACCCCTTTACCAATGTTTATGAAGACATAAACATGAGATATATTCTGAGATGTCCAAGAGACAGCTGGAAGGGCAAAATGAGTTAAAGCAATATGATTTAGTCAAGGGTAGAGTTCAGAATAGGAGCTTTGACTTTAAGATTGGACCTGGTCTATGTAAACTGAAAACATAGACAGCTGAGCCATAAGTAATAGGAGGTATCTTTTTTTTCCTGAATTTAATTTCCTTGAAGACTTGTATAAGTCTACTAAATGGTTATGCTAATTGGGAAATAATTAATTTTGAGAGATATATTCAGAAATTCAAAGATTAATTGATTTATACAGTTATACCCAAGAATGATTTAGTCAAGTAAGATATATGGATCTGCAACAGACTGATAAAGCGTATTAATTATGCTCCAGGAAATCTGGAAAGTTGTAATGCCCCAGTTAAAAAAGGAAGTAAAATTTAGAATAAAAATAGAAGAAACTCAAATGGTTATTTATGGTAAAATTTTCAAAATGTTGTATATGTATGTGTGTGTGTATATATATATATATATATATATATATATATATATATATATATATATGTGTGTGTGTATGTATATATGTGTATATATATATATATATGTGTACATACATGTGTGTATATTTTGAATATATGTAAATATATGCATGTACACATATATAAATTAATTCCCATTTTAAGATAGTTAATATTACTAGTTTCAAACTTTTCTTCTAGCATCTTTACTCATATCACTTAGAAAAATTAATTTCCCTTAGTTTGCTATTTGGAAAATGCTGGTTTAGTGAATCATCAAATCAATTTAGCCAAATGAAGAACTTAAGTAAAATGATTGGTTTTACAGAATTTTTCTTTCTGAATTATTTCACAATCAACCATAGATATGTGTAAGATTTTATGCAGTGATCTGTAAGTTTTCCATACTGGACATATAACAAATTCAATGCAATAAAAATAAAATAAAATTGTGCTTTATTGGGATGGTCCCTTTGCCACATTACTTTGAGGAAGATAAACATTATTATCCTCTTTTCACAAATAAGAGAAAATATGTCTGTAAGAGGTTAAATGAATCTGCTTGACTCTTATCTGCCTGATATTTAAGTGTTTGGACAATCCAATTAAGTGAATTTCAATTATCTCTGTACAGAAGAAAGATATTCTTTTTTCTTATCTCTTTTTCTGCTAAACTTTTATTGATTGAATGATGATATGGGGTAAAAGGCATGTTCATAGTCACCTTGCTCGTTAATGACACTAAGAAAAGAGCCCAGAATTTCCTGCATCCAGGGTTATCTACTTACCCTCTTTTATGAATAAAGGTGGTATCTTTCTTTTTATTTGTTTCTAGAATACAATTGCATGTTAACTAATTCAAGACTTTATTCTCTTCCTCCTAATCATAGTGGATATTATTATCACCACTTTTCCATCAACAAAATACAATTAAGGACAGAAGCAGAACTCACAATGTTCTACTTCTGTTGTACTAATTATATTGGAGCCCTTAAAAAAAAATCTGTGCTAAACTGATTAATTAAACTGATGAATCTAAAACAAAAGTTTTTTTCAATATCTTCTTTGCATTATTTCTTGATATTAACAGGAAAGGCCTTTTTGGTGAAGTGGACTAGTAAAAAAATATAGAATTAGCAGTTTTTCAGACATAAAACTATGTTGTAAGATATGTCTGCAGAATGCCAAAATAAATTTTGTATTTAAATGAAAATCATATAAATAAAATCAGCCTATTGGATTCATAATAAATGATGGGGGGAAAGGAGAGTTGAATTTAAACCTTGAAGAAGAAAAATCTAAAATGGATTAGTAATCACTTAAAAAAATTTGGCATTTAATACATTGAAAATATTACCCTGAAAGATATATGTTATATTGGAATAGCAGCTTACTTATTATCTTCCAAAAAGGAATTAGTTAATTTCAATTAAATCCTGAACATTTTCCACGTCCTGTCTATTCCAACTCTAATACAGATCTCACAGATATCCCATGTCACAGATACCACCTTTATTCAGTTCTGCATATTTGCCTTCCACAATATAGGCCAGTCTCCTTATGAGACACCAGACTTTCATGTTTTCTCTTTTCAAATTCAGCCTTATTCAAATGACCAAATAATCTTCAAAAAGCACAAATATAACAATATTACTTCTCTGCCCAAATACCTTTAATAGTTCCCTATGGACTAAAGGGTAGCCTCAGAGTCAGGAAGACTTATTTTCCTGAGTTCAAATCTAACCTCAAATACTTCTTAGCTCTGTAACCCAAGGCAAGTCATTTAACTCTATTTACTATAGTTCCTCATCTGTAAATTAAGCTGGAGAAGGAAATGGCAAAGCACCACAGCATCTTTGATAGAAAAACCCCAAATTGAGTCAAGAAAAGTCAAATAGAAGTGTAAAATAACTGAATATTATCTAAAGTATGAAATATAAATTCATCTATCTTGTATCTTTCATAATATAGTTTTCTTCTATATATTTAGTCCAATTTTACATCCCCCCTTTCATTCATTCCACATTCCATTCAGATTCAGACATGAATCTTGAATATTATCTCTTCCTTTGATGCCTTTGTAAATATTGTCTCCCATTCCTGAAACATATTTCCTCCCTAATACCACCTCTTAGAATCTTTCCTTTCTTCAAGAATCACTGTGTAATCAACTTCCTATATGAATTCTTTTTTGACTTGCTAATTGTTATAATTTTGTCCTTTTTCAAACCATCATATCTAAGTAATATTGGGAAGACATCAAAAAGAGAAGTAAACTAGTATACATTCTTTCCAACATCATACCATGTAAACTACAAAAAAAGCTTCATAATTACAGCTTCAAACAACAATTTTTGTAAGACATGGTAGGAAAAAAAAAACTTTCATGTTCAAAGGATACTCTTATTAGAATAGTCCATGATTATTTCTTTTTTACAAAGGGATAAAAAAAAAAAAGGAAATTTGGAATATGATATTTTTAAAAAGCAATACAATTCAGTAGAGACCTCAAATGGCATGCAGAGATATTTGGTGAAATTATATCTGAGACAAAAACAACAAACAAAAATAGGACCACTTTTTTAAAGCCAAAAACTAAAAAGAAACTTGCTTTATTACAAACAAGAGTAAAGTTAACTTTCTTCTTCACTATTAATTAGCATAATTCTAGAAACATGAGCTATAATAATAAACTAAAACAAAATCACCGGAAAAACTTGGCAAAGAAAAAATATTAATATTTGTACTTAATGAAAGAGAATCAGTGAAGAAATTAATATTAATAATAATGCTTTCAATAAAATATCATAATTCAAAATAAATCCACAACCCATCAGCATTTCTATATGCTATTGATAAAAGCAAGAAATGATAAGAGTTATTCCACAGTTCTTTTTTATCCTGACTCAGTTTTCCAAATTAGCCTGACTCAGTTTCCCTAAATTGTCCTGCCTTGATTTCCCTACATCTGACCACTGCATCCAAATGACTCTGGAGGAGAAAATGAGGCAGGTGACCTTGCACAGCCTTCCCTCATTGAAATCCAATTCACTTGCATGTCATTGATGAGGTTTAGATTTGGGATACCCAAATGAAATTAGGGTTTCTGGTGGTCAGGGAATTAAATGATAAGATCTAGTGGCAGGCTTGGGGTTTGGGGAATCAAATGGAGAGGTTTGGCTCCTCTGCAACCCCTGTGGATTTAGCACAAGGGTAGGGAGTTCTGGGGAACTCCCTTCTAGTGTGCAAGTAGTTCTCTGTAAAGGAATTTACAAACCCAAAAACCTAGATTGATAAAAGAGGCTTATTATTGGGATTGGAAGTAAGATTAAGTTCCATTAAGGAAATAGGTGAGGGTAAAGAGAAGAAGGCACTGGAAAAGATTATTCCAGTGGGCAGAAGTTCCTTGGGGTGCCAAGCATAGGGCTGGCATGTTTGGAACCTCTGCAAAGAGAGGGTTTTAATTTGTCTTTTTTTATAATGAGAGATTTAGCTAAAGCGAACCCTTGAGTGGAGTTCCCAAGTTGGCTCAGATCTGGTGGGGGCTGGGACAAGCCCAGATATCCTATTAGAATTCAAAGGGGTGCTTTTGACCAGGATTTGTGAATCAAAGGTGCAGGCTTCCTGGACTGATAATGCAGCAGCCAAGAGAGTTTAGGAGTAATGTGAATCACAATTCACTCTGAAAGGATCACAAATCAGTTTTTTAAAGGGACCACAATCTGCTTCATCATGGTCTCACCTCCTTGATGTCATAGTTCTTTGAGAACCAAGGACAAATATCACAAAGCCTGGCATCAGGAAGACCTAAATTAAAAATTTCAAAGAGTTCTTAGATATTGTGAACCTGGGCAAGTCAATTATCTTCTGAAAGCCTGACAAAATGGAGAAGGAAATGGAAAAACACTCCAGTAACCTTGCCAAGAAAACCCTAAATGAGGTCATAAAGAGTTAGACATGACTGAAAATACTAAACTGGTAATGAACTGACCAATACATATACAAGTTTTTACATATACAAGTTTTTATAAAGGGAGAAATAAAGGGAAATAAAGAGAACAAGAGTTATTATTTATGGAGCACCATTATTATTAAAATAACATTATTACCTGTCTAAGAAAAAAAAAAATAATTTCATTCTCTGTATTATGTTCAAGTCTGTAAAAAACAGGTTGTATGAATGATATTAAAGCATGCATTTCTAATTTAGAGAGAAAAATACTCAAATTAACATAGTCCCTACCTCATTTCTTTTTTCAGAGATATCTCTGAACCAAAGAGTTTGAATTAACATTTATTCCAATCTTTTAAAAGGAAAAGCTTACAACATGATGAAATGCAGCTTAGAATTAACATTTCACTCCCTTTGAAAGAACACTTAATCTTGTCAGACAACTACAGTTTTCTTATTTGACCACTCCCCTCAAGCATTGTGTTAGAATAATCATAGAGATCTCCCTGTGATCAATATCTTTATCCATTCACCAGGGTGAAGAGACTACTTGGGATGGGAAAGGAGATGATCTTAATTAAACAAGAGGCATTTCTTGTTTTAAGTTTAATCACCACCTTTAATTCATTTTCCGTTGACCTTAGCATTTGTCTTTTACCTTTCACAAATATTTGTAAAAGGAAAAGTCTAGATAGGACTTCAAAGGAGAATATATCTATGTATCTATACATCTAAATCTATATCTATCATTATATATCATATATATAAATTTACAAATTTAGTGCTATAATAATTACATTATCAGAGGACTATATAATAGCACTAGACAAAATTACAAAATTCATTTGGAAGAATAAAAGGGGAAGAAGGAAGAGGAGGAAAAGGAGGAGGAGGAGGAGGAGGAGGAGGAGGAGAAGAAAAAGAAGAAGAAGAAGAAGAAGAAGAAGAAGAAGAAGAAGAAGAAGAAGAAGAAGAAGAAGAAGAAGAAGAAGAAGAAGAAGAAGAAGAAGAAGAAAAGAAAAAACAAAGCAGAAGGAAGAAGAAAGAAGAGGGAAAAGAAGAAGAAAAGAAGAATTAAAGGTATTATATCATAATTAGACTTGAAATTGAAACTTTTAGTACTAGTCACCAATATAATTTCTTATTAGTTAAAAAAATGCAAAGTGTTTCAGTGGGAAGAAACAGAAAAAGAAACAGAGGGATGATCCAATCTATCTGAGTAGGAAAAAGGCAATTACCCTCTAACTTCTCCATTAGATACTTCAACAAAGTTGTAAGACCTCTGAGGCAGGGAATAGGGAAAAGTCATGATAAGTCATTTTTTCTAGTCCAAGATCACAAATGTGATCCACAAGCAAGTAAACACCAAAGGAACAATAGAATAGTGGTGGGTCAGGATTAGGGTTCAGCCATGGGCCCTGTCCTGGTTCCAGACAAGTATCCCAGAAGCCTGGCTTTCTTACCATCTCTGTGCTGAAAGCTCTGGATGCTTTTGGGGTTACTGACATCATTGTTGCCACTACAACTCCTTACAATATCCACCACTGATGCTACCATCATGTATGTCTGGGTTAGCCTTCACTCCAGCATCTGATTTCTGCTACATACTTCCTAACTTATTTTGACTTGGAAAAATGTATCCCCCAAATTTTTGTTGCTTCTGCTCTTCAGAATTCTATTTGAGACATTAATTTAAAATTATTTTCTGAGGAATTTTGGGAGAGTTCAGCTAAGTGATTTTCTCTACTCTCCCATCTTGACTCCATTCCTTTTCTCTCCAGCAGTGGCATTTAATATTGATCTGCCTTATTTTCTACATGAGGCAAATAACTTTTAATTCCCAGGATAGTTGTGAGAATAAAATGAGAAAATATTTAAAAAGTACTTTTTAAATCTTAAAGTGCTAAGTAAATGCTAGAGTTTTGTTTTCACCAAACTGCTGAATTCTAAGCTTCTTCTTTAAGTCCCCAAACTTATTCATCCTGGCAGACCTTAAGGTCTAGAATACTTGTGTTGGAGGCATCCCTTTGAGGTCCTTTCAAAACCTCCATTTAGAAAAGACACACAGATTGGTCATTTCTTCTTTCCTTTACAGGCTGCTTCACCATTATTTTATCTCAATTCTAACTCAGTCCTGAGTCATCGAATGGGCTTTGTTTCAGACCAACTGAAACGTGGAAAAATATTAATTTAGAAAGCCCAAGGTTGCCTGGTGCATCATGGGCCATTGCCCCAAGACTTTTGTCTTGCCACTGGACTTTGATGATTCTAGATCAGGAATGAGGCTGACAACTTTGGATAACTCTGTCTCCTTAAGATCCAGTTCAAAAGCAAGTCTAGACAGGACCCTTGTTTTCTCATTGGCCTTCTTTGAGAACAAAGGACAAATAACAACATCTTCTTCTGACATTCTCCATGCTCTAGCTAATACCTTTGTCTCTATTTTTTTTTTTACTTTTCTTTTATACATTGTCTTCCCTCATTAGAATATAAGCTCCTTGAGATCAGAAACTATTTTTGTTTGTAATTATATTTCCAACAGGTAGCACAATGTCTGAACATTTGTTGACTGATTTAAAATTAATAAGAATTTATTTTAAAACTTAATAAGGCAAGTGAATTTTTTTTCTGAAAATGGCAAGTTACAAAACATCAATATATCAATAAAATAATATAACAAAAAAATGCCTCCAGTAGAATGAAATCATTTTTATGAAAGGGGATTTTATTTTTCATTTTGCTTTTGTACTTTTTGTGTCTAGCACATAGTCTCATATAGTGAGTGATTAATAAAGGCTTGGTGGAATGGAATGAACTGTTGGACGCTAAAAATTGAGTTGATTATTTTTTACAAGAAATATAAATGCCACAAATGTTGAGCATTCAAGAAAAAAGAGAGAAAATTGAGGCATCTGTATTCATTGAATTGAATTAAGAGCAACTTCATTTTTTCTCATATAGTGCTGATTTTAGAAAGAGTTTTGTAGGCTATTTACCAGCTTACTGAGTCAGAACTGACTAGTGAACCCTTATCTAGCTAATGATTTTCTTCATAAAATCAGGAAAAAAAAATTAAAGTCTAAATGTAGTAAGTGCTTTACAAAAAAAGAATAAAAGGAGAGGAATAAGAGCATATTTATTGTATATGACATTTCAGCAACTATAACAATATAGATAAAATTGCTACTAAATAAGAGAAAATTATGAAACTAAGAAATATAAGGAAGAATATTAGCAGATATATGCTTGTGTTCAACTGAAAGTGCCATGATTTATACAAAGGAATCTTGAGTAATAATCCTAAGGTTACCATTTAAGATTCCTTTCCATGTCTATAACACACAGAAACTAAAATTAAGTAGAAAAGTAGAAAATTAGACCATTAGTTAAGTCATGCTCCTTGATATTTGTCAGATAAAAGAATTTCATGCTTTATCTTTTTGCCATTCTAAATGAGTTATGAGAATCCCAATTTTCTGGATCACATAGTATCACTTTTGAAGACTATTACTTTGCTTCATATTAATATTTGCATAAGGATTTTTTATTCCATTCTGTGAAAAACATGGTTGGCTACATTTTTCTCAATTATCAGTCATGAGAAACTGATTTCACTTTTTTTTCCCAGTGTTTTATACTGATTTAGTAGCAAACTCATGTTCATTCTTTTGCTTCTTTTAAGAATGGAATTGCATTAGCTCATATTATTTAGGCATGTAAATAATGAGGAATTTTAATTTAGTTTGGGAATTTTATTTATACAAAATATCATTTTTTTAAAAAATGAGATGAAGTTCTTTAGCAGCAGTTCTTTTGAAAATAGTAGAATAAATTTTAATCTATTAAATAACATTGTAAATCATTTTGTATAGTGTTTTCTAATGTTGTAGTTTGAATTTCGCAACTCAATAAAGTAAGATGATTGGGTCCTATAGCTATAAAACCCTGAAGTTGGTACAATAAAGATCATTTACATTGGTGTTACCTAAGTTGTCAATTTTTCTAAAATGCTACCTTCTTCATTCTCCCTCTAGCTTCTACTGCTACATTTTCAAGAATTTAAATCTTTGTTAAATCAGGGAGAGTTCTATGATTTTAACTGATCAAATTAAAGTAAAGACAATTCTCATTCCTCTCCCTTCTTTCTCTCCATTTCAATATTTCTTTTGTGACTCTTCATGTGACCTAATTTGTCTCATTATGCCTTCCTTTTCTCCTCTTCTAGTGCAGACATTTTCACTCCCCTTAATATCTTTTTCTCTGACAGCACATCAGAGTCCATTCATAACTACACCTTCTATGTCATGTCCCACCTTTGTCTGCCCCAGTAATAAATTCAAAACTTTTGATTTTCCAATCTAGGGATGTAAACAATTTAAACTTTAAATAATATATTTCCCCCTGTTTATTCTTCTATGATTTTCTTGAGACCTGTGTTTGTTAAATTGATTTTCTGTTTATTTCTGTTTTTTTCAATAGAAATGATTGAAAGTCTCTTACTTAATTGAAGATCCATCTTCTTCTATGAAAAATGAAGTTAAGTCTTTCTGGTTAGTTAATTCTTAGTTGTTAACCCCAGGTCCTTTGCCCTTTGGAATATGATATTCCAGGCCCTATAATGCTTTATTGTAGAAGCTGCCAGATCTTGGGTCATTCTGGATTCTTGCTCCTTGATATTTAATTTTTTTGGGGGGGGCAGCTTATAGTATTTTTTTCCTTGACATTGTAACTGTAGCTTTGCAATGATGTTCCTTGGGGTTTTCCTTGTAGGATTTCTTCCCAGAGGTGATTAATGGATTCATTCAATAAGTACTCCTCCCTCTGTTTCTAGAATATTAGGAAAGTTTTCCTTGATGATGTTTTGAAGAAAGTTATCTAGGCTTGTTCCTTTCCCTTACATCTCCATTGCTGCCAGTAGCTGGTAAGTGGTGGAGTAAAGGTTGCTGAGCACCATAGAAGTACATTCCAAGTTATTAGTATATTGAAATATTACCTTGTTAGGGATTTTGATGTCCTAGACTGTGGAGATTCATGAAGTTTCTTCATGTCTTGCACATAATTTCTTTTTTGGAGTGGTTCAAAATTTTTTTGAGGATAGAACAAAATGTGTACTACTCCACCTTATTGTTCACAAGAATTATGGCATCAAATCTTTTCTGCACTGGAATCATTAATCTTCAAAGGAAACTTGAAGTTAGAACTCACTATACCAAGACAAAATAGATTCTACTACAGAAAGCTAACCTATATCATATTAATTATTTGAAATTTGCATTGCGCTATTTGTTACTATTCCTTGTCTATCTAGATGGTCGAAGTGTTTCCTTCTTTTTATTGTTGCATACACTATAGATATAGAAAAGTTTGATTTTAAATTCACAAGTTAACATTATAGCAGCAATATGATGAACATGATTTAAATAATCATCATAAACAAGTGTTAGATTCTATATAGGACAGCCAAATGGTGTGGTGGATTGAGTGCCAGGTCTTTAATCAGGATGAATGAAAGTTCAAATCTTTAGAACTTCCTAGCTGTGTAACCCTGGACAAGTCACTTAATCCTGTTTTTTCTCAATTTCTTCATCTGTAAAATGAGCTAGAGAAGGAAATGGCAAACCACTCCAATATCTTTGCCAATATATTATTCCATTAAATCTACTAATTTACTAATATATTTTTAAGTCTAGGCAGAACTTAAAAACAATTTTTAAGTGAAACTCTCATTTTTAAATTAAATAAAACCATTTTGCCAAGCCCACTTATTACTAAAACTTGCTTTAAAAAAAAAAGACATAGTTGCCAGGAGAAATCAGTTTTTTGGGAGGTGGCAAGGACATAAAACTACTTTTCCAAAGATACATTTTGCCTTCTATTCTTACTTTGCCTACAATAACCATCCCCTGATCTGAATGCTCTCTCACATTAAATTTCAAAAGTAGTAGACAACAGCAAACTAAAAGCAAGTTTATAAGGGGAAAAATGACTTTTCATGCAGTTCTTTCCCTGAAGGCCTCCTGAAATGTCAGGCCACCTATGGCAAGAAGATCACAGAGATGTCTGAACTCAGCATTTGTACACAGATCATTAGTCTTGGACATTTTCGCAAAGTATACTTATGTTCAAAGGTGGATCACAGTCAAGCAGTAGCCAACTAATGTTTCCAAGGGCAGCTTCAGAAGGATTATTTAAGTTTGGGAAATTGATTTGAGTAAACAGCCCCACTCTCTATTACAATGATGAACCAATTTCTCAACATAGTAATTGCTATTAGGGAACTGTTTGGAGAAGAGAAAGTGAAGGTGCTACTGTAAACTTACTCCCCTCAAGCAGTAATGCCAAATCACAGATAATTCCTCTGGCACTTTGCTTGCTCTTTTAGCACCATCTAAAACCAAAATAATAAAGGAAATAGGAAGCTAGAAGCTCTTTGAACGGATTTTAGGATTGGACATAGTAAATTCATGTATAAGTAATTGCTGACTTACAAATTACATGGAGTATAAATGATTGTCAGTCCCAAATGATCTTCCTTTTAATTCTTCCTCTCATCCCCTACCATATGCTTTCACTGGGGACCCTTGTTGCCTTTGCTAATGGAACCATAGGGACATTTACAGTTTTGTTTCTATATAGTTAAAGGGAAGAAAAATAAAACAAACAAACAGATGGAAAACAGATAAAAGAAAGCAAAATATATTGAAACCAAAAAATAAGAAAGAAAGAAAGTGAGGGAGTGAAGAAAGGAGAAAAGAGGGAAAGAGGAAAAGAAAGAAAGAAAGAAAGAAAGAAAGAAAGAAAGAAAGAAAGAAAGAAAGAAAGAAAGAAAGAAAGAAAGAAAGAAAGAAAAAGATTGTTTTGTTTTGTTTTTTTCCCTTAGCTGAGACAGTTTCCAGACTTACTTTGTCTGTACTATCTGAGGAAATGATGAGAAGCTTGTCTTTGTCTATTCTTTTATTGGTTATCTTTTTTGTTTGTTTTAGTATTTTCTTATTATTAGCAATTATCTGCAAATTAGGAACAAGGAGCAAAATTTTTTAAATATTTAAATAAATTTTTCCTAAAAATTTTAAACATATTTTTTTTAAATGGTGATTTTTATGAATATTCAAATTTGATTTTCTTCCGAATTTATATCCTCTATGCAGAAATGTTAATTTTCCATAATTTAACTGCCTAAGAAATACAATGGAAGAACTGAATTTATAATATACTACTGGAAATGACCTCCTTTCAGTCCATTAATTACTCTTTAATCCTATACTTGGCACTTCCACACTAGCTCTTTCAGACTCAAGAGGGCCATTTAGTAAATTGCAATGCCTATGCATTAAAGGTACCCTGATGGTCCAAAGCACTAATGTACTTTCACAAATGCTGACTTATTTCCAATGAGTGGTAAATATACTAAAGCTTCTAGCTGAATGTGATAACCACTGGTAACTAAATATTCTTAAAGGAATAACCGGCTCATGAAAAAAGTATAATAAATAATTATTCATTTCAACCTTGAGAATGTAATAAATCTATAAGCATCTACTTAATGTTGCTTAGTATTTCATTTTCAGACTCATAAAGAAAAAGATAGAAATAGTTAATAGCTCTTCTTTGCTGTGGTAATGATGATTAGATAACATGTTGCTTGGATATTTCAGAAATGCTTACCCATGATGACATGTGCTCCTTTAAATAGCATGTTCTGTCTTTTTATTTAACAGACACTTTAGATGATCACATATATCAATCTGTAAAATAATAATTAATCAGATCATAGCCCACAGTGTGGTTGATGAGCCAGATTCCCTTGGCTCTTGAAGTCACTGAATGTCTAATGACCACAGAATTTATGACTATTTTTGAATGTACACTGTTTCAATTGTTGCCCCTTGTTCTTTACTGCCATTTTTATAATCATATTGTGATAATTATATAGCACTTCATGATTAAAAAACTTTTTATATTATGTGCCATCTTATACTTATAAAACCCTATGAGTTAGATTAGGTAAATGGCATTATTTCTATTTTGCTGATCAAAAACCTGAGATTTATCAAGGCTAAATGACTTGTCCGTGTGCTATAATGTGTCAGACTTAATATGAAATCCCCTTCCACATTCAAGTTCAGTGCTCTTGCCACTTCATGATATCATGACTATTTTTAACTGGAAGCAACTAATACTCAAAGCAATAAAGGATTTAAGGCAAATAGTTGATTTAACTTCTATACTGCTGTTGCCCACTTATCTATGTGTATGCTGAAGCAGTCTATTATCATGAAAAGAATATAAAACAAAATTGAATTATCTGAGTTTGAATCATGACTGAGTCACTTGACATCTGGGTAAATTTGTTGAAATCAATTAATATCTCTGAGCCCTAGTCTCCTCTTCTGTTAAATAGGTTCAAGAATACTTGCAGCTCCTACCTTAGAAGAGTATTGTAAGAAAAGTATCTTTAACTTGCTTCTTCTCAACAATTCAGTTCAGTGATGCAAGCCAATACCAATAAACTGGATAAAAAACCGCCAATTGCATCCAAAGAAAGAACTAAGGAGAATGAATATAAATCAACACATGGTACATTCACTTTTTTCTCCTTTTTCTTCTGTTTTTTTCTCTAGTGTTTTTTTTCCCTTTTGTTCAGATTTTTCTCTCCCAACATGATTCGTAAAGAAATGTATATTTAAAAAATGTACACATATAGCCAGAAAAAGAAAACAATTAAAAAAGTAAAAAAAAAAAAAAAAAAGTGAAGATTTTCCATGATAAAACGAGCAAATTAGAATAATTTGATAATTTGTTCTGATGACCAGGGAAGCATCTAAAACAGGTGCTGTAGAATGCTAAGAGCTTGGTCAGACATCAGAGATGCCAAAGTCATTTGGTGCATCCCAGGTCATTTCCAGTCACCTTGACTTTTGTTTTGCTGGAAGAAAGAATGAGGTTAAGAACTTTAAGTAACTCTGCTTAGCTTTAATTATAAGTCAACCAAAAGCACAAATCAAGACACCACTCTGATATCATTGGTCTTCAAAAATGAAGAATGAACAACAATAGCCTTCCCCTTTCACAGGACAGGAAACTGAGGCAAGAAGAGACTAAGTGGCCTTCCAAGAGTCTAGAGGTATAGAATGAGTAAGTCTCTGAATGCAGATTGGAATTGCTGACACAGGCCCAAATCTTACTGATGTAGAAAAGGAGTTCTAATCCTTCTTCTTCTTCTTCCTTATTATTATTAATTTTTTTTGGTTTCTATTCTTTCAGTTACTCCATTATCCTATTATTAGCATTGCTGTCCAGATTTAGTTCAGTCTGACAGTCTACCTACAGAATGTTGCAACACTATTTTATTCATCCTCTGCTATTTCTCCTTACTTCTATTTCTAGATAGGTCTTATTTTAAAGATGTAAGTTGGTAGTTGAGCGAGCTCCTTGTATATTCCTTTCAAATTTTAACATGTTTTCTATTCTACCCCATTAGAGTTGCTTCTATTTAGCAGATTCTAAATGTTACATGTGGTCTAAACTCTCTTTACTTACTTGTTAGAAGGAGATGGAAAAAATGTAGGCAATATTATATTAATCTTATCTTCCTTTATATTGTGAATATATAATATGAAACTATTCCAAATAATTATTTAATAAATTTAGCTTTTTAAAGATCTAATGTCTTTATTCCAAAAGACTGAGAGCATTTTCCACTCACATTGCTCCATATGATAAGAAAAGGTTCAGATAAATAATCTAAACAATTTATTTATTTAAACACTACTTAAAATTATTTTTAGAATTGCATTTTTCTCAAGTGACAGACACTAAAAAACTTGAAAAAAGCAAAAACCAACACAAATTATACACTGCTGAAATTGTGAATGAGTAAAAAGTTAACTTATGAATTGCTTGTGTGTGTGTGTATATATATATATATATATATATATATATATATATATATATATATATGCAAATTGCTCTTAGTTATTATAACCATTATTCAAGACATCCCTTTCTACCTCAATCCTCACTACTAGGACAATATCATCCTCATCTTCATCCTTGTGATCATTGTCTCAACTTCTTTCTCTTCTTCCTCTTCTTGCTCCTCCTTTTTCTTCCTTTCCTCTTTTTTTCTTCTTAATTTTCCATATGTTATTATGTACACACTATGTTCTCCTTCCTTTTTTCCCCTCACTATCACTGTTAATACCTTGACTAATTATACTACAATTAATAGAATTATGTTTAATTATCTTTTTTCTGTGGTTTTTATTTCTTGCCCTCTTACTTCAAAAAAATCTTCTATTTTGTCACTCTTCCCCCACTTAAATTTTTATTTGTAAGACAAAAAACTATTTCCATAATCATGAATAGCAAATGCAATAATAGTGCTAGGAATCTTTCTCTATTGAGGAAAGAGAATGTTGAAATGAAAGTAAAAATAATGTAGACCAATATCCTTCAGAACTAGCTTAATTTCATCCCTTCTCATCAACTTCTAAATAAACCTGCTTTTCTTCATAGAAGAAGTAATACATATAATAACACAAAAATATTTTTTCTCATTCAGATAGTCTTCTTTTATTTCTTACTCTAATCCTTAGCCAAGGTATAGAATCTTCAGCTACTTGCTTTTGTTCAGCAAATATGGGAAAATAAGCTGCATGGAAATCATTGTTTGCGTAATAAAATTGAAATCCACTTTCACAAATCTGACTCATATTATTGCTTTGAAAATACAATTTGTAGTTAAATTGGAAAACACTTACAATAATTTTAAGCAAATTTTTGCAAAATTTTGGCAGAGTATTATAGGCATGAATGTTTATTATTTTCATTGTGATTATGTTCAATATTGTGATTATTTGCTTTACAGTGACCCAGGGAGGTAGACAGTACAAATGTAATTATCCCTATTTTACAGTTGAGGAAATTGAACTTCAAAGATGAGAAGTTGATTGTCCATGCTTGAGTAGTCTTTTTTTTTTTTTTGAATGAGTATAAAAATTAAGTTTAACTCTAAACCTAGTGGTATCTCACTTATACTTTGCCCCCTCCCTCAATGAAAATATCTCTTTATTGAATCAGACCATTAGAAAGCTGATTTTGTACGAATATCAAGTAGTCCTTGACTCAAAAAGCTGAATTCCTTAAACATTTTTTGTTTATTATTTCCTGTTTATCTTGGGCATATACCTTGAAAACAAATTTGTAAAAAATATCATGTAGAGTTGAACAGAATTTCCCGTTCTTTTGTGGCATAATTTAAATTCTTCAAAATGTAAGATCTTCCCATTAGTGGATTTTTTTTAAACCTGAGAAATGTAATTACTTAGAATAACTGAGAAATTAAGGAAATCTCTCAATGGGTGAATGGACCCTAAATCTTTAACCCAAGAGTTAATCCCTCCAATTTCATTCTCATGATCACCAAATTGTCAACGATTTGCACTCAAAAGGATTCATTCTCAGGATCACTCCGTGTATTTGCCCTCCTTCAAGTTTCCTTTTGGTTACGAAGAACATATATTGTAGATCCATGAAAGACCTTCTGACAAAAGTCTAAAATCTTATAATTAAATTAAATTGATTGTGACTATTAATCAGTATTTTGCTGATTTTTAAAAAGAATGTCTAATTAACTTCACAAATTTCAATGAATCTTAAATTACTGTATTCAGTTTGGCTTTTCCTTGTCTAAAAAAATAAAATAAAATTAGGTCATTTATTCTTTCAGATAATTAAAATAAGCTTCAATCTCTGTGATTCATGATATTTCTCACTAGGAGAGCTGAACTGTTCACAAAGAGTAGGACCCTGATTTCATCTTGTCTTCATCTTGTACAATATCTCAATTTTCTGAAATATGGTCTCTAGAGCTATTTATTATTTGCTTCCCTCCTCTATCTCACTATGCACTTGCTTCCACATAAGAAAATAATGTGTTAGCAACTACTATTCAATTGCTGAACTTTGCCTTTATTTTCATCCTTCTTTATTGAGGGATTTATTTGGCATTGAATTGTTAATAAAAGCATAGGGGTTAAATGAAAAATCTTATTAATTGTATACTGACGTGAAATAATCTCATGTTTAAGCAATTCATATCTGAAATGCTACTAAAGTAAATTTAGCTCTTACTTGTAGCATAAATAATTCTAGAACAGCAAATGAATATAGATTGAGTAGCCACCCTCCTAATACAGGTGATAAATTATTTTAGTAAGAAAAAAAGTACACATTTAAAAAGAAGCAAATTCTATTCTTTCTTTGTGGTAAGATAATCACACATTCTAAAATATAGCATTGCATTACTAATAGTCCTGAAAGTCATAGAATTCCAAAATTATTCAGTGGCTGCTTATGCTGGGGGTAACTGTTGGTTATGGTTGTTGATTCTCTGAGTTAGATTAGGTATAGCCAGATGAATGAACCAAAAAGAAAAAAATTAGAATCTCCAACCTAAGTTTCTCTTCCCATCCCCTTCTCATTGATAGTCACACTTTTTAGGTCTGACATTCTCTGACATTCTGTAGCACAGAGTTCGTGAAGAAAGATAAAATCTTTATTTTGAACTTTTTCCCCATTTGAATTCAAAGGCATTGCTTCAAATATCATATATTTATATTTTTACTCTTAGACTCCTTTTCATCAGCATTTCATTTTCTGGAATAGAAAAAGCACACATTGGCCTGTAGCCTTTTACTCAGAAGCTGGGGGCTGAATACATATTTTCTAACAGTAAGAAATGTACAAGGCAAAAAAAGTTTTTCACATTTTCGAAAAGCAAAATTCTTCCTTTTGGAAGAGAATCAAAGTTTTAGGGAACTGTACTATACATTGAATATTTAAGTTAGATTAAAAAATAAATTCCTTTACAGTTAGGTATACATAAGTGTGGCTGAATTGTATGTGATCAAAAGATTCATCAGGTTCATTTTTCTATTGTTAGGAATCCTCTTAAGAGAAATGACAGAGATGGAGGATTGGACATATTAATTTTTATAGCGAATTGGCTAAGAGCAAAGCCGTAGTCACATACAAGTCCGCTTTTCTCATAGAGAAATTGTCCATAACCCAGAAGCTAGTCATGATTGTTTAGCATCATTATTATCATTATATTTTTAGATAGATTAAAAAAAAAAAACCTTAACATAGAACCTTAAACTTAACCAGAGTCATAATAAGGGCTTTTCCCCTCCTACTCTTATTGTTAAAGAGTGTTGAATAGCAGGTTCCAGATTCAAATTGAGAACTTTTGCCTCCAAGTCTACTCCTAGATTATCAAATGAGTAAGTCATTTGATTAGAAGTGATAGTGGGGGAAAAATGAAGTGATGGTGGAAACCACCATGTAATTTGTCAAAGAAGAGAAGGTAGAAAGGAAAAATAACAAAGCCAAGGGCAAAATCTCTACCAGTAAATGGAGTCTTTTTTATCTAGTAATCAGTAAAATAGGGATGTTCATAGAATCTACTTCCCAGGATCCTAAGTATCAAGTAAGATAATAATTTAAAGCATTTAGCACAATTCTCAGGCATGTTGTAAATGGTATACATAAATGTTAGCTATTAGTTATTATTAATAGTTAGAGATTTGACCATTGACTCCAGAGACCTACCTCTGCTACATACAACCTGTGTGATTAAAAAAGTCAGTAAATCTTTCATTGCCCTAATCAGATCTCTAAGATTATATTCAGAGAAGCTGCTGGCATGTACTGTGATATCTTAAATCTAGTCCAATCTCTTGTACAATTAAATTTATGCCTAAACAGAATTTGTTGAAAATAAATGTAACTTTTTTCATAATTTTTGGTCATCTTTTTAAGCAGAAATAATTAGGCCAATATGGCCTTTAAATCTTCCACTCTTCAATTCCATTTTATAATTTGTTGCATTATATTAATAATCTTGTATGCTATTGAAGGATTATAGAACATTGTTATTCTCTATGTTCAGTAAGCTGTGACTAACAGACCTTGTGCATTTTTCCATCCACCACTGTCAGGTTTTAATTTTTGTAGTTAATTTTGTTTGTTTGTTTATTATCCTGTCTATTTTTAAGATCATAAAGTACCTCATTAAAATCATAGTGTTTTGTTTTATATTAAATCTGGCAGAACACTAAATATTTCTGTCAAATATGACTTGAATTATACATCTGGACTCCAGAAATTTAGAGAAAATTTGAATCCTAAAACTTTACATATTGTGGAGAATAATTTGTAAAACAGTAAAAATCAATAGCTCTTAATGGTGATATGTCTACTATGTATTAAATTGTTAAGTTCTTTAGCATTAAATTAAGACAACTCTGAGATACCACTACATAACTCTCAGATTGCCTAAGATGACAGGAAAAGACAAGGACAAATGTTGAAGGGACTGTGGGAAAACTGGGGCACATACATTGTTGGTGGAGTTGTGAATAGATCCAACCATTCTGGAGAGCAATTTGGAATTATGCCCAAAAAGTTATCTAACTATGCATACTCTTTGACCCAGCAGTGTTTCCATTGGGCCTATATCCCAAAGAGATCTTAAAGGAGGGAAAGGGCCTTTTCCCTCCAAAATGTTTTTGATCTTAGCAAGAAACTGGAAACTGAGTTGATGCTCATCAGTTGGAGAATGACTGAATAAGTTATGTTATATGGATTATATGAAATATTATTGTTCTGTAAGAAATGACCAGCAGGATGATTTCAGAAAGGCCTAGAGAGACTTACATGAACTGATGCTAAGTGAAATGAGCAGAACCAGGAAATCATTGTACATGACAGCATCAATATTATATAATTATCAATTATGATGAACATGACTCTTTCTAGCAATAAGATGATTAAGGCCAGTTCCAATGATCTTGGAATGAAGAGAGCCTTCTAGACTCAGAGAGAGGAATATAGGAAATGAATGTGGATCACAGCATAGAATTCTCACTCGTATTTATGTTGTTTGCTTGCATTTTGTTTTCTTACTCATTTACTTTATTTTTTTTGATCTGATTATTTTTGGTTCAGCAAGAAAATTATATAAATATGTTTATAATAGAGGATTTAACATATATTTTAACATATATTGGTTGCTTGCCATATAGAGGAGGGGATAGGGGTAAAGAGGAGAAAATCTGAAACACAAGACTATGCAAGGGTCAATGTTGTCAAATTATCCATGCATATGTTTTGAAAATAAAAAGGTTTATATAAAAAAAAAGTTCTTAAAATTGCAAAGATCTAGAATTTTGTTATGTGCCCATTCCTTCTATGTATGTAGACTATTCTCCTTTCTTAATGATGTAAAAATTTCAAAGGATAAAAAATTCCTATTTCAGAGACTGGTGCTCTAACAACAGACATTGTGCTCTTTCCCAGGCACATACTTGGAGACTTTCCACTTCATTCTCTTTCCATTACTATGTTCATTTCTTTATCATTTAAAAAGTTAAAACTTCTATGTTAGCAAATATTCTACCACATATACAGCGTCTCACTTCTATTCCACAGAGACAAAATCTCTCATTCAACTGTGTACCTATTGAACAGGGAAATAAAATTTTATAAGATAATTTAAGGACAAAATGCCTCCTAGGCATGTTATTACTCTATCATAAAGGTTGTGTCAATATTTCATAAAATGAATAACTACTAAATATTAATTTACTCATGTTATCTTCTCAAAAGTGGTAAAAGAAAAATTAAACTAAAATAAGATTTTAACTCAGTGAATGAACCTAGAAGCTTAAAAAGGTTATCTATAATACATGCCTCTACTTTCCCTTCACTCTCTTCTTAACCTTTTACATTCTATTTTTACACTAAAATTCCTCTTTTCAAAGTTACCAATGCTTTCATAATTTTTAATCACAAAGCTTTTAAATTAATGCTTATTCTTCTCAATCTCTTTGTAGCTTTTAGTTTAACTGATCACCCTTTCCTCACTACTCTCTTCCCTTATAGGTTTCCCAGTTGGTTTCTCTGCCCATTTTTTTGTAATTCTCTTCCTATTTATCTGAACACTTCTCATTTTTCTCTGCTGAATCCTTATCTACATCATGCCCTCTAACTACAGGTATTGAAAAGGGTTTTATCCTAGGCCTTTTTCTCCTCTAGTCTACTGGTTCATCTCATTAACTCCCATGGATTTAATTACCACTTCTCTGTTGAATGTTCTCAAATCTACCTAGCCTGCCCTAATCTTTTTGATGACCTCCAATCTTTGATCTTCAACTTTCCTTCAGATATCTCAAAATAAAAGACTCTCAAAAAGATATTTTAAAACTCTACTTGTGCAAACTGAATTATTTCCCATTAATTCCTATTTATTCCCACCATACTCACCTACATTTACTCTAAAACCTTTTCTTTCCGTATTTTTATAGAGAGCAACACCTTCTAGTCCCTCATGCTTACAAACTGGGTGTCATCTATACATGCTTCCTAACTCTCACCTGCCATATCTAATCAATTGTCAAATCCTTGTCATTTCTACCTTTGTAATATCTTTCCTGTATAACCCCTTCTCTTCTCTGACACTGTGACAATTCTGGTGTAGGTCCTCATCAACTCAAGCCAAGACTATTGAAACAGGCTGCTGTTTGGTTGCTTGTCAAAAATCTTCCTCACTCCAACGTGTTGCCTTATATTCAACTGTCAAGTTGATCTTTGCAAAATATGCGTGAGATAATATCATCTGCCCCTCCATTCAATAAACTCTAGTTTCTTCCAATTGCCATGATAATCAAATATAAAAATCTTCTCTTTGAATTGTAAAGTCTTTTAAAAAAATTTCTTTTTATTTATTTATTTCTTTTTTTTTTTCTTTAAATACACATTACCTTATGAATCATGTTGGGAGAGAAAACTCAGAACAAAGGGAAAAAAAACACAGGAGAGGAAAAATAAAACAGCAAAAAATAAGTGAATATAGTATGTGATATAATTTATTATAACTTGACTCCTTCATATCTTTTCCAGTCGTCTTATATTTTATTCCCTTCTATACTTTGTCATCACTCCTTACCTTTTCTCACATGCAAACTCCAATTCCTGTCTATAGGAATTTTCAATTATTATCACCCTTGACTAGAACTTTCTCCCTTCTCATTTTTGCCTTCTGGCTTCCTAAACTTTCTACAGATTGCAGACAAAATAGTAGTAGCTGTATTAGCAGCAGCAGTAGCAGTAATAGTCCCACTTTCTGCAAAATGCCTTTCCCAGACTTCTTAAACTTTGGTTTCTCTGCTCTGAGGCTACCCACAATTTATCCCGTCTATGTGCTTTGACATGTATACATATAGATTTTTCTCTATTTTTCCCCACATTGGATTGTGAGCTCTTAGAGAGTTGCTGTTGCTGCAGCTATTACTGCTACTATTGTTAGTACAGCTACTGTTGCTACTCCTACTGCTATTGCTGATATTACTATTGCTATTGGTTGCTATGCTACTACTATTGCTGGTACCATGGCTTGCTGCTATTGCTACTAGTACTACCATTGCTGCTGCTGCTGCTGCTGCTGCTGCTGCTTTTTGCCTTTATTTGCAAGCCCATAGTGCTTGGCATACAGTATGTCCTTGAAAAAAGTTAGATGAATTAACCAAGACCTAGATTTATGTCTTGTTCTTACCCTTGAATTGATTTCCAGTTGGAGTCAAGTTCAAGTGTCTAGATTACTCCTGATTTATAAACGATTATGGCAAAGGTTACTATATTAAAATAAATTTAAATATAGGTTTAATTGATAGCTTTGGAAACCTAGATCATAGACTAATAGTAAGCATTTAAAAGGAAAAATAGGAATATAGCAAAAGTCAAAAAGAACAATGAACCATTCTGGAAGGCAATGGTAAGAAAATGACTATTGCTTTGAGGAGACATGGACATGTTATAGGAAGGAAATGAATCAATACACATGAAGAGATTAAAATAAGTGGTGGAATTGGAATGAAAGAGCAAACAATCTGTAGGAGAGAAAATGGAATAGGATTGTTTGTATAAGAAGAATTAGTGCTGCTAAGGATTAAGGCACCTTAACATCTGAATCCTGGGAGAAAAAGGAGATAAGGTGATTGAATAACATGAGATGAGAGAGGGGAGAGATGGAGCTTCTAGCAAATGGCTTCATATTTGACTTTAACATATAAGGCAAGGTTCCCAAGTGGGAGAGTTGGGGAAGGAGGACCCATGAGAAGTTTTAGAAAAATTGAAAAGGTCTGAAAGAGTCACTGTAAGAAATAGGATAATGCAATAATAAGCGCATTATAGTAGGATTGATGAGCAACAATGAGGGTCCAACATAAACTTTAATTCAAAATCTTTTTATGATTTTTCTCTACTTTTATTCAACAACACGTGTAAAGTTAAGGTGGTAGTTTATCCAAGGCTGAGGCTTAGTAGGACACAATAATCAATCTGATAAGGGGATAAAGACTGAAGGGAAGTAGACATTGTAGTTCAACAAAAGGTCAAGATGGGGAAAAGAGGAAGGCAGCAATCAAAGGCTCCCTTGGAATGGATAGACAAGATTCTTTTTTTAAATTAATTTTATAATTATAATTTTTTGACAATACATATGCATGGATAATTTTTTTTACAATATTATCCTTTGTATTCACTTTTCTAAATTTTCCCCTCCCTCCCTCTACTCCCTCCCCTAGATGACAGGCAATACCATACATTTTACTTGTGTTACAGTATAACCTAGATACAATATATGTGGGTAAATCCAATTTTCTTGTTGCACGTTAAGTATTAGATTCTGAAGGTAAAGTAACCTGGGTAGTTAGACAGTAGTGCTAACAATTTACATTCACTTCCCAGTGTTCCTTCTCTGGTGTAGTTGTTTCTGTCCATCATTGATCAACTGGAAGTGAGTTGAATCTTCTTTATGTTGAAGATTTCCACTTCCATCAGAATACATCCTCATATAGTATTGTTGCTGAAGTGTACAGTGATCTTCTGGTTCTGCTCATTTCACTCAGCATCAGTTCATGTAAGTCTCTCCAAGCCTCTCTGTATTCACCCTGCTGGACATTTCTTACAGAGCAATAATATTCCATAACCTTCATATACCACAATTTACCCAACCATTCTCCAATTGATGAACATCCATTCATCTTCCAGTTTCTAACCACTACGAAAAGAGCTGCCACAAACATTTTGGCACATACAGGTCCCTTTCCACTCTTTAGTATTTCTTTGGGATATAATCCCAATAGCAGCAATGCTGGATCAAAGGGTATGCACAGTTTGACAACTTTTTGGGCATAATTCCAGATTGCTCTCCAGAATGGCTGGATTCTTTCACAACTCCACCAACAATGCATCAGTGTCCCAGTTTTCCCACATCCCCTCCAACATTCATCATTATTTGTTTCTGTCATCTTAGCCAATCTGACAGGTGTGTAGTGGTATCTCAGAGTTGTCTTAGTTTGCATTTCTCTGATCAGTAGTGATTTGGAACACTCTTTCTTATGAGTGGATATAGTTTCAATTTCATCATCTGAGAATTGTCTGTTCATATCCTTTGACCATTTATCAATTGGAGAATGGTTCGGTTTCTTATAAATTAGGGTCAGTTCTCTATATATTTTGGAAATGAGACCTTTGTCAGAACTTTTAACTGTAAGAATATTTTCCCAATTTGTTACTTCACTTTTAATCTTGTTTGCATTAGTATTGTTTGTACAGAAACTTTTTTAGTTTGATGTAAGCAAAATCTTCTATTTTGTGATCAATAATGTTCTCTAGTTCTTCTCTGGTCATAAATTCCTTCCTCCTCCACAGTTCTGAGAGGTAGACTATTCTCTGTTCCTCTAATCTATTTATTATCTCATTCTTTATGCCTAAATCATGGACCCATTTTGATCTTATCTTGGTATATGGTGTTAAGTGTGGATCTATATCTAATTTCTGCCATACTAATTTCCATTTTTCCCAACAGTTTTTTTTCAAATAATGAATTTTTATCCCTAATGTTGGTATCTTTGGGTTTGTCAAACACTAGATTGCTACAGATGTACCCTTTTTTTGTCCTTTGTACCTAATCTGTTCCACTGATCGACTAGTCTATTTCTTAGCCAATACCAAATGGTTTTGGTGACTGCTGGATAGACAAGATTCTTAAAATTCTATGAAATCATCAATATAAGCGACATCTAAACAAATCTCTGTGGATATATATATATATATATATATATGTATATATATATGTATGTATGTATATATATATATATATATATACATATGTATATATATAAAATCTATACTGACATCAGTGAACCCTATATGCATATACATATATACCCAAAAGTATGTGTGTGTGTGTGTGTGTGTGTATATATATATATATATATATATATATATACATATAGATACATATATATCTATATCTATATATATACATATATATGTATAGAAAACAGTTTAAATGCATTAAAACATTCCCAAATAATAGAAATATTCTTTAAACACTTTTGTAGAATGGTTACTGTATTTCACAGTGACAATTAAAAATATCTGTCAAATTGAAAATTTCAAGTTGTCTTAGGATCATTCATCTAGCTTAACGAAATTATTTTATCAGGTCCTTCCATTTTCCCCTCAGACCAAAATAAATAATGCTGTTGAGTGTACCTCTGAGTTAACCCATATCACCTCAAGTTATAAGGATTTTCATCTACTTCTCATGGTCATGACAAAATGGTACATATAGGTTCCCCAACTCTATTTAATGATTTTAATAAACAAATGTGAAGTTTATCAAAGTACCTTCAGGTCATTTTTCTTTTTTCATTGTCTTTTTTTTTTTTTAAGTGACTGAAAGCTTTAGAAATAAGACAGCTATTGAATTTAGATTATTCGTTCTTCCTGTATGTGGTATACAGGCTCAATGTGGTACCCACTCCTTTAGGGCTGTGGTTGCCTAGGTGCCAATTAAACAGCATAATGTGCATCAATGACTTCTTCCATATAACAATCCTTCTAATAACTAGATATGGCTACTAATGTTTCCCCCCTAAGTCTTCAATTTTCCAGATAAAATGATCTCCAATTTCTTCAATCTTTCCTCAGAAATTCTATTTTCTAGCTCAAATCATTTCATTTCTCATCATTATCTTCCACATAATCAGTATAACCTCTCTGACTATACTCTCTCTAGTAATAGTTACCAATTTGGGAACTACACTAATCATCTCATCCATTGTTGAAGCCAGAAAACTGCTATAGAGTTCTGTAATGCGTGAAGCACAGATGCCGTGCAAAGCCATTTAGAATGTCACAAGATAATCATATATGCTGCCATCCATCGTTCTTTCCCACACCTGCTATATCTTCGTGGAGGAAGAATCCAGAAAAAAATGGAAATAGACAGGGATCAGATTTTTGCATAGCTTCCTGAGCTCTCTTTAAAGGTATAGTGACACAAATGAAGTTCACGTAATGAATGAGATGATTAATTGGTAATTTCCATTTTGAAGGAGAAAAAGCAAAGTTGCTTTTACAAGAAGAATATCATACAATTTCAGAATCTTCTTTGATGTTTCAGAATCACTGTCTTTGTACAATGTTTTCATTCTTGTGTTATTTTAAAGCACTGAGCCAGACTGAGGAGGGTTGTCAGTAGGAAGGAGGTAGAGAGGGTGGGGAAAAGAGAGAAGTGAGACAGAGAGAAACATAAGGAGAGATAGGGACAGAAAGACAAAGAAAATGAGGGAAAGGAAAGAAAAAGAGATAGAAACAGAGATTCAGGGAGAGAGAAACAGAAAATGAAAGAGATGAGGGAAGAGAAGAGGAGGGAAAATGGGAAAGGAGAAATGAGACAGACAGAAAAAGAGAGGCTGAAACTCTTTTAAAAGCAAGTAGATATTGGAAGTAAAATATCTGATAGTGTGGATTAAATTTGAAAGCTAACATAATCAATGTATACAATGGAATAAGTGTTATTGATTGGTCAAAAAACTCAGATATGGAGTTCGATTAGTTATCATCTGTCTAGGATTTAAGAAATAGATACATGTATGATGTATTTGTTTGCATGTATTATTTTTGCATCTCTCTTCTGTGTCTGTGTGTGTATCTGTTTATGCCTTTGTCTATTGGTGTCTTTTAGTCTCTCCCTCAAAGTAGGGAAAAGATTTGTTCCTTTTTTTCCCTACGAAAATATAACTGCAATATAAGGAAAAAAGTCAATAAAATATATAAAAAATAAAGATTTTTAAAGGAAAGGAAATAAATAATTAAAAAAAAAAAAAAACTTTCCTCTTCCTTAGAGAGATTCTGGGCTGAAGTCCCATTAATGTCCATATACCTTTTTTAAATACATAATTTAAAATGAAAAGCAGCATGACCTGCTTCTGACATAGACTAGCTGTGTGAACATGGGCAAATCACTTAACCTTTCATTGCCCCTGGGCAACTTTCTATGATTATTAGTTGCAGAGAAATTGTTGATTTGCCTTGGCAGATAGATTTTCTATATTGCTATTTCCTTACAAAAAATGCAATTCCAGGTTTAGATTCATTCCTCCCTCAAAATTTTTATTGTATTAAAATATTCTTTGCAATATATAATAAAAAGCAAAATCACCAGTTTTTGCTTTAAATAATTTTATGCTAAATATAAGTAGGGATAATTGTCAGACTTCTCTTCATTTCCTCCCTAAACAAAGTTACAGAATGAGGCTGTCACTGGAAGAAAAATTTAGTGCATTTGATTTACTGATCTTACTTGTGGACAGTTTCCATTATTAGAAGGGAGAAAAAAAGCCAGGTATCTCATCAACTGCCATTTACACACCCTTTTCCATTTTGACATAGAAAATAAGCACATCTCCAGTTGTTGTGAACTGTGTCTGAGTCATGGTGATACTGGAATAGAACAAGTTTTAAGAAGGGGACCGCAGGCAATAGCCAGCATTGCTTTTTCCTAGTTTCTAAATGAGCTCCCAAGAGTCAAAAAAAGAATATTAAAAAAAGAAAGTTTTTAGGCAAATAAAAAGTATCAATAAAAATGTCCTTTCCTCTCAGCAACTTTGTAGACTATTTACAAATATGATAAACAACCAAAAAAAGTATATTAGTAAGCTTCATTTTCCTTAATACATGGGGAAACTAAGTTCACTGAATTGTTTTTTTTGGTGGGGATATTTTATTCCCCTTTTTTTCTGTCAGTCCACATAATGTCAAAATAATCAATGGAATTTTATTTTTTAAAAGCTCATTTAGGGGTGAGAGAGATTAGTTTCAAACAATTTGTTTGGTAAAATGATGAATGCATTTTTCATATTTTAATGCTATTAGTTTGGCATAAGACAAAAATATCTCTAAGAAACCCAAGCAATTGGATGAGTTGTAACACACTGAATTAGTTGTAAAATATCCAGGGCTGGATGTTGGACTAAAGTTTTCTTTTTTCTTTTTGTAAAATTTTATTTATTTTATTCTGAACTTAAGAAATAAAATAAGCATTTCTACCTAGTACAATAGGAAACAAAAATGATTATACATGAAAATGAAAATCTATTATCTATAATATGCTAATGCTTTAAATATACGATAAGGTTATAAATTGTCAACCATTAATATATATTTATTTAGTGCCTACTACATGTCAGGAATTGTGCTGAGACAAAATAAAAGAGAGAAGGAAAAGAAAAAAAGGGGGGTAAAAAAGGGGGAAATAATTATTGCCCCCAAAGTATTTAAATCTACTGGGGGAAGATTATGTGAAAGATAAAATGAACTTGAAAAAGGAGGAGAGGACAGAAGATGTTCAAAGTTGGGGAAAAATAGAGAAATCTAAGGGAGTGAAGTTTCTTAGGCAATAAAGAGCTACCTGGCATGAGTACCTTCCTTAGATGAAGATTTTTGGGAGGACCTCTTTCCTTTTCAACAAAGGTGCCTATGAGCAGAATCTGGTAATAATAAATTGTGAGATCAGGGGTGATGCAATCTAGCAGGATAATGAGGTTCCGGGAAACATGAAGCAGATCAGCCAGCTGTATAAATTAGAATCAATCTAAAGAAGAGTTGAATGAGATCTTGGGATTATTAGAATACTAAAGTAATAAAACAAAAAATGAGAAATGAAAACAATAAAAGAAATTTGGAAGAATTTGTTGAATTACACAGCAATAATAAAAAGAAAGTGTAGAACAACCCCCTAACTTATCAAAATAATCTCTGTGAAATGAAAAAAAAGTGAGAAGCATAAACTATCTAATTGATACATACAGCAGCCCTACTCATCCTTATATAACACTAAAAAAACCCAAACCAAACCAAACAAACAAACAAACAAAAAACCTTTGCAATAGAATTCAGAATTACATTTCCCAAATGTCATGATTTACCCCTGAGATTCTAAATTCCTCTGAACTCTGGTTTGACCCAGGATGGCCTCTGCCTTCTTCTAGAACAGTAGTGTAAGTGTTTTGTCAAGATTAATCCAGGTAGTATGAGTGTTAAAGGCACAATCTGAGTCTAAGGCTTTTGGTTTCTACTGCAGTACTTCTCACCATCCTGTCCCTCAACCTAAATTCATTTTAGATAAAGCTAAGAAAAATGGGACAGAGACAAGGACCACAATGGTGGTATCATCAATGTAGAGAACTCACAGGTGACTTCACCTGTGGATAGCACCAATGGAATTCAACAACTCTGTCAGGAGTAGATGATGAAGGTTAATACAATCAGTATGCATTAAAGACAAGACTTAAAATGGGTTATTCCATGTCATGTTGTCACTCAATAATCAGGCTCTATGGCATTAATTGTTCTTTGAGTGATCTAATCTTTCCTTTGAGATGGGTTTCAACATTTCTATATATACATAGGACTTTAAATGCCACCCCGCCCCCATTAGCATGAGTAACCTGAGGACTCAAATTGGGCCTTTCTTCTTTGAACAACACATCGCCAAGAATATAGTAAACATTTGAGGTGTGCCTTTTAACTTACTAAACTTCTCTACTAAAAGTAATACATATTTAACAGTTCTGAAATTGAAACACAAACAGCTGATTAGATACCCTTAGACCATCTACTTCTAATATAAACATCACTTTCCACAATATTTTGGATTTTACTCTTTCAACCAAACACAAGACAGGACAAGCTAATAGCATTTATAAATTAAATAGGGAAAAGAAAAAAAAAAGGATTGATTAAGATGTAATCGCCTACAATTTGGAACTAAGTCTAACAGGCTATAAAACTGTGCATGTCCTTTGATTCAGTAGTGTCTCTACTGGGTCTATATGCCAAAGAGATCATAAAAGAGGGAAAAGGCCCCACATGCACAAAAATGTTTGTAGCAGCTCCATATGTAGTGACAAGAAACTGGAAACTGAGTGGATGCCCATCAGTTGGGGAATGGCTGAATAAGTTATGATATATGAATGCTATGGGATATTATTGTTCTATAAGAAATGATTATTATGCTAATTTCAGAAAAGCCTGGAATATATGAACTGATAAATGAAGTGAGAAGAACCAAGAGAACATTGTACACAATAACAAGATTACATAATGATCAACTGTGATAGACTTGGCTCTTTTCAACAATCAGGTGATTCAAGGTAATTCCAATAGATTTGGGAGGGAGAGTACCATGCACATCCAGGGAGAGAACAATGGAAATTGAATGTTGATGAAAGCTTTATTGTATAGTTGTTATTCGTTTACTTGCTTTTTTTTGTTGTTGTTTCTCTTTCTTTTTTTTTTTTTTCTTTTTGATCTGATGTTTCCTGAGTAGCATGAAAAATATGGAAATATGTTTAAATTAATTGCACACCAGAACTGACATCGAACTTTAGGGATTTTTTTTTTTTCTTTAATCAACAAGCATTTCTCAAACACCTATTTTTTTCTTTGCCAAAAACTGTGTTATGAACAGGGATTAGAAAGACTATAAGGAAACCATTTCTGCCCAATTTGTATAATGAAACTAAGAGATTAAGTTCTTTATAAATGTGCAAATTATCTTTTGCCCATGCAGAGTAGACATTTAACTTATATGGAAATTGAGTCATATTAGAGTACACCTTTACAATCCTTAAGATTTTATAAAAGCTTTTTGGGGTGAAAAAAATTCTTGATTCCATATAATATTAGACCATTTGGGAAAATGCAAAGTCCTTTAAATGGTTCCAAGCTATCCTCTATCACAAAAGTTGATCTTTCCAATACCATTTTCCCCAGTGATGCTATGTATCTCTGAATCATGAAAGACCACCATTTGAAATGGACAGAGATTTCCATGACAGTGAATAAAAAGATACAATTAATGCTCAATATATTGCCAGTGCCAAGTGGCAAGAAGTGAAATTAAAATATAGGAAGGATAAAGTCATGTAGTAAGAAAAAGAAATGAAGATAGACGGATAACATAAGTAGTGTACTGGCAATCAGAAAATATTAATAATATTTAGAGGAAGATCTCAAATTCATTATATAGATCCTCTTAAAAAGTATTTATGGAAGAATAGGAATAATAATTGCACAAGATAAGGTATAAAGGTATGAATAGATTGAAATAAGCCTCAGTGGAAGGGGTTCAAGAAGAGGGCATCATGAATCCACCAAATCATTGAAGTACTGCAGACCATTGAAGTGAATTTTCCTTGAACCTAAAGTGCTCTCCTAACTTAAGGTTCTATTCCTATCCTTCATTATGGTGTTAACATGACCCAGAATCCTCAAGATGTTGGGTATAGCCATGGTGTTCTAACTAACTTCTGAAAGGTCACCTATCATCAATAAGTAATGATCCTTTGTGAAATCTGATCAAAACTTATCCAATAAGCTGTTAAAGTCAAGAGGTGTCACTGTGTCAGTAGAGATAATCATACAAATGAAATCAAATATTGAAGTACAAATCTCTGGACTATTATAATCAACATTACCTTCATTTCCCTGATGTACACTATGACACTAATAACAACTTATAATAGTAATTACCTGACATCAAACATTAACTTTTTAAATATTTCATTTCATTTAATTCTTGCCACAACTATTTGAGATGGGTTCTAATATCACTTTCCTTTTACAGATGAAGTGACTGAGGCTGAAAACTTTTTATCTTGTATAGAATCCCATCATTCTCTCAAGCAGATTAAGAATCTTGTTAACACCTTAGCTATAAATACAGGAAAATATCACTTACTTTATTTGACCCTTGTGATTGCATTCTGATTTTTGGTCACTGACTCAACTGAGGAAAGGAATATAAGTATCTTGTTTCTACATCAAGGCCTTTTGTATTACCATGTTCTGTGAGGATATCAAGTAATTTTAGGTGGAAATTAAACCTCATGAAGGCCACTACCACCAGCACCCCAAAATTAATCTCTATTCTAGAAATGCTATAATACAGTGTCAGTGACTGACAGTTAAATTAGCATAATTTATAAAGAGACAAAATTATGAATTAACATTGAGTTTAATTTGGTTGCTGAGAAGAGACAGACACACAGAGATACACAGAAAGACACACACACACACACACACAGAGAGAGAGAGAGAGAGAGAGAGAGAGAGAGAGAGAGAGAGAGAGAGAGAGAGAGACAGACAGACAGACAGAGACAGAGACAGAGACAGAGACAAAGAGAAGAGAATGTCAGAGGACAGCAGAAAAGAGAACAAATAGCAGAAAGGAGGAAAGAAGAGAGAAGAAGAGAAAAGAAGAGAGAAGAAACTTACAAACTACAATTTAAATGAAAATCTGGTGGCAAAGGAAGCACAAGTATTCTTATCATCCCAAGGTCTATTGTTCCTCCCTACTTTAAAAAAAAATAATAATAACTTTTTGTAATTTTAAAAACACATACAAAGATAGTTTTCAACATTCACCCTTGAAAAACCTTTTATTCTAAAATGTTCTCTCTCCATTTTCCATTCTCTCCTTCCTAGACAGTAAACAACCAAATATAGGTTAAAAATGTACAATTCTAGACAGAGCCAAGATGGCAGAATAAATACAAGGATTTACCCAGCCTCTTCCCCAAATGCTCCAAATTTCTCTAAATAATGACTCTAAACACATTTTAAAACATCAGAACACCCAGACAGAGCAGAACATTTTCCAGTCTCAGGGAATTTAGAAGCTCTGCAGAAAAGGTGTGTGCCATTGGAATGGGAGTTCCAGGGCAAAGCATGTCAGTGCAGCCTCACCCCTAGCCCTGGCCTAGCCTGACCTCTGAATCTGTGGCAGTACTGGTGGCTTCTAGACCTCTTAACTCAGAAACACCAAAGAAGACCTTAAAAGTCAGCAAAAAAGTTCTTTTGAATAATAATGGGACCCCAGCACATAATCCCAACACAGACCCAGCTCTACCCCCAACTCCAGCCTGGACCAGTGAAGTGGAGACTTCTGGATCAGCAGCAGTGCTGGAGGCTTCTGGACATCTCAGCCTGGGAGGGACTTGGAAGGTCAATGGAAAAGGTCTGTTGCAATAGGATGGGAGTCCGGTGTGCAGTCACAGCCCAGTGCTGGTCAGGGGAGCCCAGCCACAGCACACCAGACCATTAAGCGTGGGGACACACTTAATAATTCCAGGGCAGAAAAGACTTCTTTTGGTCAGATTCCTAAAAGAATTTCTGAAAACGGCTGCATAAAACCCCTGAAGCTTGAGACAATGCACCCTCCACTTTGGAAACCCTACTTTAGAAGTCCTACTTTAAAAGAGTCAAAAGCAGAGTAATAGGTGAGAAAAATGAGGCAGAAAAAAAAAAGAAAGTTTCTGACCATTGAAAGTTATGGTCACAGGAGGATCAAAACACACACTCAGAAGATGTGTGTCAAAGCTCCTACATCCAAAGTTTCTGAGAAAAATAAGAATTGGGTTCAGGCCCTGAAATAGCTCAAAAGGTACTTTGAAAATCAAGTAAGAGAGATAGAGGAAAGATTAGGGAAAGAATTTAGAGAGGTACAAAAGGACATACAAAAAAGCTATTGAGGAGAAGAATGCTTTAAAAAGCAAAATTGGCCAAAGAAAGAGAAGCTCACTGAGGAAAGTAATTCCTTAAAAAAATAAAATTGAGCACATGGAAGCTATGAGAAATACTTTATGGGAAATCAAAATACAATAAAGCAAAACAAAAAAAAAAAAGAAAAAATATATAAATGTCTCATTGAAAAACAACTGACCTAGCAAATAGATCTTAGAGGGATAATTTAAAAATATATATATATAGTCTTTCAAATCATGATCAAAATAGAGTCCAGATCTTTTAAGAAATTATCAAGGAAAATTGTCCTGATATTCTAGAACCATAAAGTAAAATAGAAATTGAAATAATTTGTCCTTTACTTCCAGAAAGAAATCCCAAAAAGGAAAAATTCCAGTAATATTATAATTAAATTCTGGAACGCCTCGGTCAAGCAAAAAATATTGCAAACACTAGAAACAATTAAAGTATAGTAGAGCCATGGTGAAGCTAACACAAGATCTAGTTCTTCAACATTAAAAGACAGGTGGGCTTGGAGTGATATTCTGGAGAGCAATGGAGCTAGAAATGTAATTATGAATCACCTATGCAGCAAAACTGAGTATAATACTTCAGAGGAAAAGGTGCTCATTCTATGAATCAGAATTTTCAAGTATTCCTGATGAAAAGACAAGAGCTGAATGGAAAATTTGATTTTCAAATATAATACTCTGGAGAAGTAGGAGGTAATAAGAAAAGCTGTATCATAAGGGACTTAATAAGATTTATCTGTTTATATTCCTAGATGGGAGGATGATACTACTCATTAAAATGTTATCATTATTGTGGCATTTAGACGGATATATATAAAGATATATCTCAATATATAAAGACAGAGGTGAATATGAATGGATTATATTTTTCCTAGTAAATTCATTTATTTTTAATACACATTATTTTATGAATCATGTTGGGAGAGAAAAATCAGAGCAAAAGAGAAAACCATGAAAGAGATTAAAAAAAAAAAAAAAAAAAAAAACAGAAAAAAGAAGTGAACAAAGCATGTGTTGATTTACATTTAGTCTCCTTGGTTCTTTTTTGTGGATATACATGGTATTTTCTGTCCAAAGTTTATTGGTATTCCCTTGGATCACTGGACCACTGAGAAGAACATAGTCTTTCATAGTTGATCATGGAACATTCTTGCTATTATTGTGTACAATGTATTCCTGGTTCTGTTTGTTTTGCTCAGCATAAGTTCATGTAAATCTTTCCAGGCCTCTCTAAAATCAGCTGGTTCATCATTTTAATAGAACAACAATATCCCAACATCTTCATAAACCACAACTTGTTCAGCCTTTCTGCAATTGATGTAAATGTGCTCATTTTCTAATTCTTTGCTTCCACAAAAAAGATCTGATATAAACATTGTGTATATGTGGGTCTTTTCCTCTCCTTTATTATTTCCTTAGGATATAGACCCAATAATGGCATTGCTGGGTCAAAGGATATGCACAGTGTAATAGCCCTTTGAGGATAGGGCCAAATTGTTCTCAAGAATGGTTGGATCAGTTCACAACTCTACCAACAAAGCATTCATGTCTCACTTTCCCCACATTCCTCCAACAATTATCATTGTCTTTTCCTATCATCTTAGTCAATAGTACTGAGTTGTTTTAATTTGCATATCCCAACTCAATAGTGATTTAGAGCATTTTTTTGTATATTTATAGATGGCTTTAATTTCATCATCTGAAAATGGAATGTTCATATCCTTTGATTTATCAGTTGGGGAATGATATGCATTCTTATAAATTTGACACAGGTCTTCATATATTTTAGAAATTATATCTTTATCAGACACACAGGCTATAACAGAAAGAGTGTAAATGCTATGCTGTGGTCCTTACTCATTTCCCATAGTTCTTTCGCTGTGTTTAGCCAGTTCTCTTCAATACTGAACAATTGGAACTGATTTGGTTCATCTCATTGTTGGAGAGGGCCACCCATGTCCATCAGAATTGTTCATCATACAGTATTGTTGTTGAAGTGTTTAGTGATTTCCTAGTTCTGCTCATGTCACTCAGCATCAGGTCATGTGAGTTTCTCCAGGCCTCTCTGAAATCATCTTGCTGATCATTTTTTACAGAACAATAATATTCCATAATATTCATATATCATAATTTATTCAGACAATCTCCAATTAATGGGCATCCATTACATTTCCAGTTTCTGGCCACTTACCCAGAGGGCTGCCACAAACATTTTGGCACATACAGATCCCTTTCCCTTCTTTAACATCTCTTTTGGATATAACCCCAATAGAAACACTGCTGGATCAAAGGGTATGCATAGTTTGATAACTTTTTGAGCATAGTTCCAAATTGCTCCACCCAGGCCCATGCCCTAAGCTTCCAGGCCCACCGCCTAGCCCCCAAGATATCTCAGAATTGTCTTAATTTGCATTTCTCTGATCAATAATGATTTGGAACATCTTTTAATATGACTAGAAATAGTTTCAATTTCTTCATCTGAAGACTATATACTTTTTGACCATTTATCAATTGGAAAATGGCCTGATTTCTTATAAATTAGGGCCAATTCTCTACATATTTTGAAAATGAGGCCTTTATCAGATCCTTTGACTGTAAAAATGTTTTCCTGCTTATTGCTTCTCTTCTAATCTTGTCTGCATTAGTTTTGTTTGTACAAAAAATTTTTAACTTGATATAATCAAAATTTTCTATTTTGTGATCAATAATGATCTCTAGTTCTTCTTAGATCACCAATCCCTTCCTCCTCCATAGGTCTGAGATATAAACTGGGATATATTTTTAAAATTAATTTAATTTTTAAATGAAATTAAGAGGTGAGAGAGGAATATATTGAAAGAAAAGAAAAGGGAGAAATAGAATGGCATAAATTATCTGCCATAAAAAAGAAGAAAAAAAGTTTTTTTACAGTGGAAGGGAAGAGAGGAAGGAGAAAGAGAGTGAGTGAATCTTACCCTCATCAGAATTGACTCGAATAGGAACTAACATACTTACTCAATAGGGATATCAAAATCTATTTTATCCTTTGGAAAATAGAAGGAAAATGGAATATGGGAAGTAAGGGTGTTTGATAAAAGAGAGGGCATATTTAGGGAGGGAGTGCTCAGTAGCAAAACACATTTGAGGAAAGACAGGGTGAAAGGAGAGAGAGAATATATGAGGGAAAATACAATTAACAATAGTAATTATAAAAAAAATTGAAGCAAGTTGTTCTGATGGAATATTATGATTCTCTGAGAAATGATGAGCAGGATGCTCTCCATGAACAAATTGAAATATACTTTATACACAGTAATATCAATGTTCTGGAATGAAAAGCTATAAATAAATTTGCTGTTTTCAGTTGTACAATCCTCCACACTTACTCTGAAGGACTTATAATGAAAAATTATTTTAAAATTCAATTCTTCTCAACAGTTTTTCACATTTATCATGCTGCACAAGAAAAATCAGATCAAAAAGAAAAACAGTGGGAAAAAAAAATAAGCAAGCAAACAATAACAAAAAAAGGTGAAAATACTATGTTTTCATCCACATTCATACTATAATTTATTCAGCCACTCTTAAACTGAGTGGATAAGCATCCACTCAGTTTCTACTTCCTTGCTACTACAAAAGAGCTTCTACAAACATTTTTCCTTTTCCCTTTATTATCATGTCTTTGGGATATAGGTCCAGTAGAGACTTTGTTATTCAAATGGTATGCACACTTTGATAGCCCTGTTTCCCTCTACTTTTAATTTTGCTGTTGAGGACAAGCTCTATGAAGAAGTTCCTTCTACCGATGAAGAGAGGCAATGTTTCACAGCAGTTATACTTTTATTGAGAGTAGAGATGTTAGGTGGTTGACCAATATGAATGTCAGTTATTATTATTGTTGTTTTCTCCTTTTCTGTGTTAATTTTGCACCAATTACAAAATAAATTAACTACCAACACTGATTTGCTCTTATTACATGATTTTAAAAATTGGTTATACTTTTTACATTATTAGAAGTATTCGGCCAATGAGGATGACTTAGCATGAATCAATAATAGAAACTAATTTGCCCTGAATATAAAATAAAGAAATTGATTCTTATTTGTTTCTGCTTTGCTTTGTTTTGCTTTGATTTTTCTTGTTTTCTGAGGTTTGAACCCATCTGTGATTTCATTTGTGTAGAAAACTCTTGGTGACAAAACTCTAACATAATGCACAACAGGAACAAGTTCTGGTATTATAAATTTTTTTTTTTTTAGAAGATTGAAGGTTTAAGGGAATAGTATAGAATCATACAGACAGCATGTATCAGAGGGAAAACTTGAACTAGGTCCTCCTAACCTTAAGGCCAGGTCTCTATCAATACATAACAGGTTAGAATTAAAATACCATTTTAGTATTACTTCAGTATTTTTATAGTGATGTCTACTACTTACTGAGTTTTTAAGTTTCATAGAGGAGTAGATTCCAAAGTTGAAAGTTCTAGCCCACAGGAGGTAGAGTTGTAGATCAGCCATCAAGAGAGTTGGAAAGTCTATCATATTCCACACCTTAATAAAATCTAACCACAATTTGTCTCTAATACATAGTAATATTTAATATATATGTATATGTGTATACATATATATATATGTATATAATTTATAATGTAATATAAAATATAATCTCTCTATTTCAAGCCTGGCCCCTCAATGTTTTTGTTTTTGTTGTTGTTTTTATTTATTATTTTAATTTTCCCCAGCTACATATACAATAATATTTTACATTTATTTAAAAATTTTTGAGTTCCAGATTCCCTCCCTTTCTCCCTACTTCCCACAATAAGAAGTTACATGTGAAGTTATGCAAAACATTTCCATGAAAGTCATATTTCAAAAGAAAACATAGATTATTTTCTGCAAAACAAACTAAAAAAAATCCTCAAAAATTTAAGTTGCTTTGATGTGGATTCAGATATCAATAATTCTTTCTCTAGAAATGGAAAACTTTTTATAAGATTCTCAAAATTCTCTTGGATTACTCTATCACCAAAAATAAAAAAGGCATTCATAGTTGATCATCTCATAACAATGCTATTACTTTGTACAGAGTGCATTTTATTTTGCTTGAACTCATGAAGATGTTCTAGTTTTTTTGTTTTGTTTTGTTTTGTTTTTTCTGAGATCATCCTGCTCATCTTTTGTTATAGAAGTATAATATTCCATTATAATCACATAACACAATTTATTCAGTCATTCCTCAACTGATGGCTATCCCTTCAATTTGCTCTTCTTTGACCTGAGGAAAAAACTACTATATATAAGTCTTTCCCTGTCCCCCACTTAAAAAAAAAAAATCTCTTTTGGGATTTATGTCTAGCAGTGGTATTTTTAGGCCAAAGGATATGCATGAGTTTATAGTCCTTTGGGTATTGTTCATATTTTTGAAAATTTATCAATTAGGGGGAATGACTTTTTAATATAATTTGAACTCAGTTGCTATACATTTTAAAAATAAGTTTCATCAGAGATATTAGCTTCAAAATTATTTTCACAATTACTATTGCTAACTGTACCTGTCCTTTTTCTCTGTTTCTCCTTCAAAAGTGTTTTGCTTTTGAGTACCTTATCTTCCCCCTTCAAGTATTCCCCTCCCCTCCTACTTTCCTTCAGGTAAGATCAATTTCCATGTCCATACTGAATGTTTTTGTTATTTCTTCCTTGAGCCAATTCTGATGAAAATAAGGTTCTAAATTTCCTCCTTTTCCCCCTGCACAATAAAAAGCTTTTTCTTGCCTCTTTTATGGCAAATAATTTATGTCCTTCCACCTCTTTCTTCCTTTTTCTCCCATTAAATTCTTCTCTCACCCTTTCATTTTATTTTTTAAATATTTTCTCCTTCTATTCAACTCATATCTCTGTCCTCTGTCTATATTTTTATGAATTATAATTTCATAGCAAATATGAATCATAGCAAAATGAAATGTACTATGTACAAAGTAATAGCAATGTTGTGAAATGACTGGTATTGATATTAATATTTGTGAACATGTAGGAATTTGTTAAGAGATAAACCTTATTAATTCCCTTTCCTGATAATATCCTTATACTTCTCCTGAGTAATGTATTTGAAATCAGATTTTCTCTTCAGTTCTGAGCTTTTAATGTTGAATGCTTGAAAGTTCTTCATTTCTTTGAATGACCATTTTTTTTCCCCATGAAGGATCATACTCATTTTTGCTTGGTAAGTGACCCATTGCTCTCCAGAATATCATAGTCTTAGCCTTCCAGTCTTTTAAGTTAGAAAATGCTAAATCTTGTGTTATCCTCACTATAGTGCCACTATACTTGAATTATTTATTTATGATGCTTGAGAGTTTCAGAATTTGGCTATAATATTACTAGGTAAAAATTATCTTGGGATCTCTTTCAGAAGGTGATTGAAATATTCCATTTTACCCTTGGGTTCTAGAATATAAGGACAAGTTTCCTTGATAATTTCTTGAAAGATGATTTCTAGCTTTTTTTGATCATGGTTTTCAGGGAGACTGATAATTTTGAAATTACCTCTCCTGGATCTGACAAAGGGACCCCAAAACACTAAAACTCCTTGAAGATAGATTCTCCTTTAAACCTGGCCTCTGTAAAAGATTCTGAGAGATGGGCACCAGCCCATTGATAACACTTGTTACTGATTAAGCTTCCCATTGAATTAAAGAGATTCATTAAATTCTATTCAAATTCAGCTCAAGCTGTATTCCCATCAAAAACTGCTCCCAGCTTGTAGATAAAAAGAGCCAATTTTAAACCAAATCCTGGAAGAGAACCCAATATGCCATCTATGGCATGATTTTTTGCCTCTCTGCTGGAATTTCTCTTCTAGAAACTTTACTTCTTTGCCAGGACTCTTCCAGTACTTTACTCCCCTGTAGGGACCTTGCCATTAAGAAATTCAGCCTTTCTATTCATACATAGCAAAGGCTGACTCCCCAAATGCCTATAATAAACTTCTTTTTATCAGTCTAGCTTTTCTGGTTCATAATTTCCTTTATAAAAGACCTTAGCCCCGCCAGAACGGAGTCCCAAAAACTTCCTATCCATGCACCAGATCCTAAGGGGGTTTAGGAGAACCAAACCTCTTCATTTGGTTCCCTGAGTCCCAAATCTGCCACTAACCTCATCATTTAACTCACTGACCACCATGAACCCTAATCTCATCATTTGCTTCCCTGAATCTAATCTCATCATTTGGTTCCCTAACCAGGAACCCTCCCAAATCCAGATCTCATCATTTGTTTCCCTGACTGGGAATTGAGGGGAGACTACCCTGAATCTAGACCTCTTCAGATGTATTTTCCAGGTTTGATTTCTCATAAGAACATTAGCCTCCATTTGCTCAATATAAATTTTAAGGAACTATTTTTCCTCAATGAGTTTTTGTATCTCTTTCTCATTTGGCCAGTTCTGTTTCTTCTCATTAGATTTTTTACATTTCCTGTTACATTATTCTCATTTCTCTTCACAATTTTTCTTATACTTCTCTTGCTTGATTTTTAAAATCCTTTTGAGCTCTTTCATGGTTTGAGACTAATTTTTATATTTCTTGCAGGATTTGGATGTGCTAAGTATTGACATTCCTTGTCACAATAGTAACATTTTATGGTCAGAGTCCTTTTCTGTTTGCTCATTTTCCAAGCCTATTACTCTGCATTTAACTTTTTGCTAAAAATATGCCTCTCTTTCTTAATGTTTTGAGCTTTAGGGATTTTGTGCACTTGTTTTCCTATATTCTTTTAGGGATCTATACATTTTCAGCTATTCAAAGATGTTTTGATAGAAGGAGAAGAGTGTTTGAGTGACCACAACTACTCTTTTCTGCCTTGAAACTGGGAGGAACATCCCTACTCCACTGTGGCTGTAAATTGTAATGTGTTAAAACAACACATTCCTTTGTCAATGCTACTAAAAAGTCCTTCCTCTGACTAAAATTTATCTCCTTACTCTCTGTGGGCTGAGACCTCAAAAATCTGCCACAACTGGCTGCAGGTGCCACTGCCACAGTGGCTCCCAAAGCCCACTCATGGTTTATTGATTTTCCAAAGCACTAGCAATATTGATCTTTCTTGCCAAACTGTCAAGTCTATGGATAAGGAGATCTGGAAACTCCCAGTGCCACCACTTATTTAGAGTCTTCAATTCTCCTCTTGGTTTGTTTGGGGTAGGTCTGTGCTTGTATACTCTTCCTAGCAGGAGTTCTCAAAAACTACATCCCGAGGGCCAGGTGCATCAGGCTGAGGATGTTTATGTGGCCCGCCAGCTTATGACAAATGGGCTGAGGGGCAGAGACAGAGGGTGAGCTTTTGTTTTTCCTATAATCAGGACCTCCAACAGTCTGAGGGCCAGTGAACTGGCCCCCTATTTTAAAAGTTTGAGGACTGGGAGCTGCTAGGTGGCGCAGTGGATAGAGCACCAGCCCTGAATTCAGGAGGACCCGAGTTCAAATCTGGTCTCAGATACTTAACACTTCCTAGCTGTGTGACCCCAGGCAAGTCACTTAACCCCAGCCTCAGGGGAAAAAAAAAAAAAAAAAAAAGTACAGAGCTTTTCCTCAGGGCAGTTGCAAATCTGCACGGGGAGGGGGGCACAGCTGGTGGCAGTCTCTTTTCTGCACAGTGGGAGGCTTAGCCTGGGGCATAGAACTTCAGAAGTACTACTGAACTTCTGGGGCAGAGCCACTTCTAACCCTTCTGTGGCTATTTGCTGGTCAACTGATAATACCCACAGTCCCACAGCAGGCTTTGGCTTGGGTCAGTGACACTTACAGTGCCCAGTCTCTAGCCCCAGGAAAGTCACTAATCAGCACAGCAGGGTTCTTCACTGGGCACTCAGGTCCAAGTCACTTCCAGTAGGGGTGGGGAATTCTTTCCCAGAACACTCCCACACCTGACCACTCAATGTAACCAGCTGGCACCTATCCCTATTCCCAGAGGAAGCTGGTAACCTCCTTGCCCTCAAGGCAGACCCTATAGGCTTTTAATAATGAGTAAAAAAATTTAAAAAAGCTATTGATAGCTTCTATACAGAAAGAGAGCAGGTTCTCAATCCCAGGGAGACTAATAGCAAACAACCTCCAGACAATACCCCAAATAATGCTCTCCTAGAAGAGACTATTAAAAATCTCAAAAAAGAGTTAAAAGAAAAATGGGGAAAGGAAAGAGAAGCTATGCAAGAGAGTAGCAACCTCCTGAAATGTGAATTGGAAAAGGTAAAGAATTCCCAGGAAGTGCAGGGAAACAGAATTTGTGAATTGGAAAAAGTAAAGAATTCCCAAGAAAGTAGAATTTGTGAATTGGAAAAAGAAAATAACTTAATGAAAAAAAAATAGTGAAATGGAAAAAAATTCCATGGAGCAAAACAAGTCATTTAAAAACTTAATTGGACATATACAAAAAGAAGTAAAAAAGCTAATGAAGAAAATAACTCATTAAAAATCAGAACTGAACACATTGAAATGAATGATTCATTGAGACATCAAGAATCAGTTAAGCAAAACCAAAAAATATGAAGAATTAGAGAAAAATATGAAATATCTTCTTGGAAAAACAACAGACCTGGAAAATAGATCTAAGAGAGATAATCTGAGGATTATTGGACTTCCAGAAAATTATGATGAAAAAAAAAGAGCCTAAATACTATTTTACAGGAAATCATCAAAGAGAACTGCCCAGATGTAATAGAATCAGAAGTTAAATAGGCATTGAAAGAATTAATCGAACACCTTCTGAAAAAAGGCCTTAAAAAAAAAAAAAAAAAAACTCCACGGAATATTGCGGCCAAACACTGGAAACTGAGTGGATGCCCATCAATTGGAGAGTGGCTGAATAAATTGTGGTATATGAATGTTATAGAGTATTATTGTTCTGTAAGAAATGACCAACAGGATGATTTCAGAGAAGCCTGGAGAAACGTACATGAACTGATGCTGAGTGAAATGAGCAGGACCAGGAGATCATTATATACTTCAACAACAATGATCAATTCTGATGGACGTGGCCCTCTCCAACAATGAGAGGAACCAAATCAGTTCCAATAGAGCAGTAATGAACTGAACCAGCTACACCCAGCAAAAGAACTCTGGGAGATGAGTGTGAACCACTACATAGAATTCCCAATATTCCTATTTTGTCTGCCTGTATTTTTGATTTCCTTCATAGGCTAATTGTCCACTATTTCAAAGTCCAATTCTTTTTGTACAGCAAAATAATTGTTTGGACATGTATACGTATATTGTATTTAATTTATACTTTAACATATGTAACATGTATTGGTCAACCTGCCACCTGGGGGAGGTGTGTGGGGAGGAAGGAGGGGAAAAATTGGAACAAAATACTTGGCAATTGTCGGTGTTGTAAAATTATCCATGCATATATCTTGTAAATAAAAAGCTATAATAATAAAAAATAAACTAAAATAAAATCTATTTAGAGTCATTATTTAAAGAAATATAGAGGAGTTTGTGAGAGAATTCAGTCCAATCCCTGCCTTTACTCCATCATCTTGGCTCTACCTCCATAATTATGTACCTCAATGTTATAACAATAAATTTGACCAATAATAACAGCTGCAGAGGTAACGCTGGGGGAATTCTTTCCTGCCTTTGTCTTACTTTAAACAAACTCATTCTTTTCCCCCAACTCATCTAGTGGTTGTTGTAGGTAACAACAGCAAAATAATAATAAAAATAATAATTATTATTGTTAAAAGCACCAAGCACCTTCTATCTATGTGACAAACACTGTTCTAATCATTTTACAAATTTAATTTCATTTCAATGTCCCCCAAACCATTTTAGGTAGATGCAATTAGTATTCCCATTTTATAGTTTGGCAAACAGAGGAAGACAGAGATTAAATGTCCTGTCCAAGGTTACACTATTATAAAATGTCTCAGTTAATATTTGATCTCAGTCCTTCCTGAATTTGGATCCAATGCATTATCCAATGAGATACTTTGCAAATGACTCTTGCTGGCTTTTTGTCCCTTGCCTGTCTATGTATACTAGGACTTTGGCAGGTAGGTAAAAATCCTCCCTCCAGTTTTCATTTTGGTAAGGGTAGAGGATTGCATATGATACACAAAGTTGAAATCATAGAACAGGGGAAAAAAGGATAAGGAACAAAGGATAAAAACTGAATCAATCAGACCTAGGAGACAAAAATAGCCTAGTAATTTGGGATGTGTTAAAAGAGTTAAAGGATATTAGCACAAGTGAGATGTCAGAACAAAACTGCAGTAGTTAACACTTCCCCTAAAACAATCTATTTAAAAAATACAAAAAAAAAAAAAAAAAAAAAAAGTGAGATTAAATATATATCCACTTGTACTACTATAGCAAGGCAAGTAAAAAGATTTTGTTGTTTTTGTTTTGTTTATTTTTGGAGTTAATTTCCATGGTTTGGTTTGGTTTTCTTTGTCCTTTTTTTGTTTTTGTTGTATAAGAGCATGTTATGGATAAAAGAAATAGCAAGGTAGACATTGTGCAACATATAACCTCAGGTTCCAAAGTTTACCACCTTTGAATATATAGAAAGTCATGATTGGGTATCCAGAATTATACACCATAAAATTACTCTTCTTAATAAATTAAAAGATGACATATTCATTTATTGTAAAATTCTTTGAAAATTAAGCAAATAAGCCATATTGTAATCAAAGCATTATTGCAGACAAAACCTGTTGCCCACAATTGTTAACATATAGCATTTAACATAAAAATGGTAAAGCAGCTATTTTAACAGATGCCACCATAAAAATGTTCATAATCAAAAAACCAAATTAAATAAAAGGCTATTAAAAACAGAAAATTAGTAAAATTGAAGCAAAACAACATTGAAACATGAAGTATGCAACATTCCTCCCTTGGCTCTGCTTCAGACTTTCTGGACTTTGCTGTGTTACCCTGGATCTCCCTTTGACATCTAAGGTGTCCTCACATTGGGCTATCCATCTGTTCATGAAATGCTCTTACAGTGAAACATCCCTTCATAATGCCAGCCCATTTATCCTATTGAAGAATTCTTTGAAGGGCCTCCAATTTGGGGAGAAGCACAGGTCAATCAATCCACTCCTAACCAATCCCATATACTTGTAACTTTCCAGACACTGACACCATCCAGCATTAGTATCTTTTTACCTTTTAGTTCCCTTTTGTTTGTTGTCTTCCTGTATTTAAATGCGAGGTCTTTAAGTGTAGAAATTATCTTTTTCCTTATACTGACTTACCAGTGGTTAGTGGAATGCTCAACATATGCTTGCACTCTAATATTTTCTTGTTCTATATTGTGATTGGAGCTGTTCCAAAGATAAGAGGAAAATAATATTTACAATATATATAGTATATAGGATTACAAAGGCAAAGAGTGACATTGCATAAAATGATTACAGATAATCTACATTTCCCCTACACTAAAATATTAATAAGTGAATGTCTTTATAAGACATGGGTTTGATACACTCTTATATTATCTGATATGCTTTGCCATATATTACTAACTTATTTGAACTGAATTGATCTCACAGTATCATATCTATATTAAAAGTTAAGTAAATATAATCATCAGATTTCTGTTTTAGGAAAATCTTTGCAGTGTCTGAATGGAGAATGGATTTGAATGAGAGAAGCAGACAAACAAGGAGGCTATTGGGATAATCAAGAGATGAGGTGATGAGGGCCTATACTAGAGTCATGATGAAATCACAATAAAGAAGGAGGTATAATCACATGCTGCAAATGTAACATGTGACAACAGTTTGGATGTGGGAATTCAGAGATAGTGAAGGATCCAGGATGACCCTGGTGATGAGCTTAACTTAAGGGACTAAGACGATGTTTTCCTCTACAATATGATAAACCTACAAGGCCAGGAGAATTTAGGAGTTGAAATAATGAATTCTGTTTGGGACATATTTAGCTTAAAATGTTTTTTGAAAATCCATTTAGAGATATCTGAAAGATTGTAGGTCAGCTGAGAGACTGGGACAGGAAAAATAGATTTGAGAGTCATTAACATAAAGATGATAATTAAATCCATGGGAGTTTATGAGATCAGCATAAAGAGATGAGAAGAAGGCTTTAGAAAAAGAATCTTGAGGGACATTTATGATTTAGATCCTGATACCCTTGTTATTTTCTTTTTCTATAGTTACAGATATAGTATATACCCATATACACTTACTGATAGACACATTCTAAGTGCCTAGAGACTCAAGTAAGCAATTTCAAATTTGTTCATGGCTTACTGTATTCTCATACCTATTCAAATTAAGACAAAGCACAAACTCAGCACTAAGATCTTTATTGGCAGGACAGCTAATTTCACTAGTTTGACTAATATTTTCCCCCTCTTAACTAGATATAAGTCTTCAGGAGTTGAGTAATACTCTTATAAATATTCAAGTTTGTAAAAAAAAAAAAAAAAAAAAAAAAAAAAAAGAACCTTATTAGAAATGGCATTCCGTTACTACCAAACTGATGAATTGGAGTGCTTTTCCACTGTTGCATTAAACAGAATTTAATTGGTATTCAGGCTAAAGAACTCAATTGAAATGCTGAGAGTGCTTTCCTTTTAATAATGAACAGTAAAGCCACAGGCAAGTGGCTTAAAAAAAAACCTATAAATGATAGAAAAGTTTAACAGCTCAGTGTGCCAACATGGTCTCACAGACTGATGTTCCAAGGTTGTTGCTGTGAATGGAATCATTCCTCATTAAAAGCTACAGGTAAAGCAAATGTATTTGTAGGGTGTTTTAAGGATGTTGGCACAAATGACAACTCAAATAAAATTAATTGTCTCCAAATGTTAATAAATTAAAGTGAACTAAACAAGGTTTTCATATTTGTATGGGCACCACTAAAGATCTTCTTTTCACATGAATGCCAATTAATTACACTTATTCAATATACAAATACATAGAGAGTATGACAGTCTGAGACACTGTATTACTCTGAAACTAAAATCCTATTGCTGTACTTTCCTATTACCTTAGTCAATTATTCACATAATGCTGGAAGTGGATTAAAATTATCGATCAGAGCCCCAATAGAATACAATAGAATCTAAACAGAGAACAGGAGAAGAGGAGAAAACAGCTGCATAGAGAAGGTTATGAGGACCCAAAGGAACAGAAAAAAGTGACTTTTAGAAATAAGCAAAAGAAATTTAGTTAAATGCTTATACATTGATATACAAAATAAACAAAAAAAATATCAATTGAGCTATTATTTTGATGATAATTAGGTAAGGAGTATCTAAATGAAATTAGGTTTAATTGAGGTCTAGTGGCAGGTTCAGGGTACAAGGAGTCAAATAGACTGCATCCCCTTTGGATTCGGCTCAAGGATGCAAAGTTAAATGAGGTCTAGTAGCTGCACAAGAGTTCTCTAAGGAATTTACAGACCCGAAAACCTAGATTGATAAAAGAAGTTTATTTTGGGGTTGGGAAGTAAGGTTAAAGGTAGAAAGACACTAAGGCCAGGGCTGGCACCGGGCGGGCAGGAATCCTTGACATAGCCTGCATAAGGATGCCATGTTTAGGAGGCTCCTGCAAAGAGTGGACTCCAGTTTCCCTCTTTTATAAGGGGCTTTTGGTAATCTTGAAGGGGCCAGTGGGTGGAGTCCCACATTGGCTCCTGGCTGGTTTCAGCCAGGGTTAGAATTTGAATAGAATTCAATGGGTTTTTAGATAAGGATGAAACTGTGCTTGGGGTGGGGTTGGGAAACCTGAACAGATCATTAGCCCAAGTTAACTCAGATCTGATGGGGGCTGGGAATTAGAAAGGAATCTTAACCCACATCAATTTGACTGCTCTAACATGTAGCATGTAGGAAAGCATTTTTTTGAAGTGAATGGAATACAACCAAGTTTTCCTAAATTGCTTCTCCTCCTCCTTCTTCTCCTAATATACATATTATTGAAGTCACTTATTAAAATAAAAAATAGAATTGTTCATTTAGAGCTGTCAAGGCTCTTAAAGGGCATTTAATCTGAATCAACTCGTATTTTAAGTGAGGAAATTGAGGCACAGTAAGGTTAAATGTCTTGCTTATGAACACAGAGGGAGTAAATGGCACAATTACCCAAGTCCTCTCAATCCAGATTTAAGATCATTCCACAAGATTCATTACATAGCCTAATTCTCTGCATGATTCCCTGATAGTTTTTAAAAAGATTACATCATGCTTTGATTTATATCTGGTTAGCTTTTCAATTTCATTCATTCAAATCTGATTTTCTTTCCTCTATACATCTTTCCACCCTTCCAATTTAATTTCTAATATAATTTAATTACACAATAGAAATTAAATAACTTCATGCTATTTAGGAAAGTAAAAATTATATGGTGGATATGGAACCAGCCAGTGAGTCACAAAAGTCCTGTCTCTGTCATCCTGGTGATGTGGCCCTGCGTGAGTCAGTTCTACCATAAAGTTTCTCAGACAACTTTCTAATGATGCTATTATTAGCAACAATATCAATAATAATACATTTTATAGAATTTTCAAATCATTTATCTAATACTCATTTTATCTTCATAACCACACTGGCAGTTAGATGATATTTTCAAACTAGTATAATCATCTAACTAGTTTGTAGATGAGTAAATTGAGGCAGGTGAAAGTTGTGATTTCTCTAGAGTTACACAGCTACTATGTCTGAGATTAGATTTAAATTCCTATCTGTTCTAACTTCAAACCCAATTCCCTATTGTGACACATAGCTGTTTTTAAGGCCCCAGACTGAAGCTATGGATTAAAAAAAAAAAAACAAAAACAAAAAAAAAACTTGCTTCTTAATAGGAAAAAATTGTGGCAAATGTGGATAGCATAGTGAAAAGCAAACATTACCTTACCAACAAAAGTCTGTATAGGCAAAGCTATGTTTTTTTGTGAGAGTGGAATGAGGAAGAAAACAGAGCAGATCTGACTTATGAATTGTGGAGCTGGAGATTTTTGAGAGTCCCTTGGACAGCTAGGAGATCAAATCAGTCAATACTTAAAGAAATTAATTCAGGCTGTTCATTGTAAGGTCAAACACTGAAGCAGAAAGTTAAAGTCTTCATCCAGATAATGAGAAGACAATACTTACTGGAAAAGACTCTGATCTTGGAAAAGGTTGAAGGCAAAAGGAAAAGGGATGGTAGAAAATGAGATAGATAGTATCATGGAAATAATGACTAGGAACTTGGATAAACTTCAAATGACAGTGGAGCTTAGAAGGGCCTGGAAGTGCTATAGCATATGAGGTCATGAAAAGTTAATTACAACAATAAGAACAATAAAAAAGCTACGGGATAGCTGTTATTCCATTTGGAAAAATGAGTTTACTCTTTGGGAATTTCCTATATCAGGGAATTCATAAGTTTGATTCAAACACAGAGGGCCCACAAGTCCCCTGCCTCTGTATTTGCGGATCTCATCTTTTGCCTTCAACTATTTTTACAAACTTCTAGGATTCAAAGGTATCCAATTTAATGTTTCCCAAAAAACACAGCTATACCATCTTTATGACAACTTGAAGAATTTATAAATGATTTTTGTCTAGTATTTCTCTCATATTTAAGCTAGAAATTAATCTAATCATTGATTCATGCAATGGATATAGTTCTGAATTTCAAGTAAAAGCTTTGTATTTAAATCTGACCTATGAGAATTACTATTACCTCTGTGAGTTTGGACAAGTCACAAACTACCTTAATTTTCTGATCAAAAAAAAAAAGGAAAAAGGGAATGAATTAGGAATGACCTGAATATATTATTTTATTATCCAATGGATCTTCTTGGGTCACTATTTATATTATTGACTAGTATCCTATGAAATGACGGATACAAAACCCTACAAATTTTAAAGTGGTATATAAACACTAGTGATGACGAAAAGGAAATATCTTATGTTAACAGAGCTATACCAACAAAAGAATAAATAATGTCAAGAAGTTGAAGCTCTAATTTAAGAAGAATAGAGAATTGGATCATAAAAATTATAATAGTGTGTCTCTATACCATTTTTTTTTATTCTGAATATATATATATATATATATATATATATATATATATATATATATATATATATATATTCTGGGGATATTTAAGATTTTAGGAGAAAGAATGAGAAAGGTTCTTTGATGAGTCAAGGTCTAAAAATTTTACCCTCATTAGTGTTTCTTGGGGAAGCAAAGATCCTGTTATTTCTTATTCATTTATTTACCAGCAAAATCCCAGATGATAGATATATGGTAAGGAACAGAGGAGTTCTAAAAAGCTAAGCTTTACACTCAATTAGGAAGAATAATTAGTTAAAAAGATAAGCCACAAGATAATTCTTAATTCCCCTCCTTTCTTTAGTATCTACACTAGAAATGAGCCCCTCATTGGACTGATGGTACCATTTTGCTCCATTCACTCTCTAAACCAAAAATAAATTTCATGAAAGGTTGGAAGTTCTGAAAAAGAAATCTGACTAAATATATTGCTCAAATTGACAATCTCATATAATCTACATAAAGACTAGCATATTTTATCTGTCCCTGAGATGAGTAAAGAATGTGAATAAAACAGTAATCTTAAAAATGTATTTCTTTTTTAAGGAGATGTCCTAAATTGCTTTATGATTAATTATTTGCTTTCTATACTGTTTATTAGTTATTGTCTAGAATCAAAAAATGTTCATTCAAAAATCAATGTCATTCTATCTGCTCATTAGTACCTGTACTGCAGAGTCTCTGCCCAGCTTGTATTACAGAAGCTGCATTTGAGAGTGGCCTGATAACATATTGCATTGCATTAAGTATACTCTCTTGTTGGCCTTTCAACAAATTAGAGTCTCATTATTTAGAGAAAGATAAACACCAGTTACCCTTTGGACTTCAAAGGTGCTTCGGGAGTTTGTGGGACCCCATGAATCAGGCTTGTCACATACTTTAGGCCTCTGGGGGATGATTTGAACAAACTTATTCTAACCAGCTTAATCAGTGAGAGGCCATTCCTGTTTGGCTCTGCCTGCTCTCCCCACTCCTGAAGGCCTCCCAAGTGAAATGTCAGTAGAAGCAGAATAGCATCTCCTCCCTAATCAGGAGTGTCACCTCACGTATAGCCAAGGTGACAGAATCATACAGCAAAGTCGTTCTCTCCCCTTTACACCATGTGAGGTGACACTTCTGATTAGACAAGGGATCACTAGAACAGAACCAGTATTGGGGGGGAGTATTTTGGAAGATTAATATTAATTAATGCACTAAGAAACTTGGTGAATTGTATCAAAGGTGAGCTTATATAGAAGATGTAGAAGGGTTTGCATGGATTGTTTAATAATCACAATGACAAATCATTAAATCAGTATTTTATGTATCTATGGAGGAGACTGTAAGCTTCTAACTATGACATTATCATGGATAACATAGGCAACATCCATAAGCAATGGTCTCATCATATTTTAAGTGATCAGGCTAACGGCAACATTCTGTGATGTCAAAAAACAAAACAAAAAAAAAAAAAAAAAACAAGAAGAACTGGCTAAATAACTGCTAGATTTCCTTTCAGCTTTAAATCTGTAGCATAATGAATCAGTTACATGTGATATAATTTATCCTGATTCCCCATTAATTCTTCCACTGATTATTCTTACTATATCCTACAAATATTTTGATTGTAAGGCCATTTTGCTATAAAGTGATATATAGATTTCTTAAAAAGACCAAGTTACACAATATTAGGCAATAAAAATTATAGAGATTATGTACAAAAGGGAGTTGGGACACAATACTCAAAAATACATTAGCGTGTCAGTGAGACATAAAAAAAAAACAGACTAATAAAAATTGCAACCGTGTTATGTAGTTGAGTGGTTTAAATATCCATGTCTTCTGCAGAGGCAAATTGGTCCATAATTATGTAGGGGTGGTTTCTGGGGGAAAGATGACTCAGAAAAAAGGAGTGGAATGTCAGTGGGGATGGTATGGGCTAGCCCTTCTCCAATTCTACTAACTAAAATATTTACAATAAATATGGCACTTTATCTTGACATAGTCTAAAATGTATAGGTGGAAATGGGAATTAAAAGAGTTGTAGCTTGTGAATTATTGTGAAGTTGCACAGCATCTAAGTTTCCTTACAATTTTAAAACTCTATGAAATATTTGATGGCATCTCAGATTAAAATATTGCCATTTAGCATAAATAATGTTTGAAAAATGAATGGGTAACAATGTATATATATATATATATATATATATATATATATATATATATATATATTCTGGGGATATTTAAGATTTTAGGAGAAAGAATGAGAAAGGTTCTTTGATAGAAATTTGGTCTCTGGCAAATATGTTGAAAACATTAATAGTTTGCATTTTCAGAAATGACTTTATATCACTGAGCTAGAGAAGGAACCTTAGAGACCAATATAGACTTGTGCTTTCTTTGTACAGATGAGATAAGTAAGACCCAGAGTGGCTAACCTAAGATAAATTTCTAATCCAAATTTAAATATTCAGTAAACATCAGAGGTAGAATTTGAACCTGGTCTTCCTGACTCTAAAATCACTGTGCTGCATTACCCAATTACAGAAAAAAAAAAAAAAAAAAAAAAAAAAAATGGCGTCTCTATTGCTATTGCAAGTAATCAGCTTTCCAGTTTCCTTTATAGCAATGTATTTATTTTTATATTCAAAGCTACTGACTTAGATTGGTACTCATTTAGTTCAAGAAATTGGCCCTGTGTATCCCACATTAAAATGTGAAATATTTGAGGGAAGCAAAATGATTTTTGCTTTTTTATCTTTAGTGCTTAGAACAGATCTGGAACAGTCATTAATAAATGCAAATTCATGAATTGATGGATTAATAATTGTTGTAAGAAACTCCAAAAGGAAAGATCCTTCCATCAATATAGATCAGAAATTCTCTTCCTAACTTATAATCTCTTAGAGTTGTTTGAGGAAACTCATATTCTAAATTATTTTCCTTGTCATTTGCCAGTAGAAGGACTTGATCCAAGTTTTCCTGATTCCAAACCTGGCCTATATAAAAAGGCCATCATTGTAGTACATGAGAGGGGGGAACTATCTGAAAACTTGAAAAATTTTGTAGACTTCCTGTATCTAGATAGATGTATTGAAAGACTGACAGATATGGAAAGGATTGATTTTTAAAACAAATTATTCTTTTATATTAATTCTTAGATGTTTGGAAAAAATTTTCAGTGCCTGTCTTTTGTAACTAGAAGTCTCTCACACTGGAGCAGAGTGATTAGAGCCTAAGTCTCACTAGTATAGTATCATTGAAAAATACCAGAGTTATGGAATGTCTCCTTTTTTTTAATATATGATGACCAAAGCATTTTTCTTTTTAGTATAAGCTTTAATTTTCATTATTTTAGAAGGCCTTTGGGTACACTATTATGCTTCTTTATACTTTTGAGATTATGGTTTTAATACTTCACAATCCATTTTATTTCAGTTTCCATAAAAATATACAGGTTATTTGTAATATAATGAAACAAGATCATGACTTAGGAACTAAGACATTCCGCTCAAGCAATCTCCACAAGTTTCTTTGAGGGATTTTGTTTTCTTTATAAAATCCTAATAATATTTTTCCAATGGCAAGTATAGATTGTGTTCAATGTTCTTTTATATAAGATTTTGAGTAGTAAATTTTTCTCTTTCCCTGACTTCCTTCTCCCCTCCCCAAGATGGCAAGCAATGTGATATATATTATCCATATAAAATTATGGAAACATTTTGACATCAATACTATTGTGAAAGAAGAAAAAGAACAAAAGGAAAAAGGCACAAAAAAGCAAGTGTAAATAATATGCTTCAATCTGCATTCAATAGTTCTTTCTTTGTGTATGGATAGGGTTTTCTATCACAAGTCTATTGAAATTATCTAGCATCACTGTATTCCTGAGAAGAGCTAAGTTAATCATATTTGATCATCATGCGGTATTACTATATATAATGGTTTCTTGCTTCTCCTAACTATATTTAACATCAATTCATGCAAGTTTTTTCCAGAATTTTTTTTTCTGAAAATTGGCTTTCTCTTACTTATTGAAGTTCAATAATATTCCTATTTCATTACATCCATATACCATAAATTTTTCAGTCTTTTCCCAATTGATGGGCATCTCCTCAATTTCCAATTCTTTGCCAGGTATTGTTCTATGCCTAATTTCCCTGCAATTTTTGTCAAAGAGGAGGTTCTTATCCCTGAACCTGGAGTCTTTGGGTTCATCAATCAGTAGATTATTGTAATCATTTACTACTGTGTTTTGTGTACCCAACTTATTTCATTGATAACTGCTTTACAACATAGTTTAGATCTCATATAGCTAGAATACCTTCTTTTATATTGATTTTATCCATTAATTCCCTTGATATCCTTGACATTTTGTTATTTTTTTTATGATTATAAAATATATTTCTGGTAGTGTTGGTGTATCACTGAGTACATAAATTAATTTACTAAAATCTCCTAAAATCAATATCAATCCTATATTGGCTCAGCCTGCCTATGATCAACTGGCATTTTTCCTATTGTTTATATATGATTTTCTATGAAAAATGTTTTGAAATTATGTTCATATGATTTCAGGGTTTGTATTTTCAAACAGAATTACAAATTTTTTTTATTGTCTACAGTTATTTTAAATTTAATTTCTCTCTCTTCTTGCTGAATTTTGTTGATAATATGTAGATATGCCAATGTTTTAAGTTTAGTTTGAATTTATTTTATATCCTGCAACTATGTTAAGGTTGTTAATTATTTCGAGAAGTTTTTGCTTAATTCTCCAGTATTCTCTAACTATACAATCATATCATCTGTAAAAAGTAATAATTTTATCTCCTTATTGTCTGTTTTACTTCCTTCAATTTCTAATTCTTTTCTTATCGCTAAAGCTAAAATTGCTCTTACGATATTGAACAATGTTGGTGACAATAAACATTCTTATTTTATCCCTCTTCTTATTGGAAAGGCTTCTAATTTAAATCCTTTAGAGATAATGTTTGCTGATGATTCAAATAGATAATACATATCATTTTAAGGAAATTTTCTTTTATTCCTGATACAATTTATTTTAAAGAATGCTCAATTTATTCATATATGCTCTGATATTTTTAGAAATAGTGTATTCCTCAAAAGCTTTTTTATGCATCTTTTAACTATATCCCATCAATTTTGATATGTTATCTCATTGTTGTCTTTCTCTTTGATTAAATTATTGTTTCTATGATTTGTTGTTTGACCCACTCATTCTATGGGATTAAATTATTTAGTTTCCAATTAATTTTATTGTATATTTCCATTTATTTTTATATTAACATGTTATTTATATTTATATATTACTGCTTATATGCAATTTATGTAATAAATTTATTATATTTATTTTTGTCATTATTAAATGAAATGGATGCATTCAGTATTCCTGCTTTTATTTGATTATGAGGTTTTTATGCTTTAATGCATAGTCAATTTCCATTTTTTTTGTAGGTGATATTTATAAGGCATATCCCTTTCAATACTCATTCAATCTTTTTCAAAGGTTTATCATGCCTAACTTTTTTTCTAAATTTTTTCAACCTTTTTCACTTTCTTGTTTATTTTGCTGTTAGATTTATCCAATTCTGGGAAGTGGGATGAATTCTTCCACTAACATAAGTTTGCTGTCTGCTTGTTCCTGTAAGTCACTTAACTTCTCTAAGGATATGAATTCCATCATACTTTATACATATGTGTTTAGTATTGGTATTACTCTCTTTCTATCATACATTTTAGCAAAATATTGTTTCCTTTTAGGTTTCTTTTAATTAATTTATTTTTTACTGTTGCTTTGTCTGATGAGGATTGCTATTCCTGTTTTCTTAATTTCAGATGAAGTATTCTATCCTCTGCTAGAGGTTTTTCCCTTTATTCTGAGTGTGTTTCGCTGTTGCAAATGTGTTTCTTATAAACAACATATTGTAGGATTCTGGTTTTTAATCTGCTTAATTACCTGTTTCTGTCTTATGGAAGAGTTCATTCTATTTACATTCAGTTATGATTACTAGTTAGTAATCATAATAATATATCATATAATAATCATATAATCTCTATATCCTATTTTCCCCTTTTTATACTTTCTCTTTCTCTCTTCTTTCCCCCTTCCTCCTCGAACTTCTCTACTGAAAAAGAGAGGTTTCTTAATCCAATTGAGTATGAATGTCATTTCTTCTGAGTCAAATACATTGAGAATAAAATTCAGACAATTCACCCTCTCCTTTTTTTCTACTATAATAGATCTTTTATGCCTCTTCAAGTTATATAATTTATCACATTCTGCTTCCCTTTTTGTCTTCTCTCAGTAAAATACTTTTTTAATCCTTTAATTTTTAATATCACATCAAAGTCAACTTATACTCACTCTCTCTATATACTCCTATCTAACTTAATAGAGATACAGTTCTTAAGAGTTACAGGTATTGTCTTCCCATATAGGAATATAAACATTTTAATCTTATTGAATAACAAATTTTGTTGGATTTTTTCTTTTTTCTTTCCTTTTTAAAATTTTTCTCTTTAGTCTCATATTTGAAGATCAAAATTTTTGTTTAATTCTTTTTTTTTTTCAATCATGAAAGTTTGGAAGTCACCTATATCACTGAATGCTTATCTTTTTCCTTGAAAGATTATGCTACATTTTCCTGGGTAGTTGACTCTTGGTTGTATTCAAAGCTCCTTTGCTCTTTGGAATATTCTGTTCCAAGACCGTGCATGTTTTAATATAGAAACTCCTCAGTTCTATGTAATCCTGACTGTGGCCCCTCAATATTTGAATTATTTCATTGTACTGTTTGCAGAATTTTCTCATTGGAAATTCTGCAGTTTTGGCTACAATAGTTCTTGGGGTTTTCATTTGGGAATCTCTTTCAGTAAGTGATTTGTATATTCCTTCAGTTATTATTTTACTGTCTTGTTCTAGGGTATTAGTACACTTGTGAAAGTTGCTTTCCATTTGTTTTCCCATCATGGTTTTTAGTTAGTCCAATAATTTTTAAATTTTCTTTCCCCTGGATCTATTTTCCAGGTCAGTTGTTTTTCCAATCAGAAATTTTACTTTTTCTTCTATTATTTTCATTTTATGGATTTTCTTTTACTGATTCTAGACGTCTCCTAAAATCAATAGCTTCCACTTGCTGAATCCTAATTTTTAGGTAATTATTTTACAGTTGGCTTTTGGAACTCCTTTTTCATTTGACCAATTCTGCTTTTAAAGTTGCTTTCTTCAGTAGATTTCTCATCCTCCTTCCACTTGGCCAAATGAATTGTTTAAGGAATTATTTCTTTCATGCAACTTTTATCCTTCCTTTAAGCTGTTTGATCTTTCTTCATAGTTTGCATAATTATCTTTTTGTTCAGTGAAGTCCTCCAGAGAGAGGACTGTGGGAACTGAGTATGTACCACAATAGGGCATTCTCACTCTTTCTGTTGTTGTTGTCTTGCAATTTGTTTTCTTTCTCATTTTTTTTTCTTCCTTCATATTCTGGTTTATGTTGTGCAGCCAGATAATTGTATAAATATGTAGGCATATATTGGATTCAACATATATTTTAACATATTTAACATGTATTGGACTACCTGCCATCTAGGGGAGAGGGTGGGGGGAAGGAGGGGAAAATTTGGAAAAGAAGGTTTTCCAAGGGTCAATGTTGAATGCATATGTTTTGTAAATAAACATGTTTTAATAAAAATAACAAGTAGAACTGGTTTGAATCATGTCACTGTTGAAGAGAGTCATGTTATATAGGCTTTCTTGAAATGAAATATATTGTTGTAATTTAAACCCTCTCTATCTATAGAGGGTTTGCTATACTATGCACATGATAATGTTTCTTTTTCTGTTTTTCCTTTATTTTTTTTAATATTTTGTTTTAAATATAAAAATGGAAAAGAAAAAGAAAATAAAAAAGAAAGAAAACTAAGGAAACAATAAACAAAAGAGTTATACCAATTTAAAAAGGAAGATGTTCTGGGAGAAAAGTAAAGAGATATATTGAGAAATATAAATGGTATAAATGCAAATTGATATCAACATTTTTTAAAATTTAAATACCACTTCATGCTACGTAACTACATCCATTTCATTATCAACATCATTATTTGGAAAGAGGTCATTATCAACACTTGACAGATAATTATAAGATAATTTATTATCAAAAATCCAAAATATATATTAAGGTGTGAATAGCAATGATAATTATCCATCAAAATAATTCATTTGTACTACTATAGCAATGATTCCAATAATGGTAACATTACTCAAAATAGTTTTTGAAAACCTATTTGGGAATATTATGACCACTGCCTCTCTTAATCCTTTTTCTATAATGAGAGTAATTAAAGAGGTGAATTGAATTTTAGAAAAACTAAATATGGTAAACTTCTGGAAAAAAATTGAATGGGAATAGAAAGGAAAAAACATTTTCTCAAATATATATTACACTTTCATAAAAACTGACTATGAATTAGGCTATAAAAACCTTGCAAATTCAGAAAAGCAGAGATGTTAAATGCATGCTTTTTGAACCATAATGATATAGATTTAGATATATGCATAAGAACATTGAAAACAAAAAATATTTGGAGGCTAAATAATCTTAAAATATGAGCGAATCAAAAAATAAACAATAGAAAAAATTAATAATTTCATTAAAGGGAATAACAATGAGAGCATGCTAACATTTGTGAGAGGCACCTAAAAAGGGAGTTGGAGAAAACATACATCTCTTCATTAAAAAAAAAAATGGATCAATGAATTGTGGATTCAATTTAGAAAGTAAGAAAAAGAATAAATTGAACAACCAAAGAAAAATCTTATGAATCAAAAGAGAAATGAATAAAATTGAAAAAAAAGTTGAACAAAGAAAATCAAGTAGAAATTTGTTATACCCAGATTAGAAACTCTTGTTCTTTTTCTTCAACTCAACCTTTTAGTCATAAATTTGGCTTCCTTTAAGTTAATGCTCAAATTTCACTTTCTGAAAAATGATATTCCCAGACTCCTCCCTCACCCATCCTAGAGACAGTGGTTTTCCTCTGAGATTACCATCTATATACATAGCTTATGTCATGTGTATCTAGTTACCTGCATGATGCCTCCTCTATTAAAAAACAAGTTTTTTGAGGGCAGGGATCATTTTGGCCTATTTTATTTGTTTGTATCTCTAGGATTTAGCACACATAATAAATACTTATTCAAAGTATATTGACTGACTGCTTGACTGAATAATCCTGTGTCTGGACTGACCACAGAAGTGTATGGAAAATAAAATTGGGTGAGAAAGAGACTGAGAGATGAGAGATAAAGAGAGAGAGAGACAGAGAAAGAGACATAGATTCAGAGAGAGAAAGACAGACAAACAGATACAGAGAGAGAAGCAGAGAGAGAGAGACGAGAGACGAGAGAGAGAGAGAAGACGACGAGAGAGAGAGGAGAGAGGAGAGAGATCAGAAGCAGAGAGATAGAGGGATAAAGATGGAGAAAGACAGAGAAAAACAGAGAGAATGACAGATAGATACGAACAGACAGAAGGACAGAGAAGAGAGAGTAGAGAGAGACAGAGAGGGAGAAGAGACACACAGAGAGAGTAGAGACAGAGAGAAGAGAGACCGACAGAGACAGAAACAGACAGGGAGACAGACAGAGGGACAGAGGCAGAAAGAGATAGAGAGACAGAGAGAGAAACAGGACAGATAGATAAGCAGTGACAGAGGCAGACAGTGAGAGAGAAACAGAGAGACAGAGACAGAGAGAATAAAGGCGCTTAGAAACAGATATCCATCTCAGCTAACAAAAGTAGGGCAAGCTAAAAGAAGTCAATATAGTCAGTTCTCATATTTCCCCTCAGAACCCCTATCCTTTTATCAATGCTCTAAAATTTTGCTTTTACTATGTTGCTTGCCTCTTTATTTCCCAGGAGGGAAATTACTTTGTTGCTTATCTTTCACTCTGCTGCCTATTGAGGAAGGAAAATAAAACAGAACAAAGCAAAACCCTTCTCTCCCTCCCACATTTCTTTGAGATCCTCTAAGTCTCAAAACCATGGGTTATTTCTTTCTCTCAGGAGAAGAGCAAAAACTTAAAATATAAGAAGCTTGTGAGCATCCAGGTCACTCTTCCCATCGGCATAAGAGGCAGAATCTTCTCCTTCTCCAAGAGAGTTGTTAAACCTGTTTTAACTTTATACATGTTATATTGTTCCAACCCCAGGCAAACGCAAGCTCTTTGAAGGCAGGTGTTCTTTTGTTTTTGTATTTCTAGTGTCTATTTGTTGAATTGCATCAATATCATGAAAGGCACAGCAGAGGCCCTTTGTCAAAAATCCTCATAAAGGGAGAGTGATAAAAGGATATTAAATGAGCATCAAGGTAATAAAGGTAGTAATTATGAGAGGTAGGATTTGAAGCCAGGATCTTTGACTCCAGAACAAGTGTTCTTTCCACTGTACCATGCTGAAATAGAATGAATTTGTCACTTTTTGGGCAAACTCACGCCAATATCAAAAGATAAGATTTGTTATTTTTAAGCAAAATAATAACAATAATAATAGTAATAGTAATAGTAATAATAATAATGTCACAAGTTCATGGAACATGTAGTGAACCAGATTTATTATAATAATATCTTATATATTTATTATCATCTAAGAAATGAATACATATGTGGAATGGCTAAGTAGATGCAAGAAGATAAGTTGTACAGGAAAATTTTGGATAATTCACTGAGAAGGAAAGGGGGAAGTCAGAGGGGAAGGGGAAAGGAATAATACCCTCCTAAAGGAGAGGAGAAAAGAATGGCAAAAGCAGCATATATTTTCTCTTGGGAACTGCCAGATCAAGAAGATGAAATGGTCTGCTTATCTAGAAAACTCCCAGCTGTACACAGTTTCTCACTGTGGTGCAGAACCGACAGAATCTTATATTATAGCTGATTTGGTCCTCAGAGACACACAGGGAATCTAGCTAGGGGTATAAACAACAAATTTTGTCGCTTTAGGGGTAGTATGGTGTGCCTTATTTTGCTATGTTCAGAGTCTCCTGCATAGTCTGGGTCCAGTGATTTTGGAAAACAAGGCAACTCAAGAAGTCATATTCAAGGGACCCTTTTAAATTACTATTTTTTTTTCAAAAGAATTGCACTGTAGGTTTTAAATAAAGCTCATGTAGAAAAAGGAAAGCAAAAAATGGTGGTACTTTCTAAAAGATAAAATTTCCAAGGGTTCTTCTTTAAAGGAGATCAATCTTTTTGGGAAATATAAGCTCTTTCATTTTTCTTAAAATATCTTAAAATCATAACTAATATAATGTTAAGCTACATTGCAGGGCATATATAAATGCAGGCATCTTGTTGAATGAATGAAACTCAAAGTGGGAACTTGGAAATCAAAAATAAAGGTAAAAAAGTCAAGCATATTAGTAGTACAAGGCAAAATTATCAAATTCAAAACGGATTAAAGTTCAAAACACATATTCTAAATATCAAAACAGATATTTTAGAATTTTAGAAACTAATGTTTCTAAGAAGTAAAGACAGTTTAGAATAACAAATTTTAAAAACTAAAGCTATGTAAATTGGAAAACATACAAAGACCTGGAGATTGCAAAGATTGCTTTTCTTGCCCCATAGCATACTTTTATTTGAGGATGTATTAAGAAATAAGCCGGTTCCACAAGGGATTCATTGCAAATATGTTCTGAATTTCTGGAGAAAAAATAAGAAAAATGAAGCAGTTCATTTCTAAATGACAGAAGTATGTTTATAATCAATTAATTTAAAAATGGAGAACTTTCTCTTGTTTCAGTTGTCTATTTTTGTCTTGGTTTTTTTGGTAAATAGTATTGATTTTTTTCTAATTTTATATAAAGATAATTTTCACCAATAATATTTTATAAGATTTTCAATTTCAAATTTTTCACTCTCCCTTTCATTCTCTCCCCAAGATAGCAAATAGTTTGATATAGGAATAGATATGGAAATATCTAATTAGATAATTTAGATGTGGGAACCCTGGAACACTATGAGGATGATCAGATTAAACTGATCCAGCCATTTTGGAGAACAATTTGGCCTAAGGAACAATCAAATTATGCATATATTTTGATCCATCTGATATGTGAAATCATTGAAACATATTTCAATATTGGTCATGTCTATAAAATAAGAAACAGAACAAAAGGGAAGACTCTCACATAACAATAAAAAAGAAAATAGTATGCTTCAATCTGTGTTCAGACCCCATAGTTCTTTCTCTGGATGTGGATGACATGTTCCATCATAAATTTTTGAAATTATTTGGATTGTTATATTGCTGAGAAGAGCTAAGTTAATCACAGTTGAGTATCAGTGTTACTGTTACTATTTATAATTATATTAATATTTTTCTAATAATGAAGCAGACTTGAAGTCCTGGTATAAATCCTGTCTTCTCATAGTATATTGAGAGGAATTTTTTAAACAATTTTCAAAATTAGGTTTCAAACAGTAAATCTACTTTATCCCCCAAGTGAAAATACTCATCAGGATGACAGGACTTAATAAATTTATCTGAAGTGGTAAGTAAAAAAATCTAGATGAAAGTGAAAAGTCTCTTTAGCTCATTCTTGAACAAAGAAAAGAAAGAAGATGGCTTACCACTTTAATAAGAAAAAGAAAATTACAAATAAAAGGAAAGGTCCAATTAATGTTTTAAAGGGAAACTGAAAAAAAAAGAAAGAAAACAATAATAGGAAATATTAAATTCTGATGAATTTAACAGGTTATCACTTGTGGGCTAAACTATAATCCAAAATAGTTGAGAAAGGAAAATTATACAGACATATCTATAGTACATATACATATACACATATATATGCATATACATATATGTATACAAACAGAGACACATATGAGTAGTTAGTCTGAAAATATAAACTTTGGCAAGTCATTTTAAGAATACAAAAGGGGGGAAAGGATATTAATATTAACTATTTGTTTGTAAATAAAAAAATTGAGGGGCAAAGCCAAGATAGAGAGAAGTCAGAGATTCACATGGCCTCTCCCCAAATCCCTTCCAAAGACCTTTAAATAATACTCTAAAAGAAATTCTGGAGGAGCAGAACCTACAAAAGGATGGGGTAAAACAATTTTCCAGTTTAAAGCAACTTAAAGGTTTGGCAAGAAAAGTCTGTCACATTTTGAGAGGGCAATTACAAAGGGAGTTCAGTTTAGTGCAAGCTATGTCAGCATAGTAAGGCCCCAAACAACTAGAAGTAGGTCTTGGGAGTGAATGAATCAGCTGCAGCAGCTCTTTCAGGAAATCTCAACTTACAAACATTAAGGGGATGAATAATTGGTCAAAAGGAGATGATATGGGTCTCTTTTTGATAGCACTGGGAGCAGGACTCTGTTGCTTTGTCGCTACTCAGATCCAGGTCACAGTCCTAAGTAGCAATTTTAGGCAAGAAAGAGCACATCAGTTTTCAAAGAGCAGGACACTTTTTCAATTAGCAAAAATGGTAAGGAATTCACCATATCATAGGGCAGGAGAGTTGGAAAAATACCTCTTCTTAGAGCATAGCCTCTTGGAGTGACTGAAAATTTATAGATCCCTAGAAGTATTTCTGAAAACAGTGACATGAAACTTCTGAAGTTTGGGACAATGCAACCTTTACTCTGGAAATAGAGTTCCAGTTTAGCAAATTAAGAAAACAGGCAAGAAATAGGCTGGAAAAGTGAGAAAATAACAGAAAAATTCTGATCATAGAAAATTATTTATGGTGATAAGGATGATCAAAACACACTAAAAAGAAAACAATAAAGTCAAAATTCCAACTTCTGAAACCTCCAACAAATTAATAAATAAATGAGAATTTAATTGGTCTCACATCACAGATGAGCTCAAAAGGGATTTTAAATTTCAAGTAAAAGAAACAGAGAGGAAAATGAGGAGAGAAATGAGAGTGATGCAGGAAAATCATGAAAAATGAGTCAACAGTTTGGTAAAGGAGGCCCACAAAACTGAAGAGAATAATACCTTAAAAAACAGATTAGACCAAATAACAAAAGAGATACAAAAACAATGAAGAGAATATATTAAAAATTAAAACTTGCCAAACATAAAAAAGAGAAACAAAAATTCACTGATTAAAAAACAGAATTTACCAAATATAAAAGGTACTGAAAAACTTCACTGAAGAAAATAATGCCTTAAAAATTAAAATTGTGCAATTGAAAGCTAATAACTCTATGAGATATCAAGCAACAAAAACAAATACAAAATAAAGAAGAAGACAATAACAATGGGAAATATTGAATTAGAAAAACAAGTGACTTGATTTAACAAAAGAACTAGACATCACCTTTCAAGAAATTATTAAAGAAACCTGCTCTGATATTCTAGAACCAGGGAATAAAATATGAAATGGAAGAATCCATCAACCAACTCCTAAATGAGATCCCAAAACAAAAAATTCAAGGAATATTATGCTCAAATTCCAGAAATCTCAGGTTAAGGAAAAAAAATGTTACAAACATCCAGAAAGAAAGAAAGAAAAAGTAAATGATCAATGAACCGTAGGATCTTAGGATAATACAAGTTTTAACAGCTTCTATATTAAAAGTTTAAAAATATGATATTCCAGAAAGCAAAGAAGCTAACACTATAGCCAACAATCACCTATCCTTCAAAAATGAGTATTATACTTTAGGGACAAAATGGACATTCAATGAAATATAGAATTTTCAAGCATTCTTTATGAAGCAATCAAAGCTGAATAGAAATATGGCTAAATTGTTTTCATTCCTACATGGAAAGATTACACATAACTAGTAAGAATTTTCTCTTATTAGTGCAGTTAGAAGGAGTATACACACACACACACACACAGAAAGGGGGGGGATAATTGTGAGTTAGATATGATGGAATGATATCTCTAAAATTATAATTAAGAGATGAGAAAATGAAATACTCTGGGAGAAAGGGACAAAGGGAGATTGACTTGGGTAAATTATCTCACAAAAAGAGGCAACCAAAGCAATGACAGCAGAGGGTAAAACAGGGGAAGTAGAAGAAATGCTTAAATCTTACTCTCATTGGAATGGTTCAATTCCGTAAAGAAATTTGTCTTACCCTACAGAAAAGGAGGAGAAGAGGATAAGAGATGGAGGGAATGCTCATAGAAGAAGCTTTCTTTTTCTGATTTTTTCTCTCTTAACATGATTCATAAGGAAATATATTTTAAATAAAACTGTGTGTACATGTAACTGGGGAAAATTAAAAAAAAAACCTAAAAAATAGATGAAGAAGAAATGTGACTGGATTGGGGAGGAGATTGTCAGAAGCAAAACACTTGAGGAGAAACAGGAAGAAAGGATAGAGAGATTAGAATAAACAGGTGGGAGAAATATGATGGTAGAAAATACAGTTAGAAATCATAATTTAAAAAAAAAACTGAAGCAAATTTCTCTGATAAAGGCTTTATCTCTCAAAGACATAAAGAAATGAGTCAATGTTATAAAAATAAGAGCTATTTCCCAAATTAACAAAGCACATAAAATCTATAACAAATCAAACATATAAACATTTTCAGATGAAGTAGTCAAAGCTCTTTAGTCATATGAAAAATGCTCTAAATCACATTGATTTTAGAAATGCAGATTTAACAATTCTGAGTTATTAACTCAAACCTATTAGATTGGTTAATAGGACAGAAAAGAATGAGAAATGTTGAAGGAGACACAGGAAGATTGATACAGTAATGCACTCTTAATGGAGCTGTGAACTAATTTCAACCATTCTGGAGAACAATTTGGAATTATGCCCCAAATATTTATAAGAGCTCTTTTCTGGTGGCAAATAATTGCTGTTTTTTACAACCAGATTTAAAACAAAGAAACAGATTTATTCTCATCTTTGAATTGCAATTTTACAAAGTCAGCAAAAATGTAATGTAGAAGTGAAAATCTTTCTCCCTCTCCCCCTCTCTTCCTCCCTTCCTCTCTCCCTCCCTTCCCCCCCCCCGTCTCTCTCTCTCTCTCTCTCTCTCTCTCTCTCTCTCTCTCTCTCTCTCTCTCTCTCTCTCTCTCTCCCCTTCCCTCCCTGCCTCCCTCCATCTTCTAAGATGAGATACTTCTCTCCCCTTCCTTATTTCCCATTTTGTATCCAAAACCAGTTTCAGTTGTGACTCAGGTAACAGCCTTCTCTTCCCTTTCCCAGAGAGGACCTATCAGTCCTACCTTTGCCACATCCATTCAATGTGTGTTTAATTGTTCTGAACATAGGTCTACTCTGTGGTAATTGTTTTCATCATACAAAAGTCTTGATCACAGTTTTGACAGAACATGACAGGAGAAAACCTAGAGTTCCTCCAGAGAGATGTTTTAAGGTAATTAGGATTAAGAGACTTCCCAGATCACACAGCTAATGAGTACTGTGCAAAGTGCCTGAGGCTGGACTTGAACTCAGGTACTCCTGGAGGCTTCAGGGCCTGTGCTCTACCCACTTCACCACCTAGATGCCCTCTCCCAAAGTTACTCTGATTTCATATACTAGTGAAGGAAAGATGTTAAAGGCAGAAATGTAGAAATGGCACGACTTGGCAAGGGATTAGGATGTGGCATGTGAACTATGGAGTTATGGATGACCCTTTGATTGGGAGTTTGAGTGATTTGGAAGAAGGGAAGAAACATTTGGGGATGAGATAAAAATGAGCTTAGCTTTGTATATATTGTGTTTCAGATGTCTATAGGATATCTTGTTTGAAACATTCAATAGCCAGTTGGAAATCCAAAACTGAAAGCCAGAAGAGAGATTACTGTCTTAGTCAAGGAATACAACTGGACCTGATGGAGATTATAATTATTCATTACATGACAAGTCTACAACCCATTCTAGCACAAATTCATGGCTAAAAATAAATGTTGTGAGGACTCTTAAAAGAAAAACATGAAGAGGTATTACAGTTCCAAAAGATGAAAAAAACTCAAGACTCTCCAGTACCATTACTAGATGTCTCAGTGTGTCTCAGTATCATAATGACTCAAGGCAATTTAAAAAATGTTCCAAGGTCATATGAGCTTGCAAGGTCTGAGTATGTTCATCAAATTGTACAACATGCCAAAAAGAAAAAGAAAAAGTTATGGAATGCTATATTTCTAGTGGGTTTGAAAGGCTTGTCCATCTTCAGAAAATGCTGAACTCTGATAAATTATATTGACATACTGAGAAATAGAAAAAAATGTTCTGTGCTTACAGAAATTCCCAAATAGAGATAGAACACTTCAATTTAACAGGTAAGGTCAAGAATTATACATCATGAAAAGTTCAGAAATACAGTCAAGACATAGAGATAAACATGCACCAATAGTCTGGGCATTAACTCTTGAAAATCTATGAATTGTAACCAAAGCTAAAATTGGGAAGAAGGGATATTTCTCAAATGAATAATATTCAGTATGGTAAAAATTGTAACATCACGATACAAAAATCAAGAATATGTGTCAATGTCTTGGGAACTTAATGCCACACCATATAAATGAAATTGTTTTACCAAAAGATACATTCATATTAAAAGTGTTTATAGATAGATAGATAGATAGATAGATAGATAGATAGATATAGATATAGACATCACTATCTATATATGTAAAGAAAATGTAATATATTATTTAGGTTCATACATTTAATCATTTTACTGGAAATCAAATGCATGTTATTTGATTAAATCAAATCCTCCTTAAATGGAGTCAAGAAAACACTAATAGTGCTTAAATTGCACTTGAAAAATCATTCTTTGTTTTAACTCCAAGAAGCTTAGAAAACCTTTTATTCCCCTTATTTTTCTTTTCCTTGTTTTTTTTAATTTTTAAAATTTGTTTAATATTTTATCTTCCTCAATTATATGTATAAATAATTTTTGGCATTTGCTCTTAAAAATTGAATTCAAAAAATTGAGTTTTTTTCCCTTCATTGAGAAGAAAAGTGATTCATTATAGATTAAATTGTGTAATCATGCAAAATATTTCCATTATCATCATGTTGTAAAAAAAAACCCAGACAAAACAAGAAAACTCAAGAAAGACAAAGCCTTTTTTTAAAAGATATTTTTCATCTGTATTCAGCAACCATCAGTTTTTTCTTTCTCCAGGGATGGAGAGCATTTTTCATCATAAGTCCTTTGAAATTGTCTTGTATCATTGTATTGCTGAGAATAGCCAAGTCATTCAGAACCAATCAGCTTACAATATTGCTGTTACTTTACACATACCATATTTCACTTTCCATTATCTCATGTAAGTTTGTCTAGATTTTTCTGAGAATATCCCTCTCATCATTTCTTATACCATAACAGTGTTCATCATAATCTTATACCAAAATTTGTTCAGCAATTCCCCATTTGATAGACATCTTTAAATTTCTAATTCTTTAATAATGATAAAGTTCTTTTGAGTTACAGGTATCATTGTCCCATGTAGGAATTAAATACATAAACCTTATTAAGTTCCTTATGATATTCTTTTCCTAATTATTTTCTTATGCTTTTCCTGAGTCCTATATTTGAAACTCAAATTTACTATTTGATTCTGGTTTTTTCATTATGAATGCTAGAAAGTCTTCTATTTCATTGGATATCCATCTTTACCTCCATAAGATTATATTCAGTTTTGTTGAGTATATGATTCTTGCTTGTAACCCCAGCCCCATTATTCTCCAGAATATAATATTCCTTTCATGTAGAAGATGCTAAATCTTGTGTTATTCTGATCATGATTTCACTATGCTTGAATTGTTTCTTTCTACATGCTTGCAATATTTGCTCCTTGACTTTGGAGTTCTGGAATTTGGCTATAATATTACTGGGAGTTTTCATCTTGGGATTTCTACTAGGAAGTGATAAGTGGATTCTTGCAATATTTATTTTACCTTTTGATTCTGTGGCTTCTAGAAGCTGCTGTCACCACTGCCCACTTCTGGTTTGCTGGTTTCCCAAGGCCTCTCACCCTACTAGAAAACCTTTCCTGCTGATCTTTCCAGTTGTCTTTGGTGTCTTTATACTGAAAGGGTCTGGAAATCATCAAGGCTACTGCTGATTCAGAGACCCAAATACCATTCCTGCTTTGCTGGATTTGGATCTTCATTGGAATAGCCTGTGTTAAAAACCACAAGCTGGACTCACTCTACTGTCATAGATCTTTCCTGCTGACTTTCTAAGACATCTTCAGCTGGAAAATTCTTTCCTTCAACCTTTTTGTATATTCTGATTCTCTGTAATTCACTAGTTAAAGGAGTATGTAACTGTTTGTGGGAAAGATCAGAAGATTCTCTGCTTTTACTCCTCCATCTTTGTTCTACCTCTCCCCAACCTATTCCTCCTCCATCCCACCTACCCCTGAGCTCTGACCTTTTCATCAAAAATGCTTGAAAGTCTTCTATTTCATTGAATACCCATTCTTTGCGCCCAAAGCAATGTCCCCTGCCTTCTTACTGAGTCAAAAATCCTGCAACTCCTTAAGCTTCACTTGCACTTTAGTTTTAGTGGAGTTAATTGCTGCCTACTTAGAGAAGAACTATCCTGCTGGTAAACCCTGTAGAGTTAGCATTTTTCACTTTCAAATTCACTTCTGAATTTCCTGATAATTTTTTCCCAAACTAATTTTGATATTTGTGAGTATTCTGGCCCTGGTGAGTAAAAATAATTCTGTATATCTAATCTCTAAAAGATGCCCAATGTAGTTCTCCTTCACTATTGCCAAACATATGTTGGCTCAGCTTACCCTACAAGTTAGCAATAGACTGTTTATGGAGGAACAAGCCCTCTATTCTGTTGACATTAAGTCTTCTGATAGTTGTCTTTCCTTGAGGATATCACTTTTGTTGAATACTAATAATTAAGCTTGGAGAGCATGTCTATAACAGGTCCTGCACTATGCATTACACATCTCCTTCAATATCTCACAACTTGTTTGTCTCTTTTCCTTATAATGACCTAGTCTTTTAAATGCTGGTGTTTCCTATAAGGATGCATCCATAAAGTTTTATTGCATTTTTGTAAACAGAAGACAGTGTTAGCGATGAGGTTATAATATGAATAAATCTTCACTAGTAAGTGATTATTGCTGTTGCCATTACTGTTGCTGTTTTGGATTCCATTCTTCCCAAATAATTTCTGCCATATTTGATAATTGGTACCTACTCTAGTGTTAAAATTATCCCTAACTGCAAGCTTATAGTTTTTCAGCAAATTCTTGAGGAGGATCTCCATGTCTTTATAAAATTTTTCTCTGACTTCTTTGGGGTTCACCTGATGGGAGTATAAGCACTGATGATGATGGTATGACGCTTTGCTGCAAATGGCCATCTTGTTGTCATAAGTATGTGGCTTGCTCCTTATGAGAGGCACATAGGTATATTGACTCAATCAGTTTTGATTACAAAATTTATTTTAGCATCATGGTGTACCCTGTCACAGTAGTCACTCCAGGAAAATGTGTATCCAGGTCCAGCTCTGCTAAGTGGGCAATCATGTAACAGCCTTGTTTCACTCAGGGTTTCTACTTGGGTCTAATATTTGTTATATTTTATTGGAACAAGACCTGTTTTTAGTCTTTTAGATCAACTGAATTTTATGTTGTTCATAAGCATATGCATTCACAAATGGTGAATGAAATCATTTTTTAAAAAGTTTTTGTATACTTTTGTATTTATGGCACCTTTTCCATTCCCTTACACCAGGAAGAAAGCAGTATAATTTTGTGATTATGGTGGTTGTTTTACAGCTATTCAGACACCCAAAATCACATTGCTACTTCAGACCAATGAGAAGATTACTCTGTAATTTGGGCTGCCTGTGTATAGGGTTGAGTACAGTTCTTAGTGTATGTTTAACCTGCTGCTTCAATACTTGCCCATTGCCATACCATAAGACTTTAAAGTAGATAAAAATGCAAAGGTGTTATCTCACTCTCCCTTTCAGAGCCATCAAAGTTCAATGGCAAGACAAAAATCAAGACAAACGGTGCTGGTTTGGAATGCAGTGGATGAACCTGGGATTTTCAATGTCTAACCAAGTTCTAGTATTGACTTCTGCATCCTTACTGGTCCATTGGAACAAAATGCTCACATCCCGCTATACTACTAGGAAGTATTCACATGGTCATCGTAGAGATCCCCCTAACTTACCTATAATTCTGTGGCTCACTCTATTACCTTCAATTTGGTTTAATCAATCTGCCAAAATTATTTACAGCATGTGATTGCTGTGCATTCTGCATCTTCTTAAAGAAGCAGATGAGAGAGTAGGATGAGATGTGGACCCAAAGGAGGATGACTACCCCTGAAAAAGGCTTAGAAATTGTTAGAGCAGAGGTACTAGTATTCCTTAGACTCCTATATACCCTATATATATGTACACACATATGCAATAAAATCCTTAGTAGAGACATTTATTATAAGGAAATTTTTAAACTCATTATTAACTTCCCTTCTAAATTATGTTGCATTTATTTTGTACTTCCAAAATCTTTTCGAGTGTATATAATGTTTTCTATCCTTTATTTAAGAATTCTTCCACCAGCCATAGTAATCTCCTTCAATTTTACTATTTTAAAAAATAAATAACGTCACTACTTATACCAAGGTTACATATGCATTGGCATTACTGTAATAATAATTTATAGCTAGCATTTACATAATTTAAGGTTTTAAAGGATTTACAAATATCTCCCCTTATTCTCATAAGAATGCTACTGAGTTGGTGGTGTCATTATTCCCATTTTATCATTTAGGAAAATGAGGCAAATATCATTTAAGTGAATTGCCCTGGCAGAATCACATAGATAGTAAATGTCTGAGGCTAGATTTATTTTTAAACTTCCTTTTTTATTTTCTAAATCCATGTAAATATAGTTTTCAATATTCATTTTTGTAAAATTTTATGTTCTAAATATTTCTCTCTCCTTCTTTACTCTTTCCTCCCTAAGATAGCAAGTAATCTGATATAGATTAAATGTGTGTGATCCTTTTAAACATATGTTTATATTTGTCATATTGTGCAAGAAAAATTAGTCCAAAAAGGAGAAGGGAACACAAGAAAGCGAAAAATCAAGCAGACAAAAATGGCAAAAATATTATGCACAATAAGTTACAATAGTTTTCTCTCTGGGTGTAATTATCATTTTCCATTCTGTCTATTGGAATTGAGTTGAATCACTTTATTGTTGAGAAGAGCCAAGTTTTTCACAGTTTATTATTACATAATCTTTTGTTGTATACATTGCTCTCATGTTCACTCAGACTCAGTTCATGTAGATCCTTCCAGGTTTTTCTGAAATCACTCTGCATTATAGAACATTAGATTATTATAGAACATTAATATTCCATTACCTTCCTATACCATAAGCCATTCAGTCATTACCAAACTGATAGGCATCCAATCAATATGCAGTTTTTTGTTGAGGCTAAATTTAAACTTAGATTTTTGACTGAAGAGCTTTTTTCCAGTGTGCCATTTACTTTCTATTGTATGGTGTAAAATTACTCTCCTAAACTTATTTTTTTCCACAACTGTTTTCCCAAGCTTTCTCACTTTTTATTGAAGAGGAAATCATGAACCCAGTTAATATTTTTATTATATCTAACATGTATTAGGCTGTTATTGTCTAATATTATGGAGCCTTCTTTGCTTTGGCAAACTGATTTTACTAATTGACTTTTCCCTTTTCTAATAAGGACCCAACAGTTTTAATGATCACTGCTCAAAATACATGGACACCAAGAGATATCCCAACCCCCCTGATCATTTATTTAATCTGTTGGAATTAGTTCTTTGAGAATAATTCAATCAGTAACCAATGAATAAAGTTATTAAGTGTCTACTATGTGCCCAGTACTGTGCTAAGTATTGAGGATATAAATAAGAAAAAGAAAGATCATGTCTTTGAGGAACACATAATCTAATGAGAGGAGATAAAACATAAAAGAAGCTGAAAACAGAGGGGGAAGAATAACAAGTATAACAGCAAGAAGAAATCCTGAATCCATGTGGAAAATTATGAGGCAGCTGCCCAAGGTGGACTCGAGATAGAAAATATAGGAGATGCTCTCCAATGCCCAAACTCCACCGGTACAAGCAGGAGGCAAGGATCCCAGGATTATGATGCCATGACATGGAAAGGAATTGGATTATGTGCAAGGTCACCTGCCTCGTTTTCTCCTCTAGAGCCATCTGGGTCCAGTGGCAAAATATAGACCAAGATGATGGGAGATGGCCCTAGATGCAGTGGGAGACTGGCTTTTTAAGCTAAGATCTTCAAGAGGTCTCAATTTGAGAAATGAGCATGTGGTTAAATAAGCAGTAAGTAATCTTTTGGAAGGAAAGCAATTGAGTGCAACAGACTAAGGAGAAACCTGGATTCAGATTTCTCCAGTAGAACAATGGCAAATTTGCAAAATCGATAATTTGCATAATTCCTGAACATTTGCTATTCAATCTTTCAGTCCTGTTCAATATTTTGATGAGTCCATGGAACACAGCATGCAAAGCCCTTTTATCCTCCACTATCTCTCAAAATCTGTCCAAGTTCAGGTTTATTGTTTCTATGATACAATCTTTCCATTTCACCATCCACTTTTTCTCTTCAATTTTTCCCAAGACCTGCTTTTTTTCCCCTAGTAAGTCCTGTCTTTTCATCATGTGGCCAAAGTTTTTAAGCTTCAGCTTAAATATTTTACCTTCCAGTAAAAAGTCTGAATTAATTTCTTTAAGTATTGACAGGTTTCACCTTCTTGCTTTCCAAGGGACCTTCAAAAGTCATCTCTAACACCACAATTCTGCAATGCTCAGCTGTCCTTATGGTCCAACTCTCACAATCATATATTATTATTGAAAAAACACATCTTTGACTATACAAACCTCTATTGGTCTGTTTTTCAATATGCTGTCCAGATTTGCCATAATTTCCTTCTAAGGAACAAGTGTTTCAATTTCATGGCTGTAGTCACCATCTGCAGGATCTTTAAATATAAGAATATTAAATCTAATACTATTTGTATTCCTTCTCCTTCTATGAGTCAGAAAGTGATGCGACTAGTTGCCAAGATCTTAGGCTATTTTTGGATGTTAAACTTTGCCAACTTTTCACCCAAGAGGATTTCTAAATCCTCTTTAATCTCTGCCATCAGAATGGTATCACATGCTTATTTAAAATTGTTAATATTTCTCCTAGCAATTTTAATTCCAGTTTTTGGTTCATGGAGCCTGGCATTATGCATGATATGTTCACATATAAGGTAAATAAAAAGGTGACAATAAAGAGTTTTTTATACTCAATTGTTCCATGTTTGGTTATAACTATTGGTTTTTAATTGGTATACAGATTTTTCAAGAGACAAGATGATCTGGTACTTCAGGATTTGTCACATTTTGTTGTGATCCACACAAAAAGTTTTAATGTAGTCAGTGAAACCAACTTAAATATTTTTGTTTTTGCTTTCTGGAATTCCCTTCCTACTAAGTAGTTATTAAGTTCTTGTGTCATACTTGCTTCATAATATATAGTTTGGTATCTAATAATATCACATCCCATTCATTTCTGAATTCTTTCATTATTTCCTTTTAGTTGCTTGACCTGGCCTTCATGTAAATGAATATTGATATTTCCCCAGTCATGTGATCTCCCTGATAAATTATGTCACTTTGCTAGTATTATCAAAATTATTATGTTGAAATGGCCCAACCATTAATAACAAATATTATCCTGTTATTTTATTCAATAAAATTATTTTTTAAAAGTTTTATAATTATATCCATATGAATCTTAAATGTTTCTTGATAGAATGAATAAATTTTATCCATTTTTGTTATTAGTTTGAATATAACTTCATTTATTCTCCCTCACTACTTGATTTTGTTAGTAACATATAGGAAAGTCCATTATTTTTTGCAATTTTATGTTATGCTAACCTTTTGAATTTACTAATTTTTCCATTACTATTTCCATTATTTGATTAATGATCTCATCGTTTAATTCACATTTTCAGTGAATCCCCAATTCTCTCATGAAATTATCATGGTTTTTGAAAAATAAAGATTATTTTGCATTTACATGTCCAATTTTATTTCTTAAATTTCCTTTTATTTCCTTAATTATACTGCTAAATTTTCTAGAACTATAAAATTAAATATTTAAAATGAATGTTCTTGAATTACCCCAATTATATGCTTTATATATGAGAATGATATTCAGGGGAAAAGTTGCTCTCATTGTTGAGATGGACCTCCTACAACACCTTTAGTTCTCCGAAACTGAATTACTCCATCCCATTTTCCTTTTTTATCATTGCTTTGTTGTTCACGCTAGAATAATTAAGGGTCTATCACCCATTATTCTCTGATCACCATTACCATCATTTCTTAAACATTGCAGCATTTTGTTCTGCGATTCTATTCCATTAAGTGGAGGAGGAGGGAAAAGGGTTTAAGATTTAGTTAATGGCATGTTAATTCCACTCCTCTTTATTCCTCTTATTCTTTTTATTTGAATTATGTCTTTATTACCCTAGTGCCTATTTTCTGTTTCTCTCTCTGTCTCTGTTTCTATCTCTGTCTCTGCCTCACAATCAAATTTTAATGGGAAATGTGTCTTCCTTTAAAAATAATCTTAGCAATTTTTCTTGTTTTATAGCATCTAAACTGGAGTAAATTATTATTTTTATTCTTATTCTAATAATTATATTTATATATTTTAAGTATATCTGCCTTGGGATGTGCTTGAAAATGTAAATATTTTGCTTGCAGGTCTTTTATGAATAATAGAAGCAGGAACTCCCACAAACTCTTTTTGTTAGTATGATGGCTCTTATTTTTCAGAGTATATATTTTGAAGGGTACTTTTATTTTTTCTGATTTTCAAAATATGATATTACTTTCCTAGAGTTTTTATTAATCTCATTGAAGTCTTTATTTCCTTTTTAATATTTTCTAGAGAAGGGATCAAGTTGCTTGACTTTCTTGTGTTTCTATTGTCTGAAATGTTTGATATTTTCTAAATTGCATAGGTCTTTTTTAAAGGAAGGTTTTTAAATTTCTCTTAGTGAACATCCATCAATTTTTCTTTTTTTTTTTAACTTAATAAATTTTTATTATATATATATATATATATATATATTTTTTTTTTAATAATATTATCCCTTGTATTCATTTTTCCAAATTATCCCCCCCTCCCTCTATTCCCTCACCCCGATGACAGGCAATCCCATACATTTTACATGTGTTACAATATAGTCTAGATACAATACATGTGTGTGAATATCATTTTCTTGTTGCACAGTAAACATTAGATTCCGAAGGTAAAGTAACCTGGGTAGTTAGACAGTAGTGCTAACAATTTACATTCACTTCCCAGTGTTCCTTCTCTGGTGTAGTTGTTTCTGTCCATCATTGATCAACTGGAAGTGAGTTGGTTTTTCTTTATGTTGAAGATATCCACTTCCATCAGAATACATCCTCATACAGTATTGTTGTTGAAGTGTACAGTGATCTTCTGGTTCTGCTCATTTCACTCAGCATCAGTTGATGTAAGTCTCTCCAAGCCTCTCTGTATTCTTCCTGCTGGTCATTTCTTACAGAGCAATAATATTCCATAACCTTCATATACCACAATTTACCCAACCATTCTCCAACTGATGGACATCCATTCATCTTCCAGTTTCTAGCTACAACAAAAAGAGCTGCCACAAACATTTTGGCACATACAGGTCTCTTTCCGCTCTTTAGTATTTCTTTGGTATATAATCCCAGTAGTAGCGCTGCTGGGTCAAAGGGTATGCACAGTTTGATAACTTTTTGGGCATAATTCCAGATTGCTCTCCAGAATGGCTGGATTCTTTCGCAACTCCACCAGCAATGTATCAGTGTCCCAGGTTCCCCACATCCCCTCCAACATTCATCATTATTTGTTCCTGTCATCTTAGCCAATCTGACATGTGTGTAGTGGTATCTCAGAGTTGTCTTAATTTGAATTTCTCTGATCAGTAGTGATTTGGAACACTCTTTCATGTGAGTGGATATAGTTTCAATTTCTTCCTCTGAGAATTGTCTGTTCATATCCTTTGACCATTTATCAATTGGAGAATGGTTCGGTTTCTTATAAATTAGGGTCAGGTCTCTATATATTTTGGAAATGAGACCTTTGTCAGAATCTTTGTTTTTAAAAATATTTTCCCAATTTGTTACTTCCCTTCTAATCTTGTTTGCATTAGTATTGTTTGTACAGAAACTTTTTCGTTTGATGTAATCAAAATCTTCTATTTTGTGATCAATAATGATCTCTAGTTCTCCTCTGGTCATAAATTCCTTCCTCCTCCACAAGTCTGAGAGGTAGATTATCCTCTGTTCCTCTAATCTATTTATTATCTCCCTCTTTATGCCTAAATCATGGACCCATTTTGATCTTATCTTGGTATATGGTGTTAAGTGTGGATCCATATCTAATTTCTGCCATACTAATTTCCAGTTTTCCCAACAGTTTTTTCCGAATAATGAATTTTTATCCCTAATGCTGGTATCTTTGAGTTTGTCAAAGATTAGGTTGCTATAGATGTACCTTTTTTTGTCCTTTGTATCTAATCTGTTCCACTGATCTACCGGTCTATTTCTTAGCCAATGCCAAATGGTTTTGGTGACTGCTGCTATATAATATAGCTTTAGATCAGGTACACTTAGACCACCTTCCTCTGACTTTTTTTTCATTAGTTCCCTTGCAATTCTCGACCTTTTATTCTTCCATATGAATTTTGTTGTTATTTTTTCTAGGTCATTGAAATAGTTTCTTGGGAGTCTGATTGGTATAGCACTAAATAAATAGATTAGTTTGGGGAGTATTGTCATCTTTATTATATTCGCTCGGCCTATCCAAGAGCACTGAATGTCTTTCCAATTATTTAAATCTGATTTTATTTTTGTGGCAAGTGTTTTGTAATTTTTCTCATATAATTCCTGACTTTTCTTTGGTAGATGGATTCCCAAATGCTTTATACTCTCAACATTTGTTTGGAATGGAATTTCTCTTTGTACCTCTTGCTGTTGCATTTTGTTAGTGATATATAAAAATGCCGAGGATTTATGTGGATTTATTTTGTATCCTGCCACATTGCTGAAATTTTGAATTATTTCTAGTAGCTTTTTAGCAGAGTCTTTGGGGTTCTCTAAGTATACCATCATGTCATCTGCAAAAAGTGATAGTTTAATTTCCTCATTTCCTACTCTAATTCCTTGAATCTCTTTCTCGGCTCTTATTGCCGAGGCTAGCGTTTCTAGTACTATATTGAATAGTAATGGTAATAGTGGGCAACCTTGTTTCACTCCTGATTTTACTGGGAAAGGTTGCAGTTTATTTCTATTGCATATTATGCTTACTGAAGGTCTTAAATATATGCTCCTGATTATTCTAAGGAATAGTCCATTTATTCCTATACTCTCAAGAGTTTTTAGTAGGAATGGATGTTGGATTTTGTCAAATACTTTTTCTGCATCTATTGAGATGATCATATGGTTCTTATTAATTTGATTATTAATATGGTCAATTATATTAATAGTTTTCCTAATATTAAACCAGCCCTGCATTCCTGGAATAAATCCTACTTGATCATAGTGTATTATCCTGGAGATGATTTTCTGAAGTCTTTTTGCTAATATCTTATTTAAGATTTTAGCATCAATATTCATTAAGGAGATTGGTCTATAATTTTCTTTCTCAGTTTTCGATCTACCTGGTTTAGGTATCAGTACCATGTCTGTGTCATAAAAGGAGTTTGGTAGGACTCCTTCATCCCCTATTTTTTCAAATAATTTATATAACATTGGGGCTAATTGTTCTTTAAATGTTTGGTAGAATTAACATGTGAATCCATCTGGCCCTGGGGATTTTTTCCTGGGGAGTTGATTAATAGCTTGTTCTATTTCTTTTTCTGAAATGGGACTATTTAAGCAATTTATCTCCTCCTCTGTTAATCTAGGGAGCCTATATTTTTGGAGGAAGTCATCCATTTCACTTAAGTTATCAAATTTATTGGCATAAATTTGGGCAAAGTAACTCCTTATTATTTCTCTAATTTCCTCTTCATTGGTGGAAAGATCCCCCTTTTCATTTGTAAGACTATCAGTTTGATTTTCCTCTTTCTTTTTTTTTGATCAAATTTACCAAAAGTTTATCTATTTTATTGGCTTTTTCATAAAACCAACTCTTGGTTTTATTTATTAATTCAATAGTTTTTTTTTTTACTTTCAATATTATTGATTTCTCCTTTTAATTTTTGTATTTCAAGTTTAATTTTTGGTTGGGGGTTTATAATTTGGTCTTTTTCTAGCCTTTTAAGTTGTAAGCCCAATTCGTTAATCTTCTCTTTCTCAATTTTCTTCAAATAAGCCTCTAAAGATATAAAATTTCCCCTTATTACTGCTTTAGCTGCATCCCAAAGATTTTGGTATGATGTCTCATCATTGTCATTGTCTTGGGTGAAATTGTTAATTGTTTCTATAATTTGCTCTTTCACCCAGTCATTCTTTAAGATGAGATTATTCAGTTTCCAATTACTTTTTGGTCTATTTACCCCTAACTTTTTACTGAATGTAGCTTTTATTGCATTGTGATCTGAGAAGAAGGCATTTATTATTTCTGCCTTCCTACATTTAATTTTGAGATCTTTATGTCCTAATATATGGTCTATTTTTGTATAGGATCCATGAACTGCTGAGAAGAAAGTATATTCCTTTCTATTGCCATTCAGTTTTCTCCAAAGGTCTATCATACCTAGTTTTTCTAATGTTCTATTTACTTTTTTAATTTCTTTCTTGTTTGTTTTGTGGTTTGATTTTTCTAAATCTGAGAGTGCAAGGTTGAGATTTCCCACTCTTATAGTTTTACTGTCTATTTCTTCTTGCAATTCTCTTAACTTTTCCTTTAGAAAGTTAGATGCTATACCACTTGGTGCATATATGTTTAGTATTGATATGGCTTCATTATTTATGCTACCTTTCAGCAGGATATAGTTTCTTTCCTTATCTTTTTTAATGAGATCTACTTCTGCTTTTGCTTGATCTGAGATAAGGATAGCTACCCTTGCTTTTTTGGCTTTACCTGAAGCATAATAGGCTCTGTTCCAACCTTTTACCTTTACTCTGCATGTATCTCCCTGCTTTAAGTGTGTTTCCTGTAGACAACATATTGTAGGGTTCTGCTTTTTGATCCAATCTGCTATCCGTCTCCGTTTGATGGGATCCTTCATCCCATTCACATTTACAGTTAAAATTACTAATTCTGTATTTCCTGCCATCATATTATCCCCAGATTATGCTTTTTTCCCTTGATCCCCTTGATCCCCCTCCCTGATATTTAATTTACAGACCCCCCTTGTGACGCGCAACCCTCCCTCTTTTTTTTTTTAGTATCCCTCCCCCCTCCCTCCAAGTCCCTTCACTTATTCTCCTTTTCCTTTTCCCTTTTCCTCTCCCCCCTTTTAATGAGGTGAGAGAAAATTCTCTGAAAAACAAATATGTTAATTATTTACTCTTTGAGCCTCTCCTGATGAGAGTAAGATTCACACAATGATTCTCCCCCTCACTAAGTTCCCTCAGATATGGTGTATTTTCTATGCCTCTTCCTGGGATGTAGTTTCCCTCTTTTTATCATTCCTTCCCCTTTTTCTGAACCGACCTCCTTCCCTTTACTACACCCCCCTTTTTTTTCTTTTATATCAGTAAAATCAAATTATCCTTGAGTACTTTTTATATACCCACAACAGAGTTACAGTTCTCAAGGGTTCTGTGTACCTTTTTCTGTTTCTCTTCAGTCTTGTGGATGTAGATCAAATTTTTTGTTTAAGTCTGGTTTTTTTCTAAGAAACATAGAATTCCTCTGTTTCATTGAATGATTATCTTCTTCCATGGAAAAAGTTGCTAAACTTAGCTGGGTCGTTCATTCTTGGTTGCAGTCCTTGATCTTTTGCCTTACGGAATATCAGGTTCCAGGCCCTTCTATCTTTTAATGTGGAGGCAGCCAGATCTTGGGTGACCCTTATTGTGGCACCTTGGTATTTAAATTGTTTTTTTCTAGCTGCTTGCAGGATTTTCTCCTTTGTGTGGTAATTCTGCAGCTTAGCCACTATATTCCGTGGTGTTCTTTTTTTAGGGTCTATTTCAGGAGTTTGATGAATTCTTTCCACATCTACTTTCCCTTCTGTTTCTATTATCTCTGGACTGTTCTCTTTGATAATTTCCTGTAAAATAGAATCTAGGCTCTTTTTTTGGTCATAGTTTTCTGGAAGTCCAATGATCCGCAGATTATCTCTCCTAGATCTATTTTCCAGGTCTATAGATTTTCCCAGTAAGTATTTGACGTTGTTCTCCAGCTTCTCATTTTTTTTGTTTTGTTTGACTGATTCTTGGGTTCTCTGTGAATCATTCATTTCTATTTGTTCCCTCCTGACTTTTAAGGAATTATTTTCTTCTTTCACAGTTTTTAGTTCTTTTTGTAAATGCCCAATTTCATTTTTAAATGAATTATTTTGCTCTATTGAATTTTTTTCCATTTCCCTAATTTTTTTTTTGAGAATTATTTTCTTTTTCCAATTCATAAATTCTATTTTCTTGAGACTTTTTTATCTTTTCCAATTCAGAAATCCTACTTTCCTGTGTTTTTTTAACCTTTTCTAATTCATAAATTTTGTTTCCCTGCATCTCCTGTGAATTCTTTATTTTTTCCAACTCCAATTTCAGGACGTTTTTATTCTCTATCATAGCTTCCCTTTCCTTTCCCCATTTTTCTTCAAACTCCCTTAATTTTTTAAGAGTCTCTTCTAGGAGAGAGTTATGTAATGGGGGGCAGGAATTGTTCCCCTTTAGGTTGTTATCTGCTGTCTCTCTGCTGTTAACTTCCTCGGGGTTGGATACCCGCTCTTTCTCTGTGTAGAAGGAATGTATAGTTTTCTGGCTTTTTTGCTCATATTTAAAAAATCTTTTGGGGTCTGTCCCTGAGGTAGGAAATTATTTATTTACTTCTTTACCAGCTTCCTCCCAGACCGGATGGATGCAGCGGCTCCTGCGCTTGAGCTAAGAGAGAGCTCTGGGAGAGAGTTCCCCACCCCCTCCCTGGAAGTGCCTCAGAGGTGATTAGCACTGCTGTGCCCCGAGGGCGCTGAACAGTAAAGGCAGCACAAAGCCCAGCCTAAGTGTCCCGGTGGGGCGTGGATGTCTGCAACAGGTGACATGAAAAGCCCCTGCGCTCAAACTGGAAGTGTCTGCCAGAAACCGAGGTCCCTAGGTCAAAGGTTCCGCTTCTCTGGGACTTCCTGGAGCTGAGTTCCACTCCCTCCAGCTAAACTAGGCAGTGTGTGTTGCCTTGGGCCGTATCCGCCCACTTGTCAATCTCTTAACTATTCTCAGGTGGTAGCTGAGGCCACACCCCCTGGTGCTGAGATCTGCTGAGTCACCTCCAGGTTCAGGGGAAAATCTAATCTGAGTTTTTAAAGTATTTTAGCTTTCTCTTCTGAACTGCTAAATAATTAGAAGAGAAGAGCTAACAGCCTGTGCCAGATTCCTTTATCTCAGTGGCTTCTCTGATCCCAGAGCCCTTCCCAACGCAATCAGCAGAGTATGCTAGTGCCCAGCCGTCTGTGCTGGCCTTTCTTCTTCCTGCCCTGGGAACTGACCTTGTCTGTTGAAACTCCAGATTCTCTTCAGCTGGTAAGTCGTGCTTCCAGTCCTTGTGGTATCTGTCAGTCCTGGGCTTATTCTGAGGCTTAATTTATCTAATTGGTTGTGAGGGAGTGAGGACGTTCACAGAGTCGTGTGTTTCTTCTCCGCCATCTTGGCTCCGCCCCCCCATCAATTTTTCTTGACGATTAGGCTCAGAATAGCAAGTTATATCATTTTTGGTTGCATCAGAATCTCCTTGGTTTTTCAAAGGTTCCTTTTTATTTTCTTAGTATAGTATCTGATAGGTCTAGAAGAATCTTATATTATTTTAATTTATTTTCCTTTATATTTGAAAGTGTTTCTCTTGTTTGCTTGCAGAGTTAGCTGTTTGTCACTGGAATTGTTAAAATGTAAACAATATATGTCATGGAGTTTATACCATAGTTATGTGTGTGTTTCCTAGTGGTGATCTATAGCTTAGCTTTGTTTTCAAAACTATATATTGCTTTTGGTATTCAGATGTTCTGGGCAGTTTTCACATAATATATTTTTTTAAATATAGTGTTTGTGTTTTGTGTGTTTTTTTTTTAAACTTGACAATTTTTTTTTCTCAACGACTTATAATCCTTAAGGTGTTTTTATATCTTATGTTTTTGAGATTAATAGTTTGACTTGTTCAATGAGCATTTTTTAAAAAAGTATTATTGAATTTTGCTTCTCTGCTTCCAAGCTGATATCTATTTCATTATCATTATATTTCAAATTAAATGTTCTCTTATTTCTTTGGAAATCTATATTACTAGGAATTCAAGTATATTTGTTTGCTGTTGCTATTATTGTTGTTTTTTCGATTCTGTTACTGACATGTTTCGGCCATATACATTTTCCATTTGATCCCTTTTAACTTCTTTCAAGATTTTTATTTCTCACTCAAACTATTTAGGAACTTTGTGTGGGCTCTCTGAGGAATATACATAGACATTTGTCTCATCAAATGTTGATTCAGTTATAATAATGAACTCTTTGTGTAGCAATATTCATTTATATGTATGTACAGAAATACATGCATATATATGTATATACACACATGTATACATGTGTACACATACTTCTACATTCTGTGTATGGATATATATATATATATATATATATATATATATATATATATATATGTGTGTGTGTGTGTGTGTGTGTGTGTGTGTGTGTGTGTGTGCATACATACACACAGACATTTTTCAATTCTCCCCTATTGATTTCCTTTTTTTATGCTATAGGTTTTTCACTCACTTTTCTTCTTCTTTGGATCTCTGAAAAATTTTAGGTCTTTTTCCACTATATTCTTTTATTGTTTATTTTCTGACCACTTTGATGGTGGAACACCTGGTGTCTAGATCTAAAAATTGTCTCCACATCCACCAACAATGCCGAAGAAGTCATTTTTGTCCAGTTTTACTCACTGCCCCAGTTAACTTTTTGGGAAACAGAATTATCTCTGCCTGGATGCCAGTCCACTTTCCTTCAAGCCAAATATAGCACTGCAACACCCTTGAACACCCTTTCTTTAGTTCTTTGAGGCTGCTGGTTCATAATATATTGTTGTTGTAATTATAGTTATAATAAAACTCTATATTCTAATTTCTGCCCTTCCTCTTCAATTGGGTGGGTAAAGTTAAATTACAAAGCTCACTTCCATATAATGGTGGAATGAGGGTAGGGGCAGAATGGCCTGGTATAAACTGTAGCAGCAGCAGAAAAAAAAAATTGAATGGATCCTAAAAAACAATTTAGTGGGTGAAGCTAACCTGGATTGGAAGGAGGGGAAAGAAGGTGGAAGTGGTGGAAGAATGTTAATATAGATGCTAAGAGAGCCTGCAAACCATTAATTAGCTTTATCTGATATTATTTAATGGTATTTCTACATAAGATTTGACCTTATTTTTGATCAAGTGAAATCATGAAACACTGACTACCTACTATTGTCCAGGAACACAGGCAAATGATAAGAATATGAAGAAAGACAAAATATGCCTTAGTATGCCTGATTTCAAGAAAGTTTCGGGAATTTTAGCATTAGGAGACAATTTTAATTTCTTTTACTTCTTGTGCCTAATTTATGTTTTATGGAGTTTTCAAGATTATGTCAAGGACTGGAGCCATCTAATATTTCATTTTGTCTGGGCATGAGGGAATGGGTGGGAAGGATTTTGTTGTTATTATTGAATCATTTCAATCATGTAAGTTTCTTTGTGACCCCATTTTAGGTTTTCTTGATTAAAAAAAAATTAGAATGGTTTGTCAGGTCCTTTTCTAGCTTATTTTACATAATAGGAAATTGAAATAAAAATCATTAAGTGATTTGTCTGGGTCATAGAACTAATGTAATGCTCTGTTGTCTCCAGAAACTGATCGCTCTCTGGGAGGAGATCTGCTGTCTCTACTCAATCTCTCGGCCAGATTCTTCTTTCTGTAGAGAACTGCCAACTCTGACCTAGAGTAGACTTCTCCCTTGCTCAATGTTGCTTCTTTTATCCTCCCAGAGAATGGGCGTGGAATAACTCAGGGACTTCTGGGAAAAAATACTTCAACCAATGAACTTGCTCCTCTTAAACATGTAAGCTCCTCCCCAGGAGTTCAAAGAGGTAAAACTCCCCTTAAAGGCCGGAACTTGAGAATTTTTAAGTACAGACTTAGCACGTAGTAAGAACCTAATATCTCATTATCTCATTAGCACTTAGTAAAAACCTATCATCTCCCCTTTTCTTTTGATTTAGAACATAGGGTGGTCATGACCTTGAAACATAAATCCATCAATATGGGAGGCATTACACATAATTACATAAATTACATAAACACATAGTAACATAGTAACATAGTACATACTAGAAGTATGTAACAAATAATATGATCAAATAATCATAAATTGAGAATTTATAAATGTCCATATATCCATTGTCCATTAGTCTCATCTTGTGTTAGGAAATCCAATGATTCCTGCTGGTTTTAAAGTTCTTTAACAGTCCTCTTATTAGCCATGCTCTTTCAGTGTCAGATGTTTCTTAGATTTTCTCCTTTGAGGTCTTTCTCTTTGTCTGTCTCTCTCTGATGGACAAGGCGAATATGACTTGTTGGCACCCATCTGATGGACAAGGCGAATATGACTTGTTGGCATCCATCTGATTCCTTCTCCATCTGAAGAAATACAAGCAAAACCTCTCTCCCAGGCAGTTAACCTATCTAATTTCCTCCTATTTACCACTTTCTAAATCTCTTCTCATCATCTGGCAATTACATTAGATTTGTTTGCACTAGACACAGCCCTGTTGCTTTAAAAGGCCTGTATTCTCCCCAAGTGTAATCCATTTATGTAATCCTATTCCTTTTTTGGCTAAGGAAAATGCCAATGAGATTTGCAAAAGTATTATATAGGGACTAGACAAAGATGCTTCTTTAGAGGAGATCATAAGACACTGTACTACAGTAGGAACAAATGCTTTTTACACCCAGACTATGATGAACATGGAAAGACAGAGTCCCTCTTGGCAAAGGACCTCTACAGAAATTCATCGATGTTTCCAATGTGGAAAAGTTGGGCATCTAAGAGCTCAATGTAGGTATGGAAAATAGGCTGGGAGAACAAGACCCAATACCCCATGTCCAAAATGCAACAGAGGACTCCATTGGGCATCAGAGTGTAGACTGATTCAGGGAAACGGGATGAAGGGCGAAGGTCCAGCGCCCCAGACAAAAAACACTTTGGGCATGATGGCAGCTGATGTTACACTCAAAGAGCCTCTAGAAGGTCAGGACTCTGATTTGATCAACCAGCAGAAAAGTAATCACATGGAAGAAAGGGTTTATCTGATCAATCAGTAATCTCCTCCAAAATTATAATCAATCCTTGGCTTTTCATAACCTTCCTAATGCTTTCTAAACATTTTCCTTGAACAGAAGGCGTTTGCCCCATTTCACTGAAATTCTACTTTAGCTTTTTACAAAGTTAAACAAAGTTTAACAAAAGTTTAACAAAGTTTCCTTATTACTCATGCTTCTGGGTCAGAGAGACTTTTCCATAGAAATCTGGATTGTAGGCTTTTCCACTGAGATCAGGATCTTATCTATCCCTGTTTCGGCGCCAAAGTGCGAAGGTCTGGGCTAGCTCCTCTGAAGGGCTCAGAATAAGTCCTTGTCAGGATAAGCAAAAGTCCTTGCCCCATGTTGTGGGCGCCAATATGTAAAGTTATGTTGTCTTCAGAAACTGCCAATAGCTCTCTGGGAGGAGATCTGCTGTCTCAACTCAATCTCTTGGCCAGTTTCTTCTTCCTGTAGAGAGCCACCAATTCTGACCTAGAGTAGATTCCTCCCTTGCTCAATGTTGTTTCTTTTATCCTTCCAGAGAATGGGAATAGAATAACTCAGAGGCTTCTGGGAAAAAATACTTCAACCAATGAACTTGCTCCTCTTAAACATGTAAGCCTCTCCCCAGGAGCTCAAAGGGGTAAAACTCCCCTTAAAGGCTGGAACTAGAGAATTAAGTATAGACTTAGCACTTAGTAAGAACCTATCAAACTAGGAAGTGTCTGAGGCTAGATTTGAATTGAAAATTTGAGTTCCCTGACCTCAAGCCCAGCACTTCAGACAGTCAACCACCTATCTCTCCCAGCTGGAAGAGAATGCATATTATTTAATATGTTGTATATATCAGACATTTTGCTAAGCCTTTTACAAATTGATCCTCATAAAACTCTGGGAGTTGAAAAATCTGACATTAAGTTACTTGCCCAGAATCAGAAAATTAATGACTTTAAAGTGGATTTTAACTCAGATCATCCTTCCTCTACTCACTGCAACCTGTTTGTTCACTAAAAGTCAGTATAAACAATTGACCCAAATTTCAGTTTTTTTGTTATTTATTCTTCCCTTTATATCTGGAAATCTTTCTGCTATTCACTTGCATAATTTGTCATCAAAATTATGAAATTTAACTATGGTGTGTTCTGAGGTTTAAATTCCAGGTTAATTCTCCAATTGACAACTGGTCAAAAGATATGAACAGACAATTCTCAGATGATGAAATTGAAACTATTTCCACTCATATGAAAGAGTGTTCCAAATCACTACTGATTAGAGAAATGCAAATTAAGACAACTCTGAGATACCTGTACACACCTGTCAGCTTGGCTAAGATGACAGGAACAAATAATGATGAATGTTGGGAGGGGATGTGGGAAAACTAGGAAATTGATGCATTTTTGGTGGAGTTGTGAACCAATCCAACCATCTGGAGAGCAATCTAGAATTATGCTCAAAAAGTTATCAAACTGTGCATACCCTTTGATCCAGCAGTTCTAGTACTGGGCTTATATCCAAAAGAAATACTTAGGAGGGGAAAGGGACCTGTATGTGCCAAAATGTTTGTGGCAGCTCTTTTTGTAGTGGCTAGAAACTGGAAGATGAATGGATGTCCATCAATTGGAGAATGGTTGGGTAAATTATGGCATATGAAGGTTATGGAATATTATTTATTATTCTGTAAGAAATGACCAGCAGGACGAATACAGAGAGGCTTGGAAAGACTTACATCAACTGATGCTTAGTGAAATGAATAGAACCAGAAGATCGCTGTACACTTCAATGCTGTATGAAGATGTATTCTGATGGGAGTGGATATCTTCAACATAAAGAAGAGCCAACTCACTTCCAGTTGATCAATGATGGACAGAAACAACTACACCCAGAGAAGGAACACTGGGAAGTGAATGTAAATTGTTAGCACTACTGTCTATCTACCCAGGTTACTTATACCTTCGGAATCTAATACTTAATGTGCAACAGGAAAATGGTATTTACACACATATGTTGTATCTAGGTTATATTGTAACACATGTAAAATGTATGGGATTGCCTGCCATCAGGGGGAGGGAGTAGAGGAAGGGAGGGGATAATTTGGAAAAATGAATACAAGGGATAATGTTATAAAAAATTACTCATGCATATATACTGTGAAAAAATTTATAATAAAGTGACTATGTTTTCAAAAAATAAAATAAAATAAAATAAATTCCAGGTTAGTGTGCTTTTGAGGCATGTTTACTAGGATACTTGTCTATATGCATTGCAGGAATTTAACACTTCTGGTATGAATCTCTTTCTGAAGTACAGAGGGGAAAGTCAGAACCATGTAATTAATTGTCTGTAGTCATACTAAAATGTATAGTTTATCATTATGAACAGAGCTATATAGATAATGGGGACAATAGTAGGCATATATACATCACATGTGAACATCCTTTTATTTGTATGTATGTGTGTATATATATTTGTAAGTGTATGTGTATGCAACAAATTATATAAGATATACATGCATATATGCTTATGAATATATACATTATATACAATGTATATGCATACAGGTACATTCATGTATATACCCACTAACATGTGTTTATGTGAGTATATATATATAATTATTGCATAAAAAATAAAATATATAAAATGCAACCCTTATAATTAATCACTTCTGTCCTTGAAATAGATTGTGTGCACTTGTATGTTGTGAGACTACTTGAAAAATAACCAATTTTGACACAGAGATTTTTTTGTCTCAGAAAATATGAAACACCAGATCTTAAACTGATATTCAAACCATATCCCAGGTACTTTTGCTGTATATTTATGTTCTGTATTAATCAGCCACATTAGGACTCTATAGATATAACCTCAGAGCATTGAAGACCTTTGTAGAGACAAGAAATAGAAATTCTGAGTTATTAGACATTTCTTCCATTCAGTTTCATGTTTGAATATTGAGTTATATTTCTAAGCTCCTTTAGGCCACACATAGATATACTGTACATATATGTACATATAGGGCACATACACCCACACATTTATGATGTGTATGCATGATAATACAAACCCATGTGTATGCATAAGTGTATGCAAAACTGTGTGTAAACACACATGTGTGTAAAACTTAAAAGAACTTATAAATATATTTCCAAATTTTTTAAAAGGAAGCTACATGAAAGAAAATTCAGTTAGCTCAGAATTTCTTTTTTTTCTCAAGAGATCTTAAGCCCTCTGTAATTTTATGCACAGATTCCTAAAATGCACAGATTAATATACAGCATGAATACAGGGTATAAATTTCCATGATCCAAGCTCTGATTGATTTTTCATATTGTTTGTAATATAATTATAAAGTTCTTGAGTCATGATACCCAGAATTTCACGTTTAGCCATTTTATAAGACAAGCAATCAAAGTCAGTCTTGTCCAATCCCTGTTAACTAGATGTCCTTGAAATTTCAAGCAACTCTTATTTATTTAGAGAAAGACAGGAATGTCATGAACTTTTAAAAGCCAAATTTCTTGTTCTGAAGTCAAGTCCTTTAATTAATTACCCAAGTCTTCAAAACAGACAGTACTGTGCTACATGGATTATCCCAAATATCTTCAAGTTGGGACACTTAATAAGCTTTTCTCTTATTAAGTGGCATATGTCATTGAACATTATGCTTAAAATTGTCTTCGTCAGAGAAAAGCCATCAAGAAGTATTTAGCTTCAAATGTTTGTAGCAGCTTTTATTGTGGTTGCAAAGAACTGGAAAAGAACTAGATGCCCATCAGTTGGAGAATGGCTGAGCAAATTGTGGTACATGAAATTAATTATTTATTATTGTTATTTAAATATTTTATTTATTTATTTATTATTAAATATTTAAATATTATTGTTCTTTAAAAAGTAATGAACAAACTGATTATGGAAAGGACTGGAAAATTTACATGAAGTAATGCTGAATGAAACAAGCAGAATTGGGAATACATTGTGCAAAATAATAGCAAGAATGTGCTATCATCAACTATGAAAGACTTGGTTCTTCTCAGAGATTCAGGGACCCAAAGCAATTGCAATAGACTTTGGATAGAAAATGCAATCCTCATCCAGAAAAAGAATTAAGGAGACTGAATGTAAATCAACACATGCTATTTTCACTTCTTCTTCTTTTTTTTTTTTTTTTTTAATCTCTCCCCTGGTCTTTTCCTTTTGCTCTGATTTTTCTCTCCCAACATGATTCATAAAACAATGTGTATTAAAATAAATAAAATTACCACAATAAAAAGAAATATTTAGCTTCAAAAAAGGTAAAAGAATCATTCAACTCTATTCTACTAAGAAACCTTATCATCAACACTAACATGTTTTTTAAAAATTATTAATGCCAATAGGAGTTATCAGAGTCCTTTGCATATAGGATCCAAAATATTATTCAAACATAATGACAGTAGACAGCATTGAACAGGTTGAGATTCATCCATATCATTAGAAAAGATCATATAAATTCAGTATAAGAAAAGAAAAATATTGTAGAAAACTATTTTCTTCACTATAAAATAATGCTTTAAGTAATAGCTAGCATTTATATAGTGTTTTACAGTTTGAAAAAATGTATTTTTAAGCATGCATCATTTTCTTTGATCATCATAATTGCCCTATATGACAATTATTATATTTATTTTACAGTTGATGAAACTGAGAATAAAAGAGATTAATTGACTAAATTGAAAATCACATACATAGAAAGAATTTGAGACAGGATTTGAATCCAGATTTTCCTGATTGTGAGACCAGTACTCTATCCACTTTGCCACCTGGGCTGTTTGCATGTGTTATTACTGTTCAATTGTTTGTTATGCCTGCATTAAATTAATTCCACCTTAATAATGAAAATGCTTCAATATAAAAATGCTATAAAACTGAAATGGGATAATTATAATAGTTAAGAAGTATATAAAGCTTTGAAGTTTACCAAGATATTTGCATCTTATATCATTAGATTGTCACAAATCTATAAAGTAATTATTGTCCCCATTTCGTAGAGGAAGAACATAAAATTCAAATAACTTTAACTTTTTTTTTTAATCTTGTTTTCAAATAATGGATTGCCCAGAATCATATGATCGCAAAGAATCATATAGTAAGTGTCAGAAATAGGATTCATCCACAGATTTATTTCTCCCTAAGCTAACATTGTTGCTACTGAACAATTGCACTTCTCTAAAGCAACAGGTACAAAGGTGGTGGTTGGGAGAAAAATAAGGAAAAGAGAAACAGACAATATACAAGGCAGAAGAGGGGAAAATAAATTTAAAAGAACTTATTTCTTGGAAATTTTACTCAAAAAAATCCCTGGGAGTATTTCAAAATCTAATATGGATAAATGAAACAAAAATATTAAGTTTCACAGAATGATTCAGAGAGGTAACATTTAACAATATCTTACATTAGGGTGTGATTTTTACTGAAGAATATATGAGTTCATTGAAGAAAATGTTAATTTTAAGGCATAAAATTTCAAACCAACTGGTAACTTTGTAAAAACAAATGAAGGAAAACAAATAAAACCTTGAATTTATATCAGATCTTTCTTTTGAGGGATTCACAGGGTTTTGTATATTAATGGTCTTATCCTTCTAGATTTATAGAAGAAGCAAATTAACTGTTTCTAGCCATTTTTGATAATTTTGCATATAATCTCCTCTAGGCATAAAATGATCCATAAGCAGACTCCAAATTCATTCAAATAATTTATTCTTTGTATATTGATGGTCTTATCAAAATTAATAATAATAATAATAATAATAACAATAATAATAATAAATGGTCTTAGCAAATTAACTGTTTCTAGCCATTTTTGATAATTTTGTATATAATCTCCTCTAGGCATAAAATGATCTATAAGCAGACTCCAAATTCATTCAAATAATTTATTCTTTGTTTGCTTGTTGCTTCAGATTAAACTAAGCCTTAGCATATGAAATGGAATCAAACATGGTCAATATATTTCAATATATTGACTTTTAAGTGACCCTGAAAGGAGTAGAAATGTTACATCTAGTTTTTTACCATGTATGTGTCTGTGTAGACAGATGGCTGTAAATTGAATGATAAAATATTTCAGCTGCTTCTCATTCCACTATTACTGTAAACCTAATTTTAAATTCTATGACACATTTTTTCTTAAAGCAATGACCAGAAGGACATAGAAGAAATGCATGATCATTTCCAGATTACAGAGGGTAAAAAAATGCAGCCTATACAAATTTCCTAGCTTGCTTTTTCACTTAAAGATTCAACTAAAAAGCCAAGATAAAAACAGTTTTATTTATTCCTTAATCTTTCTACAGGAGTACATGGCATGGCCTGCTAGTTAAGTATTCTCTGCATCCAAAAAAATATATTCTATTTTGTTGTCTCATTGAATTGTCATTTTCTGTTTGAACCATTATAATTTTCAAGGTGTTCAATTCTTGAGAAAGGTTTACTACCATCTGTTCTAAAATATTAATTATCTTTGCAATTCTTTCCTTTCTACCTCTTCCACTTTATATATCTTATTTCATTTTTCTCAGAATTTTATATTGACCTTGTGACTAGAAAGATATTTTTGAGACTCTTCACAAACTTACAGAGTTAACCCTATTTTTGGTTTTAACTGTTATATGTATCTCCTAGTTTAATATTCTTCCTTGTTTTGCCACTCACTTATATTGTTTACTCTCCATATCTAAGTCCCCTAACAGCAACCTTCTTACTGTGTCCTGGCATCTTTCACACACACATGAAATTTGTCCCATCCTCTGACTCCCTCCATCACTGACTCCCCCAAAGGTACTCTTCAGGACAATTGCCTTAGGCACAGTTGGGGATACTTGCCTGCAGCATAATGATTAATACCTCTGATGTGAGGGCTTGCCAAGCTCTTTTTGGGGCTAAGCAGCCACCTTTGGTGTTTATCCTTCATTCATCTCTCCCTTGTGGTACTAAGAAACTGTAACATGCACAGTGGCCAGACCCTAGGAAATTATCTTAGTCTAATCCAGGTTGATGGTAACCAACAGGTCTCAAACCTGTTGGTGATTTAGAAAGATAGTTACCCTTACCACATGTGAAGAGATTCCCTGAGAAAATGGGCAGATGAAAACAATTTGTTCCATGAAGTTCTTGAAGGTGCTTAAAGCAGAAGCATCCTAAAACATCACCAGTTATTTTAAATTTTATCCTACAACTGAAAATTTAATGATTCAGAAAGAAAGAATGAGACTGACCATTAAGGCAACTCTGCCTTACTTAAATCCAATTTGTGAGCAAGTCAAGACATCACTCATTATGTCATTCGTTCCTTCCAAATTGAAAAACAAACAAAAATATATGCATTTAAAAACATTATTCTGAGAAGGGACCCATGGTTTCAATGGTCTATGATATAAAAATTTTAAGAAATCATAGGGTATATACAGGACTTTATGAAAGCATGAGGAGTTGTATCCTGAGTATCAAGAGTTGTTGTATCCTAAATTTGAATACCCTCTGTGTGTTGGTGAGCTGAAAAAGTGAAAATAGCTTGAGTATGGACACGGGGGACAAGTAATTCATAACTGTGATGCTGCTGGAATGTCCAAGGTGATATGATTGTGCTCTTTCTTTTTATGCAGATCTCTTCTGCCATATGCTTCACAACAGTTTTGAGTCAGGGTTAACTTCATTTTCAGAATATATTGAATTTGAAATTCGGAAGATCAAACCAAAAATTGTAATGAGAAAAGCAAACATACCAATGAAGAAATATTGCTTTTAAATGAAGCATCCTTATTCCTAAGAATAATTAGATCTTCAGTGGAAACCCCATATAGGTTTTCAGGACAATAAGGTCACCAGAGAAGACAGAATACATCTCTTTCAGCATTCCACCAAGTATTTTTACATTTCCTTCAGTCAGCAGCTGCCTTCATTTCCTAAGAAGCAAGAAGCAATTAGCCAATGTCAATTTATTTAAAGGAGTCCTCATTGTATACTTAATGTAAAATTTGTCTGGAAGACACCTGAAATATCATGTTTGTATTTGTGGCACATTGTTGTCATAGTTTTACAGTCGTTCTGTGCTTGTAAATATTGAGTATCTAAGAGATAACAGCAGTCATTGTCAATTAACTAGTGGGACAGGTGCCATTAAACTACATACATATTCCTTGAGGGCTTATATCCTATTAAAATATAAAAAGATACTATTGTTTTATGTGTATATCAGACCCAAATACATACATTTAAAACAATTCTTGACCTATCCTACAACATACATGTAGCCAAAAATTATTAAACTCTAAACATCTGTAAGTCCCATGCATTGCACGTGGGATACAGGAGTAAAATGAAATTAATAGTCCTAGAATCTAGTTTACATTCCTCTATTGGGAAGGGTGGGGAGGAAAAGAATATATATGTACATATATAAAATATGTGTAATCACATATAAACACACAACTTCTGAGGCAACAGATTAAATCTAACTCAAGGTTTTATATATACATATATACACATATATGTATATGCACATACACATATATGTGTAAAATCTTGAGTTAGATTTATTTCATTTCTTTTTATATGCAGAATTTAATAACTACATCTTTGCTCCTTTTTCTAGTTAATAAGCCAGGCTGATTATACCTTGTTAATATCTCATATTATCCATTTCTCTATATTGTTTTCTTATAATTCTAGTCCCTGTCCTCTTCAACTCACATCTGGAGTTTGGACTGTAACAAAGGTATCAAATTCCAGCCTAAGAGATACATGTGGCAGCAAAACTCTCCCTGTGGTTCAAACCAGATTAAAATATAAAATTGAGAAATGTTTTTAAAAATAAAACAAAACATACATAATTTTCATTTGTCTTATTTAGTTTGTTTCTAAGTCAATGTGGTATTCACAGAATCCATTTCCTTTTTAGTTTGATGGCATTGGATAAAATCCAATCTAAAGTCTCTCATAATTTTAAAATTCTGTTACTAAAATGACCCTACCAAAGAAAAAGTAAAAAGAAAACAAGAAGTAAAGCTCATCAATCAAACATTAAAATATACAGAAGGGAACACAGGAAGTTCAGAATACAGCACGATGAAGCAAAAGGCATGAGAAACATAGGGTCAAATTTAATATGTACTTTTACAAAATCTGCAAATATTCATGGTGTCCTATGCAATCATTAGTTACCTTTTTCATAAGGGAATATTCATGATTATTGATATTTATCAAGTTGACAAAAATAAGGTAGATTTTAAAAAAAATTCTCTTTTAAAGAACAAAAGACAAACTTAAATATAAAGGTAGAAGTCAAGATAGGACTATATAATTTCTAGTGGAATAAAATGAGGGGAGCTGAATCAGGAACCCAGAATTAATAAATAGTACTTATCTATCATATTAGTGACTATGGAGTCAATCAGTCTGTCATCTTCAATATAAATATGAAGCAGCAATATCAAATGAAGTATATGGCTGTGTATACAATTTATAATCTATTTTCTTAAAATTGCACAAATACAACCCTCCTCAAAGGGAACATTGATCCCTAAAGAATTGTTGAACCATTAGTTGTGACTAAAACTAGTTCAGGTATTACCATTGATATTATTTACAGATCCCTATTAATCCAGAACGTTTGGTTAGTTAAATGTGGCTTCACTAATCAGAGATCCAGCATTCAGAGAGAGCAAACTTAGCCTCTTTTCAGTTTCACAGGCTTTGCATAGCCTGGAGCACTGCACTACATGTAAATAGGCAGTGAAATGCTTTGGAGAATGAAAGCTTCAAAGGGACTTTGAACCATGTTATTATCATTGTGAAAACTAATATGGTGGGGAGGAGGGCATAAAGCTGAGCAAATAGAGGGGGATAAATTGATTGGAAAATTTCTAACTTTTGAAGTTACAGAGAAAAATAAAACTTCCAAATAAAAAGTGTTCCAGAGATAGGAATCCTTAAAAAAGAAGGCTCTGCCTCTTGAAGTGATATATGACAGTATTTATAAGAACTGTTTCTAATTCAGGATGGTGGGTGGAAGGCATTTGGCACAGAGTATATACGCGGTAGACACATGGAATATCGCTTATGGTTTTGAATACTAAAACACTGCTACATATTTAGTGAGCAATATGGTGTTCAAATGTATGTGTCATTGACTCTAAGCATCAAATGTCCTTGAAAAGCCATTCCTCCTGGTTCTCTTTGCCCTTTTGTATAATTGCTATTAGAGTGTCCCAGAAGTAAAGCACATCATTGGAAAATAAATAGAAGCTATAATGTGATGGAGACCATTCTTCAATGCAACCATCCCAGTGTCTATTTCTGTGATTTTGGCTGACTCTTAGGTTTAAAGTTGAAATGATTTGTCACATAGACAAGTCTAATATGTTCTCCCATTTTGGAATTATTGTCACAACAAACTGCTATCAGTTTATACCCAAGATCACCAGATATTTATGGCACTTTATAAACCATTTCTAGTTTTCAATTCAATTGCATGAGGGCTTGTTATTTTGCACTTAAGCTTAAAAATGCTTATAGATTAATTCATTTATTAGAACCCAAAGAGATCTTAAAAAGTCATCCAATTAATCTCCCTTTTTGTGCCAATGAGGAAAATGAGATTCAAAGAGAGCAAGTCACTTTTTCAAGTTATCAAAATAGTCTCAGAAGGGACTCTGACCTTATATTCTCTGAATCAAAATCCACTTGTCCCTTTATTGAACCCCAATACTTTTACTTTATAAAACATGGTGAAATCCAGCTATGACATTTGTATAACACAATAGAAATAGAACTGGATTAAGTAATACTTCGTTAAAATAAAAAAGTAGATGTCATTACTAAGGTTTAGAAGCTTACTTCAGTTAGAAAAATACTTGTACATAAGAGAATTGTGATTTCTGAATATCTTGTCATTCTTTCTGGCACTAGTCAGTTATGATTCATTTTATCCATCATTGACATATAGAATTAAGCATCAACAGTCTGCCAACATATGAAACACCTGTTTTCCTAAAGTTAGCTTGCAAATAATATGCAGCATATCAGTCTTCAAGGAAAAAGAAAAAAAGAACTTGAATCTATAAACACCAATAAAGATAAATGGGGGTGATGAACTCAGATTTACAAAAACACACACACACAAATGAAAGTATTAATATAAAACTAAAAGTAAATAGAACAAATTAGAGCTATCTAATAAAAAGACTATGAGGAAGGTCAGAACCTAGGAATTGAAGCCTGCAAGAAATGCTAAGGATAATAAGGAATTTTAAACTCTTCAGTTAAGGAGAGAGAAGAAACAAGAAAAAGTAAGGGATAGATCTGTTTGTTTGGAATGGATGAGATGATGATCATGGGTGACAGAAAGAAAATAGAACTACTCAACTTCCGTTGTGCTTCTTTTTCTCTATCCAATAGAATTAACTTCAGTTTTGAAAGAATAAAAGTGAATTTAAATCAAAGATAAACATGGATATAGTAAGAGAATGTTTATTAAAAGGAAGTTTTATATTTAGGACTTTTCACTTAAAAAAGAAGTAATGCTCAGAAAGAAAATTTGAAAGGAGTGTTGAAAGTTATGTTGAAACAGTAACCCATTCTTCTCATATATGCTTGTCATTCAATATTGGGGGAAACATCAACCAGTATGCAGCTTTGTATTATTTGATATTTATCATTCAACATCATCTCCTATCTTTTTGTACCTGATAAACAAGATAGTCAATTGGAGATGAACTGAAATAAAATTGCCCATCACCTTTTGTTGGCCTGAACTTATTAAATAGGAATTTATATTTTTATTGAAATTATAAATAAAAACTGGCACCAGTTTGAAACTTTTTCTGGTCTCCAGTCATCAAACCATCAATGTGCTCCTCATTGATCTAGTCAAATGAACTACTTTTAATTCTTTTTGTCTGGAGATATGACTCATTAATTAGGATGAAAGCCAAAAAAAATTTTTCCTTTTAATAGAAACTTATTAAAAACACCAACGCAAAAAAGTGTTGTTTAGTTGGTTGTGAGGCCAACACAGATTTCAAAAGGAAGATTGCTTTTAAAGAAAAGTTTTCTTTTCTTTTTTTAAAAGCTATTTATTTTCTAAATATATACGTAGATAATTTTCAATATTCACTCTTAAAAAACCTTGTGTTCCAAATTGTTCATTCCCTTCTCTCCACCCCCACTCCTAGACAGCAATTAATCCAATATATGTTAAACATGTGCAATATATATATATATATATATATATATATATATATATATCCACAATTATCATGCTGCAGAAGAAAAAAATCATCTCAAAAAGGAAAAAAATGGGAAAGAAAATAAAATTCAAACAACAAAAAAGTGAAAATGCTATGGTGTGATCCACACTCACTTTAAATAATCCTCTCTCTGGATGCAAATGGCTCTCTTCATACAAGATCACTGGAAATGGTCTGAATACCTCATTGTTAAAGAGAGCCATGTCCATCAGAATTGATTCATCGCATAATCTTGTTGTTGTTCTGCTCATTTCACTCAGCATCAGTAGATGTAAGTCTCTCCAGGCCTTTCTGAAATCATCCTGCTGGTCATTTCTTACAGAACAATAATATTCCATAACATTCATGTGTCACAATTTATTCAGCCATACTCCAATTGATGGGCATCCATTAAGTTTCCAGTTTCTAGCCACTACAAAAAGGGCTGCCACAAACATTTTTGCACATGTGGGTCCCTTTCCCTTCTTTAATATCTCTTTGGGACACAATACCAGTAGTAGCACTGCTGGGCCAAAGGGTATGCACAGTTTGATAACTCTTTGAGCATAGTTTCAAATTGTTCTGCAGAATTGTTGGATCCATTCACAATTCCACCAACAATGTATCAGGGTCCTAGTTTTCTCACATCCCCTCCAACATTCGTCATTATCTTTCCCTGTCATAGCCAATCTGAGAGGTATATAGTGGTACCTCAGAATTAAAAGACAAGTTTTCTAATAAGAGCAAGAAAATTCTGATAGATATGCATTTATAAAAGATGATGGGTTATTATATTTCATATTTTCCATTGCTACATCATAGGAAATGAGATTAAAGGAAAGTAAGGTAAGATAAAAGCCCATATGACTATGAACGGAATATCAGGTAATACATAGGACAAGGAAATCAATGTCTCTCCCTAAAGACCAACTAACACAAAGCACTGACTAGCCAATACTTACAGAAGACAAGCAATCTGAAACAATAAGATCAAACAGCACAAATTTGAATACATGTTGCAAATTTAAATAATTTCAAAATAATCAAACTGGAAGAATTATCTCTCTTTGTCATTAAAAACCTTGGAAATATAACTTCTGAATTACTTTGAAGAGTTGGGGAAAACCATAGAAGTGACAAAAATTCAAAGCCTTTCTTTGAAAGCAAAATAACCCATTTTGTTGATTTTGTTTTAAACATTTAAATTACTTATTTCTTAGGGAATTTGAGAGATTATTTTTAAGTGAATGGTGTGCAAACACAGAAAAAAAAACCTGATCACTAGGGAAAAGTTTGGGTTCACTGATAATAAGATATGCATGACTAACTACATTTCTTTTTCTTTCATTTTTTTTTAATAAAACTGTTAATTCATAGACATAGTACATAACAAGATGAATAAAGCATAATATCATCTGATAAGAATATGTTTTATGACAACTGAAGCATTCTGCAAAAATACAAAGTAAAAATTATAAAAATACAAATTACAACAAATAAAAGGACTTTAAAAAAGATATTAGGAAGAAATGAAGAATTAAGAGAAGTAGCACCACTACTCAAGAGTAGATAAACTAGTGAAAAACAGACATAAAAGGAAGGATGGGGAGTGCTCTGGGTCTAAGTACTTTTTGGTCTACAAATTTAGATTTCAGAGAGGATAACTGACTCATTTCAAGTGGGGATAATTTTTTCAGTTTTGATCATTTGGTCATTTGGGATCAGCATTACCTTTTTATAGTAACTTAGCAAAAGGGAGAATCCAGACATGCTAGGACACTTTTGCAATATTCAGAGAAAGTTCTACAGATTTTAGGTCTTGGTGAAGGAGATGTACCTGATGTCTAAAGGCTATTTTTAGTCCCCTCAAAGGACCAAAATTTGGCCCCATGCCTGCTAGAAATCATAAACTTTTGGTCCCATAATTCCATCCATTGTGTTCTTTCATGGAACCATAGAATGGAACATTTCAATTTTTCAACCACCTATGGTTTTTAAACTAGGATTTTAGTCCTCCTCATGTCCATTTGTAATATACTACAACCCCACAACTTATTTACAATTTCATCTGAACTTGAAATAAATATAGTCTTTTTAAAATTTCATAAATATCTTACTATTAAAGAAAACCTGGAAAAAAAACTTTGATTAAGATTAATAAATAAGCTCTTTAAAAACTACATAGAAAAATTTGAGGTTGGTTTTTAGTTGTTTTGTAACTTAGGCTCCAACCATTTTTCTTTGTTCCATAAGCCTACCTTCTTTTTGTCATCTGTAACCATATCTAATTCTTGTTCTTTAACTCAAATATTAATTTCAGAAGATCTGAAGTTTCATTTCTAGTAGTCATTGTAGCTGCACCAATCCTAAGTAAATAATTTCAGTCCTCACTAAATGACTAATTTCATAGTTTTGAAGTAGTTTCTGCTGGTCTAATTATCAGACAATAGTTTATAGTCATTGAAATTTGCTATAGTCATGAAATAGTTATAATCATAAAATATGTTTGCCAATCCCTATTTGAAGACTTCCTTGTAACGTGCTCTCCTGGCAGTTACAATTACTATTCTGTCCTAGACCCACCAGAGTACCTTTGACCACTGTCCCTTTGCAGTGTGAGCTCTACCCGACTCGCCTCCTCTGAGGCCTTCTAAGGTCTCTGGCCACAATCTCTTGAATCTATAGCTTAATAACCGGTAGCGCACTCAAGAACAACCACGTGTAATCTTAAAAGCCTTTATTATACCTACTCCACATAATTGCCCTGACTGATGCCCTGACTTGTTGGTTCCCTGGTGAACACCTGGTCAGAAGACCCCACGTGTTCACTACCAAAAACCCTTACCTCTTTCGGCTACCCATCTTGGCTTGGGCCACCCAGGCTAGGGAGCCAGGGTCAAGAGCAGGAGGTTAAAGAGGGGCGTTTGCTGCCTGCAGTGGGCTTACATAGGGTCTGTGAGGTCACACACACAGCCAATCAGCGAGAGAGTCACCCATTACAAAAACTATCTCAATATGGCCAGGATCCCGCCCAAGGGACTGTCCTAATATCCACAGAAAATTACTTCCGGGCCTCAATCTCCCGATGCACTGTGTCCGCCCATTTAAAGGGCCCTTACACTTCCTGGTTGGTAAAATATGTCAGAGCTTGTCTTGTTCTGAGAGAGTTATGCTATCATACAGCATCAGGCAAGGACTTCTTTCTTAGATTTTTAATCTATATGCTCCCTCTCTTCCTATATATGTAACAGAGGCAGGATAAATAACTCACGCAAAATGTCACATGTAAGTTAGATACATATAAAGTCTGTAAGATAAAAAATGAAAAAAAAAAAAAAAAGAAAAGTACTTTTTCAAATAGCCACCACAAAAGTAATAGTATAACAGTGATAGTATAACAGTGAACATTATATAATATTCAAAATATAATATTATGAAAAATTGATTTTGAAAAGTATGTTATACATGTTTATATATATATATATATATAAATATATATATATAAAATTCAGTAGTTTGAAAAAGATTTAAACAAAAACTGTAACAGTATTTGCCCAGCCTTAATTTTGATTTAATTGTTCTTAACAATCTTACTGTCACAATATGAATATCATGAGTTTATAAATTTAAATATATTTATCTATAGATTCAGATAGAAATAGAAAGCTAGGTAAGAGATAAAGACTGGGAAGAGGGAGGGTCACAATTGGCTATGCTCTATGATGATTTCCATTCATTGGGTAAAGATCAAGAGGATTCAAAATAAAATGTGGAAGGACAATTTAGACCCTAAGGGAGTTTCAAAAATATTTTCTGTCAATAAACCTGAAAGCTCATAAGGAAGTGGAAAGGATGTAATCCATTAGTATCACATAGCTTATTTACATCCATTTTTGAGGTTTCACTTACATGTTAATCAAGAACAACAGAATCCCTGACAGTGAGATTGAAGGAATTTGTCTGGGCTCAAGTGATCAGAAATTTCTCTAAATGGCCTTCTACTGATCTAAGATAAATATGCACATATATCTTTTTCTAGACATATAAAGATTTTATATATATATATATATATATATATATATATATATATATATATATATATATATATATATATATATAATTTACTGCAGATCCCACAATGTATTAAAAAGGATATTCCTAATAAAAGCCTCCTTTTGAGTTATTTATAATGAAAAAAAAATGAAATTCTTTTCCGTTAGTTTAGGTGTGAATTCTAAGTTATTTTTTATTTGAAATTTTGAACATCTGTTCAGAATGTTTTTGAGTATTCAATGGTTCAAAAATGTCATCTTGTACCCTTTAAGCTCAAATTATAAATTTAGAATTGGTGCTTTTATAAATAAAAAAAGTTGCAAAATCCTGTTACTTGTTGTTGAAAGAACCTTTTATTTGATGAGAATTTTAAAGGCAAAAATGTAACATTGAAATAATAATTCTTACATATCTGAAAAAATCATAGCTGTATTCTCTAGTGAGCTTTAACAAAGAGGCCTGTAATAGCTATGTGAATATCAGGGAACTAAATAGACCCTCCTTATTGTTCATGAAAGCAAGTTCATGACCACTGAAAGTTTGACCTACCTAATAATTTAGTTTTGTTATTTCCAAAGAAGAATGTTCTTCTTGAGAGCAGGAACTGTTGTTGTTTTCTTTTAATATTTGTATTTTGACTACTCACAGTACTCTGAATATAGTATGTGGTTTTAAAATTCATGTTTTATTGGATTGGTTCTGATTGGATATATGAACTGTTCTAATTTGCTATCATTAAGATTGATGATTTGAGGTTGGGCCAAGAATATCCAGAGAAGTATATTTCCTTGCTGTAAGGAACTTACTAGGCTCCCCACTTTATTAAAGAAGAAGTTAATAAAGCTTACAATAATGGCCTAAATTGTCACCATCCCTATGAGATTCCCTCCACCTCCCCTGGGGAGTTTAAATGTCAGCTAGCTACCAGTACCCCAGATGTCACTCCCACAAATTCTCTTATAGGAATCATCACCATTTACCAGGTCTGGCTTCTTCTCTCCCTTCATTATCCCATCTTTCTTTAGCCAGTTAGAATTATTTTAAATCCCACCAGATCTTCTAGTTACAATGCCCCCTGCCATTAAAATTCAGGGGACCAGATCTGTTCCAGCTTCACTGACTCATTCTTCATCGTTAAGTACTTCCCCCAAAACACTGCTGTTTTACTTTCTGCTGATTTTACCTTTTAGCATGATCTGTTTCCTTGTATAGTTTCTTAAACACACACACACACACAAGAGATAGAGAGGTTCAGCCTGATGCATACTAGAATAAACTAAAAGTGAATACCATAGAACAAACAGTATTAAAGGACTCGTTCTCAAGCATTACAGAACTAAATAATTGTAAAGTCTATTCATGGCACTGTCTTGTTCTGAAACCATTGAGCATAAATACTAGTACAATGCCCCAGCAGGGTCTCTGTTTGCATTAGGGGCAGGGGAAGAAAAATAAGCTGTTGTTCACCAGGGCAAGTGGAAAAGTTTTAGATTGTGGTAAACAGAACATGGATAACCCCAAAATCAGGTGCAAGAAACTTGGGTCCTAGTACACAGGATGCCAGAAAGCAAGCTTGGGTCGCTTTATTCCTTGTTTTTATCAAATTTTGGTCATTGGTTAAGCAACAGACATCTATCTACCTGGAGAGGGTCTAACCAATAAGCAACTTCTCCTATCTTTCCCTATAAAATACCCATCCTGAAGGACCCACTTAGAGCAACCAGTCCTAAGATGCTGTTTGATCCCATGTTGCTTTATATAACAATAAAATTGTTTTCTTTGAAAGATCAATCCTATGTCCAGGTAATTTTACCTATTGAATTTGCTCTCTAACTATTCTATTTTATGTCATTAAGTCACCTGAGTGGACTATTTATGACAGCCTGTGAATATTCTAATATAACTTGGGAGTTGAGGTGCATCTATTCTATTCTAAGATTACATGGTTAGATTAGAGTAGGTAATCTTATCTTTTTAGATATATGATATTCATTTTAAGTCAAAAACTCTTTGGACAATTTTAAAGTTATTGTTGTGAACCCCAATATTTTATATGCACTTGGTGCTCAATAAATATTAAATAAATACATTCACAAGAATCAGAAGGAAAAACATAATTGAACTATGAGCAGCTCTAAAAAGGGATTTATCTATACCAATAAGATCATAGATATAGTAAATTGGATTCTATATGCACCAATAAAAGAAGTGAAAGATGAGACTAAGTTTAAAAAAATAAACATTTAAGATGCCTAAAACTGAAGTTACCCTAAGTTCACTAAAAGCCCTTTTGATAATCATCTTGTATCCTTTTTTAAAAGAAATCAATGTTCAAATTTTAAACTTCAAATGGTATATTGAAACCGCATAATCAACTTAGAGTTAAGCTTTTGACATTTGTGCTTTCTGTCTTTTTTTTTTATTTCAATGTATCTGTTTTCATAAATGAAAATAAGCTCTCCAAGAGAAGAGATAGCAAGTCAACCATGCTTTTATATCCTGCACAAACTTTGCTCATGCTCTCCCTAGAACAAAAGAACTAAATTTTACAAAAAAGCTGCTTTATTTACCTTTGGCCATGTGTATACATGTACATAAATAATGTATATCTGAAAACATCCTTTAAAAATGTTGCTCTCTCGGGAATTCTCAACAGTTGTTTCTACATATCTGTTCAGGTGAGCTCATGAGTCTAGGATCTTAGGGATAAATCTCCCTTATGGCAACTTACAAGTACTTGATTTTTTTTCTTTCCTAGGCAGTCCTTGTCTATTTCCCATTAGAGGATTTGTTTCTGGTGAGAATTTTGTAGAAATGGCACATCTGAAGTCTCAAGGCTCATAGGGGTATTTGATTAGGCAGATAGCATTGTTGGTAAAATTTCTGGTGGGCTGCCCATGCATTTCCGTGCTGTTTCTTTTCAGCAATATCTACCATTACCACTACTTCTACTTTTATTGCTAAAAAAGTAGTATCCTCCTGGGCATTCAAAAGAGTAGAGCAGCTACTTCTACAATTTACTCCTGAGACTAATAGTCCCCACATTCCTTTCTGGACATGGAGATAGTGATTCATGATCCATATGAAATTAATTATATATCCTCTGAACCCATTGCTGATGATGTTGTGTATAATGTAATGATTTCTTCCTGGGCCACATGGCCTACTCAGGAGGATGCCTGAGGCATCATTGAGCACTATTAAGAAGGACCCCCTTCTGGGAGTGTATGTAGAGAACTAGGCTCATTAGCTTACATTTTACTGAAAGAGAAGCATATTTTGCATTACAATGAAGCTAAAAGTTTCATTACTTCATTTAACTTTTTTCCTTCCGTATAAGAAATTGAAATGTCTATTAATTGGATAATAAAAAGAACCATTGCTTTTATGTTTAATAAAGTACCTTCTATAATCTTTTATTTATATAGTATTATTCTTTTCATTTTATTCTGAAAGATGTAAAACTATTCTCATTTGCAATAGTTCCTCAGACAGTACTTTGGAGTGATATCCTGGGGAGATTGGATACAAGTAACTATGAATACCAAGTAGGCTTAAGGCAAAGCAACTCCTACCAATATAAGAACAACTGGTTTGGTAATCAGAATGCTCTGATTATTTAGGATTATTTAGGATCTTCATTTCAGACTTTCAAAGTAGAGAAATTTTGATTCCAAATTCAAGTTGATAAGTGAAACTGGTTTGGCCAATTATTTAGCAGTTGAAATTTATAATTTTCAAAATACTGATTGACTCTCATATATTCCCTAGCTACTTCCAGAACTGTGAGATAGCAGAGCAGAGTAGGATGATGAAAGTGAGAAAAACTGCACTTCAAGCCAGGAGGGAGAAGGAAGAAGAGAAGAAGGAGAAAAAGAAAGAGGAAGAGGAGGAAAGGAGAAGGAAAAAGAGGAAGAGGAAAAGAAAGAAGAAAAGGAAAAGGATAAGGAAGAGGACAAAGAGGATAAAGAGAAGGAAGAGCAGAAGGAAGATGAAGAGAAGGAGCAGGAGGAGGAGGAGAAGAAGGATAAGGAGAAAAAGAAGGAGGAGAAGAAGGATAAGGAGAAAAAGAAGGAGGAGGAGGAAAAGAAGAAAAAAAAAGGAAAAGAAGAAGCACTTACTACTTTCCAGAACCTAGTCTAAATGCTTTATCGATATGAGAAGCAAGATAATCCTTGTCCTTGAGGAGCTTAAATTCTAAATTCTAATGGGAGTGGATGACATATGAAGAAAAACTAGAATAAAGATAAAATTAGAAGCATGGTGAAGAGATGGTTGGAAAGGAAAGAAGAGAACCAAATAAACATGCATTAAGCACCTTCTAGGTGCCAAATACTGTGCTATGCATTTCACAAATATCTCATGTGATCCTCTCAATAATTCTAAGAGTCGGGGTGCTATTATTTTTCACATTTTATAGTGAAGAGAACTGAGGAAAATAGAAGTTAAATGCCCTGCTTAGTTTTTTTTATCGTTTAATGACTTCAGTTACGTTTTACTCTATGACCCCTTTTGTGGTATTTTCTTGGCAAAAGATGCTGCAGTGGTTTTGTCATTTTCTTCTCCAGATCATTTTACATATGAGGAAATGACGTAAGCAGGGTTGAACTGTAATACAATTAGTAAGTACCTGAGACCAGATTTGAAATCAAGAAGAATCTTCCTGACTTCAAACCAGACACTGTGTCTATTGAACCACTGAGACATTTATATTAAATGCCGAAAGCAAGATTTATAATCAGGTCTTCTAACTCCAGGTCCAGTGCTCTATCAATTGGCTATCAAGATGCTTCCTTACATAAAATATTTTAAGCAGACTATTTTCTGTCAAGATAAAAAGAAAAAGATCATTTATCAGAGCCCAATTTCACAAGAGGAAAGTCCACAGTTGTAGTAGTATGCCACTGGGAACATAAGCCAAAGCAAAAGCAGGATGACCTAAAATGATTGAGAGAATTGAGACCTGGTCCTGGGCACAACAAAGTGAAGTATATCAGAGCCTGTAATGTCCAGGCTAGTTTTCTGGAGGTCCTTCAGACGGGCATTGATCTCAGCAAGATAGACACTATGAGAATGGTCAAGAATAGAGTCTTGAGTCTTTATTCTGACCCAGTCTACATCTTAGTGGAGGAAACAGGAGAGCTACCACAAGGCTTGTCAAAGATAGAATGTCTATCTTCCAGTCCTTCTTAGCCCTTATATACCTTATTGTAATTACATCATTACAGCATACTGATTATGTGTGAACTTAGAAAACCATTACATCACCATATTAAGTATTAAGTATATATGAGAACTAGCGAACCATAATCTCATCAATTCCATTGAGTTAAGGCCTTTTTTCAAGTACACTTCTCCAAAGTGGACTCTCTATATCTCCAGCATTCTTTTGTTTTAGAACACAGGTGATCACGCCCTCCCTGACTTCTCAGGGAGATGAGAACACCAAACCAGATATTATTAGCATGCTTCCCCTAGACAGAAGGGTCTTATTTGAAACAGTTATACATAAATCCCTCAGCATGGGAGGTATTACATAAGTACATAGTAATATAACACAGGCTACTAGTGATGTAACAAACAACATGAATCAACATGAGGAATCATACATATCCATACGTCTTAGAGATAGTCCAAAACTAATCAATTGTCTATTACTTCATGTCTCAGGGAATCCAATAATTCCTGAGGGTTTTCAAGTCCTGCATCAGTCTCATTAACAATTTTGATGTCCATGACTCAATTGCCATAACTGCTATGCTCTTTCAGTGGTGGGCACAATCAGTGATGGAACTACTCAGTGTTTCTTGGGTCTTCTCCTTTGTTTCAAGGGTCTGCTCCATCTCTCTCCGATGGACAAGGGGAATATGGCTTGTTGGCTCCTATCTGATTCCTTCTCCATCTGTGGAGATACAAACAAACCCTCTCCCCCAAGCAGTTAATCTATCTGGTCCCTTCCATTCACCACTTTCTGGGTCTCTCCACATCACCTGGTGATTATTTAAAGATAGTGGAGCTGCTCACACTGGACACTGCCCTTCCGGTGGGTTTATAAAACCTGTCTGCCGAAGCCAGTGAATCCTTGTCAAAAATCAAGAAGTTAATAGTATAAAGAGCTAGATTTAGAAGTTCTCAAGGGTTACCTTTTGCTCCCCCTTTCTTTTGTTTTTGGTGGAATGTCTTAATATCTCTGTTTCTCCTTTCTACTATTGCCTGTCCTTGAGAATTAAAGGGTATGACAGTGGTGTTTAAAATTTTATACTGTGCAGAAAAGTGTGCAAGGTTCATTGTCTGCTTTTATTGCTTGTGGCACTCATAATTGCAAATGCCTGTATAAGGAAGTCAGTGACCATTTGGGCTGTCACTTTTGTTTCTGGTATTGCAAAAGTGAATCCTGAAAAGGTGTCTACCACAACATGGATAAAAGGCAGATGACCAAAAGATTTATAATGGGTCACACTCATTTGCTAAATTTCACTGGGTTTCAAACCATGAGGGTTTTTTCCTGGAGGGAGTGTAGGAGCATGGAAAGGAAGGCCAGCTGTATAGGCTTTTACTATGTTCCTAGCTACTTCTTTGTTATTCCAAATTGTAAATATTAAACGTGAGCAGCCTGATGACATTTAGAATGAGATTTTTGGGCTGTCTGAAATAAAGGAGTATTGGTTAAAATGGTTAAAAGGCTATCTGCCTTTTAATTTCCACGAAAAATAGAACCTGTAAATCCACTATGAGAGTGGACATACAAGATATAAATCTTACTTGGATGCTTTCTCACTTGCTCTTGAAGTTCCTTAAAGAGCTGATATATATTAAAAGCAACAAATTTTATTTGGGCTATGGAAATTCTTTGTACCATACCTATTTCATAGGCTGAATCAGATATTATATTTATATCTCCTGGATAATAAGTAAATGTTAGCATGATTGCAAACAATTCATTCTGCTGAGTAGACTGGAAGGAAGTTCTGACTACTCTCTTTATAGTTAAGTCATGAGAGTATACAGCACAAATGTTACATTTGGATGCATATGTAAACACAGTTGGTACTTTAAGAGGAACCTTAGAAACAGGTTCTCAAAAAATCCATAACCAATTACATAATAGCCTAGCTATCTTTAATGAAGACTCGTGTCTAAAATTTGGAGCTGTGGCCAATAAGATTTGCCACTCTGGGATGGTTTCACAGCATACATTATTTTGTGCATTAGTATAAAAGGTGTATGTTTGTCATATATTATTATTATTATTATTATACTGCTTGTTTAATGGCCTTTAGTAAAATTCTAGCCACAAGCACTGTGTAAGGAGTAAGATTTTGTTCTGGTTGTGCTGGGAGGTTCACCCACTCTATCACACTGTCTCCTTGATGGAGAATTGCTTTGGGTGCTTCTTTTGTAGCAAAACCTCTATTTCCAAGGGTTTTTGAGTAATTCTTTCAACCACATTGGATAAAGCCAGTTCAACTTCTCTCCAAGGCTCTTCAGCTTCCTTTGTAAGCTGGTGTGGTGAGTTTAAAGCAGTGTCTCCCCTTAAAATGTCATATAATGGTTGTAATTGATATGCAGTCAAGCCTAACATTGGACACATCCATTGGACATCTCCTATCTATTTCTGAAAGTCATTTAAGCTGTTTAACATCTCTATTCTTTTTTTTTTTTTTTGCTGTTATTCACTTTTTAAAAAATTATAAAATTTTTGATAGTATATATGCATGACTAATTTTTTTATAACATTATCCCTTGTATTCATTTTTCCAAATTTTCCCCTCCCTCCCTCTACTCCCTCCCCTAGATGACAGGCAATCCCATACATTTTACATGTGTTACAGTATAACCTAGATAAAATATATGTATGTAAATCCAATTTTCTTGTTGCACGTTAAGTATTAGATTCCAAAGGTAAAGTAACCTGGGTAGATAGACAGTAGTGCTAACAATTTACATTCATTTCCCAGTGTTCCTTCTCTGAGTGTAGTTGTTTCTGTCTATCATTGATCAACTGGAAGTGAGTTGGATCTTCTTTAGGTTGAAGATATCCACTTCCATTAGAATATATCTTCATACAGTATTGAAGTGTACAGCGATCTTCTGGTTCTGCTCATTTCACTCAGCATCAGTTGATGTAAGTCTCTCCAAACCTTTCTGTATTCATCCTGCTGGTCATTTCTTACAGAGCAATAATATTCCATAACCTTCATATACCATAATTTATCCAGCCATTCTCCAATTGATGGGCATCCGTTCATCTTCCAGTTTCTAGCCACTACGTAAAGGGCTGCCACAAACATTTTGGCACATACAGTAACATCTCTATTCTAAAATAAAGTTTTTTTACTTTAAGCACCTTAGGATATACTTCATATCCTAAATATTAAAAAGGAGCATGTCTTTGAATTTTTTTCTGGAAGTATGTGCAATTTGAAGTGCCTTAGTGTTTCTATGGTCTTTTTGTGGACATGCTTCCAACATTTGCTCCGCAGATGCACATCCCAATATATCATCCATGTAATGTAATAACATAACTTTTGTAAATAATTTTCTTACTGAAATAAGAGCAGCAGCAACATACATTTGACACACAGTAGGGCTATTTTTCATTTCCTGTGACAAAAATGTCCATTAGTATCTTTTATAAGTCTCAGCTAAATTAATGCTGGGTACTGAAAAGGCAAATCTTTTAATATCCTCCTTATCTAGAGGGATATAATAGAAACAATCCTTAATGTCTATAACCCACAGAGGCCATTCTCTAGGCAATTGAGTAGGAGATGGAAGTCCAGGCTGAAGAGTTCCCATAGTTTCCAACTGTTCACTTATTTTTCTTAAATCACTCAACATTCTCCATTTTCCAGATTTCTTTCTTACAACAAATACAGGGGAATTCCAAGGACTTAGAGAAGGTTGTAAGTGTCCTTGGTCAAGTTTCTCCTGTACTATATCTAATAAGGCCTGATTTTTTTCACTAGCTAAGGGCTACTGTTCTATCCACACTGCTGTATCAGTTTTCCATTGAATGGGAACAGGGAGTGTTGGAAGGCCTTCAACAGCAGCCTTGCCTAAAAAAAACAAAGTACTCCTTTGTAATCCTAATTGTTGTAAAATGTCTCTCACCCACAGATTGATGGGTATTTTTTCAACTACAAAAGGAGTAAAAACTCCTATTTCACCTTCAAATATCCATCTCAAAGGGGTAGCCCTAACTTCAGCTATTATAGATCCTTCGACGTCAGACATATAAGTATCTGCCTTAATCTTTGGTCAGTGACTGGACCAGCTGGCATCTCTAATAACTATATGATCTTCACCTGTGTCTACCAATCCTTTCAGACTTGATCATGTCTGAATACTTAACTTCTAAAGACTCTCTAGGTGTAACCTTAGCTGCTATCATGCTCCAAGTGTTTTTTGCCTGGGGCCCAGGGCCCTGCTTCCAGTTTTCCTGAGTCAAGGGATATCTCAGTGTACTGCAGAAATATCCCCTAGAGGGGTCAAATCTGCCCTGTTCAGGCACCAGAATGTAATGTCCGGGCTAGCTTTCTGGAGATCCTCCGGAAGGTTCTTGGTCTCAACAGGATAGACACCACTAGAATGATCAAAAATAGAGTCTAGATTCTTTATTTTGGCCCAGTCTACATCTTAGTAGAAGAGACAGGAGAGCCACCAATGAAGCTTGTCAAAGATAGAATGTCTATTTTCCAGACCTTCTTAGTCTTTATATACTTATTGTAATTATATCATTACAGTATGCTGATTATGTAGGAACTTGGGGAACCATTACATCACATTGCTAAGTACCAAATATATATGTGAATTAGAGAACAATCATCTCATCAATTCCATTGAGTTAACGCCTTTTTTTTCCAAGTATGTTTCTCCAAAGTTCAGCCCTCTACCAGAGCCCAGAATGCCAAGGGAGGAAGCCAAGTAGTACAAATTAATTTTAAATAAAATAAAGTTTAGGGCATGGCAAAATATCTGATATCAGAGCAAAGGAATAGCAACATAAATTTGAGATTATTTTAGACAAAGTAACATTTGGTAAGTCAAAATAGAGGAAGGAAATTCGCCACAAATATCCAGTAATAGGTGATATTGATTCAGTTAAGTTCAACTCCTGGTTTGTTGGTCCACAGTTTCAGAAAGAAGGCCAAAGTTCTTTATGGCATTTGGCCTTTTGTATTCAGGTAAACAGGAATCCCCTAAATTCATCCTTTCTTTTAGGTTCTCTACCATATTCAGAACGCAATGTACAAAATATTTTCTAGGTCTACATTACTAGAATTACAACTTGCGCTTCATTGTTGGTCTTTTCTCAGTTACATATGGTGCTTTGTGATACTATTTGGGGTTTTCTTGGAAAAAATATTGGAATGGTTTGTCATTTCCCCCTAGAACTCATTTTCCAGATGAAGAACTGAGAAAAACTGGTTTATGCAACTTGTCTAGGTCATATGGCTAGTGGATATCTGAGGTCAGTTTTGAACTCATGAAGATGAGTCTTCTTGATATCAAATCCAGTGTATAATCCACTGTGGCAATGATCTAACTTCTATACTTTTACTGATTTATTTACCTATGATCTGCTCATCCAGGAAAATAAATTAACTCAAAGCAAAACCATTTACAAAATTTAGCTTGTAAAAAATATAAATGAGAAGAATAGATACACAAAAGGTTTAGAAGGGGGAGAGAAAGGGGAGAAGAGAGAGAGAGAGAGAGAAAGAGAGAGAGAGAGAATGAAGTAAGAAAGCAAGAATTGTAAGATATGTTCAAGAAGGAACAACTCGTGCCAACATTACAAAATCACACAGGAGAATTGATTTCTTGTATTCTTCAGGAGTTAGTACTTCCCCATTTGTGCCATATGCTTCTCTATTAGACAGGGTCAGACATTTCCAGAAGAAATTCTACTTTGTTACTGGGTTACTCCCAATAGTACCTCCAGCTTTGTTTTCCTTGGATATTTCAGATAGGGAATAATATTTCCTTTTATTTCCTTTTTTTTTTTTTTTTTTTTTTTTTTTTTTTTTTTGGTGTCCACATTTTGAAATTACTCTTTTAATTTAGTTAGTATCTTATTTTCCCCCAGTTACATGCAATTTTTTAGCATTTTATTTTAAAACTCTGAGTTTCAAATTTATTCCTTTTCTCCCTCTCCACACTACCCCCATTAAAAAGGCTAACAATTTGATATGTTATGCATGAGTAATCACACAAAACAGTTCCATATTAATCATGCTGTGAAAGGAAACTCTGAACAAAACAACAAACAAAAAACAAGAAAAACAAAGGAGCCAATTTAGTTGAGAGAAGCTCAGAAGTTTCCTGAGTTTTCCCTAGTTTCCCTTGGGAACATTGTTTTCAATCCTCTGTGACAGCTTTTGGAGTGAGAAAACTCACAAAGAGATGAAGCAAAACAGTTTTCCAGCTTAAGATAGCTTAGAAGGACTTCAGGAAAGGTGTGTTTGACTTAGATAAAAGAAGAGAGGAGCCCAGTGAAGAAAAAGTGTAAGCAAGTCAACTAGAGATTTTGAGCAGACCAGCTGGGAGGCCCCTGCCACAGAGAAGGGAAATTTCAGATCACCAGAATAATATGAACCAATGAGACAGGCCACATTAAGTTAGTGGGAAAAGTGCCAGAATCTTACACCTCAGCACAGAAAGGGAATTACTAGATCCCTATCTCCTAGATAATAAACTAGGGAGAGCATGTTCTGTTCCTTAGGAGCAAACCTCAATTTTTTAAAATGAGCAAAAAAGGAAAAAAGATTGCTGACCATAGAAAATGGTGACAGAGAAATTCAAAACACAAAACCAGAAGAGGACAGCAATGGCAAAATACCTACATATGAAACCTCAAAGGGGAATATGAATTGTTCCAAATCCAAAAAGTTCTCTTAAAAAAGGGCAAAATGAATTTTAAAAATAAAGTAATAGAAGTAGAAGAAAAACTGGGGGAAATGAAAGTCATGCAGGAGAATTATGGGGGGAAAGAGGCAAAAGTTAGAAAAAGAGGCACAGAAATTAATTAAAGAAAACAACTCCTTAAATAACAGAACAGGCCAAATGGGGGAAAAAATCAAGTAAAAAAAAACTATTTTAAAAGTAGGGGTGGGACAGTTAGGTGGTGCAGTAGACAGAGCACCAGGTCTGAATTCAGGAGGCTCTGAGTTCAAATCAGGTCTCAGATACTTAACACTTCCTAGCTGTGTGAACCTGGGTAAGTCACTTAATCCCAATTGCCTCAGGAAAAAAAAAATAAATAAAAGTAGGGGAAAAATTCTTTTATTTATTTTTTTTCAGTTTCCTTTCATTTCTATTTTTAAAATTAATTTTATTATTATAATTTTTTGACAGTACATATGCATGGGTAATTATTTTTTACAATATTATTCCTTGTATTCACTTTTCCAAATTTTCCCCTCCCTCCCGCTACTCCTTCCCCTAGATGACAAGCAATCCCATACATATTAAATGTGTTACAGTATATCCTAGAAACAATATATGTGTGTAAATACAAGTTTCTTGTTGCACATTAAGAATAGGATTCCGAAGGTATAAGTAACCTGGGTAGAAAGACAGTAGTGCTAACAATTTACATTCGCTTCCCAGTGTTCCTTCTCTGGGTGTAGTTATTTCTGTCCATCATTGATCAACTGGAAGTGAATTAGATCTTCTCTGTGTTGAAGACATCCACTTCCATCAGAATACATCTTCATACAATATCTTTGTTGAAGTGTATAATGATCTTCTGGTTCTGCTCATTTCACTCAGCATCAGTTGATGTAAGTCTCTCCAGGCCTCTCTGTATTTATCCTGTTGGTCATTTCTTACAGAGCAATAATATTCCATAACCTTCATATACCACAATTTACCCAACCATTCTCCATTTGATGGGCATCCATTCATCTTCCAGTTTCTAGCCACTACAAAAAGAGCTGCCACAAATGTTTTGGCACATACAGGTCCCTTTTCCCTTCTTTAGTATTTCCTTGGAATATAAGCCCAGTAGTAGCACTGCTGGATCAAAGGCACAGTTTGATAACGTTTTGGGCATTGTTCCAGATTGTTCTCCAGAATGGTTGCATTCTTTCACAACTCCACCAACAATGCATCAGTGTCCCAGTTTTCCCACAGCTCCTCTAACATTCATTGTTATTTGTTCTTGTCATCTTAGCCAATCTGACAGGTGTGTAGTGGTATCTCAGAGTTGTCTTAATTTACATTTCTCTGATCAGTAGTGATTTGGAACACTCTTTCATATGAGTGGAAATAGTTTCAATTTCATCATCTGAAAATTGTCTGTTCATATCCTTTGACCATTTATCAGTTGGAGAATGGTTTGATTTCTTATAAATTAGGGTCAGTTCTCTATATATTTTGGAAATGAGACCTTTATCAGAACCTTTAACTTTAAAAATATTTTCCCAATTTGTTACTTCCCTTCTAATCTTGTTTGCATTAGTATTGTTTGTACAGAAACTTTTTAGTTTGATGTAATCAAAATCTTCTATTTTGTGATCAATAATGGTCTCTAGTTCTTCTCTAGTTATAAATTCCTTCCTCCTCCACAGGTCTGAGAGGTAGACTATTCTCTGTTCCTCTAATCTATTTATTATCTCCCTCTTTATGCCTAAATCATGGACCCATTTTGATCTTATCTTGGTATATGGTGTTGTGTGGATCCATATCTAATTTCTTCCATACTAATGTCCAGTTTTCCCAACAGTTTTTTCCAAATAATGAATTTTTATCCCTAATGTTGGTATCTTTGGGTTTGTCAAACCTTAGATTGCTATAGATGTACCCTTTTTTGTCCTTTGTATCCAATCTGTTCCACCGATCGACTGGTCTATTTCTTAGCCAATACCAAATGGTTTTGGTGACTGCTGCTTTAGAATATAGCTTTAGATCAGGTACACCTAGACCACCTTCATCTGACTTTTTTTTTTCATTAATTCCCTTGCAATTCTCGACCTTTTGTTCTTCCATATGAATTTTGTTGTTATTTTTTCTAGGTCATTAAAATAGTTTCTTGGGAGTCTGATTGGTATAGCACTAAATAAATAGATTAGTTTGGGGAGTATTGTCATCTTTATTATATTCACTCGGCCTATCCAAGAGCACTGAATATCTTTCCAATTATTTAAATCTGACTTTATTTTTGTGGCAAGTGTTTCATAATTTTACTCATATAATTCCTGACAAAAAATCCTTTTCTTAAAAAAGAAAAAAAAGACATATCAGGAAAAGGTAAAGGGACAGGCAGAATATGGTAAATATCATTGCATGAAGAGGCATAAAACACCTATATACTAGAGGGAAAGAAGAAAGGAGTGAAGTGTTTAAATATTACTGTCATTAGATTTGGCTCAAAGAAGGCATGACATCCAACCTCAGTTGTATGTAGAAATTTATCTTTCCTTATAGGGAAGTAGGAGGGAAAGGGAAGAAAGATAGAAGGGAGGCAGACTGATAGAAGAGAGGGCAAATTGAAGGAGATCATGATGATGATGCAATAAAAAACATGTAGAAAAGGACCATATAAAAATAGAAAAACTAATTTGAAACTAAATAATTTAATCCTAAAGAATTAGTAGGTTAAAAACTAATCTTAGAAACAAAAATTCCAACAAAGGGAATGATAATGAGACAACATAACAAAACAAAACTTATAAGATATAGTCAAAACAGTTCTTAGAGTAAATTTTATATACAGAAAAATAGTATTCCATAACATTCATATACTATAATTTACTCAGCCATTCTCCAATTGATGGGCATCTATTCAATTTCCAGTTTCTAGCCATTATGAAAAGGGCTGCCACAAACATTTTTGCACATATAGGTTCCTTTCCCTTGTTTAAGATTTCTTTGGGATATAAGCCCAGTAGTAACACTTCTGGATCAAAGAGTATGTGTACTTTGATAATTTTTTGAGTATAGTTCCAAATTGCTCTCCAGAATGGTTGGATCCATTCACAACTCCAACAACAATGTATCAGTGTCCCAGTTTTCCTGCATCCCCTCCAACATTCATAATTATCTTTTCCTGTCATCTTAGCTAATCTGACAGGTGTGTAGTGATATCTCATAGTTGTCTTAATTTGCATTTTTCTGATCAATAATGATTTGGAACACCTTTTCATATGAGTAGAAATAGTTTCGATTTCATCATCTTAAAACTGTTCATATTTTTTGACCATTTATCATTTGGAGAATGACTTGACTTCTCAGAAATTAAATAAAAAATAAAATAAAATAAATACCAAAATTTCATTTTGGAAATAAGACCTTTATCAGAACATTTACCTATAAAAATGTTTCTCCAGGTTATTGCTTCCCTTCTAATTTTGTCTGTTATTAATTCTGTTTCCACAAAAATATTTTAAACTTAATATAATCAAAATTTTCTATTTTGCGATCAGAATGATTTCTAGTTCTTTTTGGTCACAAATTCCTTCCTCTTCCACAAGTCTGCGAAGTAAACAATCCTATATTCTTTTAATTTATTTATAATCTCATTTTTATGCCTAAATCATGAACCCATTTTGATCTTATAATATACTACTATTGAGTTATGAACTGATCCCACTATTCAAGAGAGTAATTTGTAACTATTATCAAAGGATTATGAAACTGAATATAACACTAGTAGGTCTGTTTTAAAAAGAGATCATAAAAAGTGGGGAATGACCCCTATGTACAAAAAATACCTTTAGCAGCATTCTTGGTAGCAAAAAATTGAAAATTGAGGGGATACTCTTCAATTGAGAAATGACTGAATAAATCATTGTATATGAATGTAATGGAATACAACTGTCCTACAAGAAATGTTGTGCAATTAGTTTTGAGAAAGATCTGGAAAGACATACATGAACTTACACTGAGAGAAAAGAGCAGAACCAGGAGAATCAGTAACACTGTATTATAACCAACCATGATAAACTTTGCTCTTCTCATCAATGCAATGATCCAAGGATGCCAAATGACTAAAAATTAAAGATGTGAAGTACATCCAGAAAAATAATTATGAAGTCTGAATGCAGATAAAAGCACACATTAAAAAAAAAAAAAAAAAAAAACTATTATTTTTCTTTCTCATGGCTTTTCTTTTTTGTTCTGATTCTACTTTTACAACATGACTTATATGGAATTATCTTTAACATGATTGTACAAGTATAGCCTATATTAGATTTTTTTTGGCAATAGGGGAAGACAGAGAGAGAGGGAGAAAAATTAGAATTCAAAATCTTATGAAAGTAAATGTTAAAAACTATAGTTACATGTAAAAAAAAGTTTAAAAAATATTTCTTCAGTCTGTATTCACATACTATCAGTTCTTTTTTGGGGGGATGGAGAACAATTTTCCTCAGAAATTCTTCAGAGTTGTCTTGGATACTTATATTGCTGAGAATAGGTAAGCCATGCAGAGCTGATCATCTTGCAAAATTGTTATTATATCAGCTCATGTAAGCCTTTCCAGATTTTTTTCTGAGAGTATCCTGCATATTATTTTAATATCACACATTAGTATTTTATCATAATCACATAGCAAAATTAGTTCAGCCATTCCCCAACTGATAAGCATTCCCTTAATTTCAAGTTGTTCGCCAATGGAAAAGAGCTATGATATTTTGTATATAATAGATTCTTTTATTTTTCCTTTTGGGATACAAAACTAGTAGTGACCTATTGGTACGTCAAAGGGTATGCAGTTTTATAGGTTCTTTTTTATAGGTCCTTGCATGTAAGCTGATTCCCTTCACTTTGAAATCAAATTTCTATTGCTTCCTGACTTTCTTATTTCTAGCCTTCTCTGTTTAGTCCCAGCCAATCCACAGGTTAAAGACCAGTTCATCTGACTGACAGTCTAGTTTTTCTGCTGAGCATCCCTTCTAAGATGCTTTCTGATGAATACCTTTACTTTCCCCTTTAGCCTGCTCTTTGAACTAGCTATCTCTGCCCTACTGCCATTTGAAATCTTATGCAGTTCATCTATGAGACTGCTATTTCCTTGAACTTCCTGGGGTTTTTTAAGATGTCACATCCAAACCCCACCTCAGAAATTTAAATTAAATATCTTATTTTGAAATGATTAATCTTCTATACTGCTTTGCAGAAGTCTGTAAAATTGAAAATTGATTTTAATTCTATTTGGTCCTTTGAGCCTCAATTCTATTATTTTAATTTTTATCTCCACTCTGGTATTGTCCACCTTTGTAACCTCACTTACTACCCATTTAACTCAAATGCAAGTTCTTTTGTAACCTCACTCACCACCTACTGAACCTTAGTTCTAGTTGATTCAACCACAGCTTCTGAAGACTACTAACATTGTCTGAAACCTAATGTTATTATCTAAAGTCTATTCCTATTTTATGAATTGGAAAGCTAGAGTGACTTCTTCATTAAAGTGTCTAAAATTTGAAATGGTTATACTTTTGCCAGTCAGAATCCAAATAATACTCTCAGGCCAACCAAAAGGAAAATACACCAAGTAAAACTTTTAAAAGGCCAGGTCAGCACTGGTTGTAATAACTGAGGCAGCTATTTCAACCCACTTTATTAACAGATTTGTGTACTCTATTAATAAACTGATAAAACTCAGAAATTTTGAATCTCAATTTGCTTTTATTAATTTTTACCTTCACACAATAATAGTATAACTCTGATATGAGTTATAATCAAACAATTCCTTTTAATTTATATAAAAATCTTCGTCTCAAAAATCATTCCTGGAGCCACAATAAGGATAACCCAGAATCTAGCAGCGTCTACATTAAAAGAATTAAAGGCCTGGCATATAGTATTATGAAAGGCTAAGGAACTTGGTATGCAGCCAAGAATAACTTACCCAGCAAGAATGAGCATCGTTTTCCAGGGAAGAAGATGGACATTTAACGAAATAAATGAATTTCATCTATTCTTGATGAAAAAAGCAGACCTACATAAAATGTTTGATCTTCAAATACAGAACTCAAGAGATTTCTAAAAAGGTAAAAAGAAATCTTGAGAACTATAATTCTGCCCAAAAAAATATGTAAAGAAGATATCTACAATTTGTCTTAGAAACTAGAGGTGGAAAGGAAATTATATCATAAAAAAGTGTAAAGTGGTGGTACTACATCTCATGAAGAGGCAAAGGTAACCTATTATATCTGAGAGAAAGAAAGGAGGGAGATAAACATAGTGTGTATCAATAGACATATTCGATTTATGGTGAAACTTCTTCCACTTTATTGAAAAGTGAAAGGGAAGGAGTATGCTAAAAGGAAGGGAATACAGAAATTTTGAGGAAAAGAGGTAAAATAAGGGGAGGAACTTTAAGGTGGGGGAGGGATCCTAAAAAGGGAGGGCTGTGAAAAGCAAGTGGTGTTCACAAGTTTAATATTGGGTAGGGGGGTGAGAGGGAAGGAAAGGGGAAAAGCATAAGCAGGGGTTAATAGGATGGCAAGCAATATAGAATTAGTCCTTCTAACCATAAATGTGAATGGGGCAAACTGCCTCATAAAGAGGAAGCAGTTAGCAGACTGGATTAAAAGTCAGAATCCTACTATATGTTGTTTACAGGAAACACACCTGAAACAGGGTTATACATTCAAACTAAAAGTAAAAGGGTGGAGCAGAATCTATTATGCTTCAGGCAAAACCAAAAAAGCAGGAGTAGCCATCCTCATCTCAGATCAAGCAAAAACAAAAATTGATCTAATTAAAAGAGAGATAAGGAAGAGCATTATATCCTTCTAAAGGGCAGCATCAATAATGAAGCAGTATCAATATTAAACATATATGCACCAAGTGGCACAGCATCTAAATTCTTAAAAGAGAAATTAAGAGAGCTGCAAGAAGAGATAGATAGCAAAAGTATAATGGGAGATCTCAACCTTGCATTCTCAGAATTAGATAAATCAAACCACAAAATAAATAAGAAAGAAGTCAAAGAGGTAAATAAAATACTAGAAATGTTTGATATGATAGATCTTTGGCAAAAGCTAAATGGAGACAGAAAGGAGTATACTTTCTTCTCAGCAGTTCATGGAACCTATACAAAAATTGATCATATACTAGGGCATAAAAACCTCAAAATCAAATGCAGTAAGGCAGACATAGTAAATGCATCCTTTTTAGACCACAATGCAATCAAAATTACATTTAATAAAAAGCCAGGGGAAAATAGACCAAAAAATAATTGGAAACTAAATAATCTTATACTAAAGAATGATTGGGTAAAACAGCAAATCATAGACATAATTAATAACTTCACCCAAGAAAATGACAATAATGAGACATTATACCAAAATGTGTGGGATACAGCCAAAGCAGTAATAAGGGGAAGTTTTATATCTCTACAGGCCTATTTGCATAAAATAGAGAAAGAGAGGGCCAACGAATTGGGCTTACAACTAAAATTGCTAGAAAAGGAACAAATTAAAAACCCCCAGACAAACACAAAACTTGAAATTCAAAAAAGTAAAAGGTGACATTAATAAAATTGAAAGTAAAAAAAAAACTATTGAATTAATTAATAAAACTAAGAGTTGGTTCTATGAAAAAACCAACAAAATAGACAAACCCTTAGTAAACATGATTAAAAAAAGGAAAGAGAAAAAGCAAATTGTTAGTCTTGAAAATGAAAAGGGTGAACTCACCCCTAATGAAGAGAAAATTAGAACAATAGTTAGGAGGTACTTTGCTCAACTTTATGCCAATAAATTTGATAACTTAAATGAAATGGAAGAATACCTTCAAAAATATAGCTTGCCCAGATTAACAGAGGAAGAAGTAAGTAGTCTAAATAGTCCCATCTCAGAAAAAAAAAAAAAAAAAATAGAACAAGCTATTAACCAACTTCCTAAGAAAAAGTCCCCAGGACCAGATGGATTTACATGTGAATTCTACCAAACATTTAAAGAACAACTAACTCCAATGCTATGTAAAGTATTTGAAAAAATAGGGATTGGAGGAGTCCTACCAAATTCCTTCTATGACACAGACATGGTACTGATACCTAAACCAGGTAGATCGAAAACTGAGAAAGAAACTATAGACCAATTTCCTTAATGAATATTGATGCTAAAATCTTAAATAAGATATTAGCAAATAGACTTCAGAAAATCATCCCCAGGATAATACACTATGACCAAGTGGGATTTATACCAGGAATGCAGGGCTGGTTTAATATTAGGAAAACTATTAGTATAATTGACCATATTAATAATCAAATTAATAAAAACCATATGATCATCTCAATAGATGCAGAAAAAGCATTTGATAAAATCCAACATCCATTCCTACTAAAATGCTTGAGAGTATAGGAAAAAATGGACTATTCCTTAAAATAATAAGGAGCATGTATTTAAAACCTTCAGTAAACATCATATGTAATGGCGATAAACTAGAACCTGTCCCTGTAAGATCCCGAGTGAAACAAGGTTGCCCACTATCACCATTACTATTCAATATAGTACTAGAAACGCTAGCCTCGGCAATAAGAGCCGAGAAAGAGATTCAAGGAATTAGAGTAGGAAATGAGGAAATCAAACTATCACTCTTTGCAGATGACATGATGGTATACTTAGAGAACCCCAAAGATTCTGCTAAAAAGCTATTAGAAATAATTAAGAATTTTAGCAAAGTGGCAGGATACAAAATAAATCCACATAAATCCTCAGCATTCTTATATATCACCAACAAAACTCAACAGAAAGAGCTACAAAGAGAAATTCCATTCCAAACAAATGTTGAGAGTATAAAGTATTTGGGAATCCATCTACCAAAGAATAGTCAGGAATTATATGAGAAAAATTACAAAACACTTGCCACAAAAATAAAGTCAGATTTAAATAATTGGAAAGACATTCAGTGCTCTTGGATAGGCCAAGCAAATATAATAAAGATGACAATACTCCCCAAACTAATCTATTTATTTAGTGCTATACCAATCAGACTCCCAAGAAACTATTTTAATGACCTAGAAAAAATAAAAACAAAATTCATATGGAAGAATAAAAGGTCGAGAATTGCAAGGGAACTAATGAAAAAAAAAAGTCAGAGGAAGGTGGTCTAAGTGTACCTGATCTAAAGCTATATTATATAGTAGCAGTCACCAAAACTATTTGGTACTGGCTAAGAAATAGACCGGTAGATCAGTGGAACAGATTAGATACAAAGGACAAAAAAGGGTACATCTATAGCAATCTAATCTTTGACAAACCCAAAGATCCCAAATTTTGGGATAAGAATTCATTACTTGACAAAAACTGCTGGGAAAACTGGAAATTAGTATGGCAGAAACTAGGCATGGACCCACATTTAACACCACATACTAAGATTAGATCAAAATGGGTCCAAGATTTAGGCATAAAGAACGAAATCATAAATAAATTGGAGGAACATGGGATAGTTTACCTCTCAGACTTGTGGAGGAGGAAGGAGTTTGTGTCCAAGGGAGAACTAAAGACCATTATTGATCACAAAATAGAAAATTTTGATTATGCCAAATTAAAAAGTTTCTGCACCAACAAAACTAATGCAAACAAGATTAGAAGGGAAGTAACAAATTGGGAAAACATTTTTACAGTTAAAGGTTCTGATAAAGGCCTCATCTCCAAAATATACAGACAATTGACTTTAATTTATAAGAAATCAAGCCATTCTCCAATTGATAAATGGTCAAAGGATATGAACAGACAATTTTCAGATGATGAAATTAAACGATTTCCACTCATATGAAAGAGTGTTCTAAATCACTATTGATCAGAGAAATGCAAATTAACACAACTCTGAGATATCATTACACACCTGTCAGATTGGCTAAGATGACAGGAACAAATAACAATGAAATGTTGGAGGGGATGTGGGAAAACTGGGACACTGATGCATTGTTGGTGGAGTTGTGAAAGAATCCAACCATTCTGGAGAGCAATCTGGAATTATGCCCAAAAAGTTATCAAAATGTGCATACCCTTTGACCCAGCTGTACTACTACTGGACTTATATCCCAAGGAAATACTGAAGAAGGGAAAGGGACCTGTATGTGCCAAAAATGTTTGTGGCAGCCCTATTCATAGTGGCTAGAAACTGGAAAATGAATGGATGGCCATCAATTGGAGAATGGTTGTGTAAATTATGGTATATGAATGTTATGGAATATTATTGTTCTATAAGAAATGACCAACAGAAGAAATACAGAGAGGCTTGGAGAGACTTACATCAACTGATGCTAAGTGAAACGAGTAGAACTAGGGGATCATTATACACTTCAACAATGATACTGTATGAGGATGTATTCTGATGGAAGTGGATATCTTCAACATAGAGAAGAGCTAATCGAATTCCAATTGATCAATGATGGACAGAATCAGCTACATCCAGAAAAGGAACACTGGGAAATGAGTGTAAACTGTGAGCATTGTTTTTTGTTTTGTTTTGTTTTGTTTTGTTTTGTTTTGTTTTTGTTTTTGTTTTTGTTTTTGTTTTTGTTTTTTTTGCTTCTCTTCCCAGATTATTTTTACTTTGTGAATACAATCCTTCCTTTGCAACAACAACAACAATAACAAAATTCGGTTCTGCACATATATATTGTACTTAAGATATACTATAAGATATTTAATATGTATGGGAATGTCCGCCATCCAGGGGAGGGGGTGGAAGGAAGGAGGGGAAAAACTCAGAACAGAAGGGAGTACAAGGGATAATGTAAAAAAAAAAATTACCTATGCATATGTACTGCTAAAGAAAATGTTATTTTTATATGTATTTTTATACATATAATTAATATAATTTTTATAATTAATTTTAAAAAATGCTTAATAAAAAAAAAATCATTCCTGCACAAGGGGTTCCTTTAACAAAGGTTCAATGAATCTGGAGGATGGAATGTATGTTTAAAAGACTCTAGCTAATTCCTACCACCAGGACTTCAAGTTACCTATTAATTATAAAGAATGTTCTGTATGGAAAAGACTTTAAAACTTTTTGTTTTTGTGACTTTTGTTCTACTTCATCTTTTCTTGCCATACTGTTTTTCTTTCTTTTTTTTTTCTTTTTTGTAATAAAACTGATGACTTCATTGATCATATACAACTTAGAAATTTCCCCTTTTATTTCTTCCCCTTACTAACAGGGCACTTAGGAACAAGTACTTGAATCAGCCATAGGATTCCAAATATAGTGAAATAGGTTATGGGTGTGCGTTCCTCAGTGATAGAATTCCTTTTTTTGTTAGGGATGAAGATTCATGACTTTCTACTCTACTCATTGGAGGGTAAATAAACTATTAGGTCTATTATATGGCTGCTATATATATCGTACACATTGTCATACAAAGAAATGGGTTTAACAAAATAATTATGCAGGGTAATGCTAGTGTCAGCATTAAAAATAGAAGGATGAATATTACTGTTATCTACTTGATCCTCTGTGTAATCCAAGATGAAATTCAAGAGTCCCTTTTATTTCACCACTTTCTTGATAATTGCCTATTTGATAAATCTCTTCATGTGAGAGGTAAGATCCACATAAGATACATTGGTAGTGGAAACAGAAAGTCCTGCCTACCATCATTCCATTTAGCTTAGGGAGTCCTTGCCTATTGATTTAGCAGCACCAGCCGAAGCAGAGTTATGCTTTGGGCAGTGCCATATCCAACTCCAAACTTGAGATAAGGGCTATCTACCATCTTCTGGGTAGGAGTAATGGCCATGAGTCCAAAAGTTGGCCAGAGGGTTTAAGGAATTTGTAGTGCAGAAAATATTATTGATAATCTTCAGGGAATTATTATATTTCCCATGGTTCACCACCCATTCCAAACAAAGGGCTACCAGCAGAGATAAAGATTCATTTAGCTGCATCATTCAAATGAGCCCTGGACTTTGCAATGGTGGTAAAGACAGAAGTGGATTTTAGTACCTAACTCCAACATCTCCCCATTCGATATTGGTGGGATTATGCTCCTGAAATATAGCAATGATTTTACCAATGATCATAAACTTTCCATTTTGTTTTGACAGGGCATTTAAATTTGACCTTTGAATGGAATCATATAAAAACATATAAATCATATAGCTAACATTAATGTAAGGTTCATTGATGATTGTGACATTTACTCTGCCTGAGTACTCTGCACATTCACCAGGGACCAGGTATCTAGCTAAAACAGCCAAATTTCTTAACTATGATCTTCATAATCTACTCTCAGTGATATAACTATAACAAGTCCTGGCCTTGAACTTGGCAGAACTCAATTGTTATCTTCTACAATTCTAATAAGTACAGTTGATCCAGGGAGAAAATCTATATTGATTTGCAAATCAGAATGTCCACTGTAAGAAAATTTAAGAATTTTTAAATTGGATGCACCAATCTGAATACTGGCTAGAATTTTCTTTCTTTTATTTAAAGTATACTGACCAATAATTAATAGTCCTATAAGATGAATTCACAAGGTCAATCTATGGATTTTTTTATGCTCTCAAGAGCTGAGAATTATTGATAGAATTCTACTACAAGTGAAGACTCCTATAAGATATCTTTACTTGAAAATTGATGATTCCAAGTAATATCATTTTATCTTACCATTAATATACTATGGTGTGTTGAGACTTTGTTAAAAAAAAAAAAAAAGTTACCCAGATGCTTTAGATAATGAGAGACTTAGAAATCTAACAAATAACTTGATGGGTCATTTTGACTAATTTCTATGGCATTTTTGAAATATCGTATCACTTTTATCACTTTGATAATATATTAAATGGCAGTCTCCATTTTAACAGCTAGCTTCTACATTTGGCCTTTCAAAAACATCATGCTTTATGGTTCACAAGCAACACAGAAGTAATAACCACAGCTGTTCTATGGATGGCATGTGAATGTGCTTGGCACTTTCCATGGCAGTTGCCTCAAGTCATTGCAAAAACATTTTTGTTAGATGCCAAGTTTAGGATGGCACATGTGAACATGACCATTGAAAACAGGAAAAGACAAAAATTCAAAGAGAATCATATACTGTTCGCCAAAAAACAAGAAAAGAAAATAAAAATGCAGCAGAACTTAGGCAAAATAATTCATCAAGGTATTTGTTAGTTTTAAACATCAGCCCTTTTATTATCTAAATAATTTGTGTGACATTTTTAGCACTTCTCATTATATCAGAATAATTTAATGGGAAGAAAAGTTGATATGTTTTGAAAATCTCTTCTTTATAAGTAAAAGATATTTTAAAGATGTTTTGCATCACTTTGCTGTTGGATTTACTATTTCTCATTATATTTCATATTATTTTTGTATGTTGTTTTCCTTAACTTTGCTTAATACATTGAAAGATTTTTATAAGATAAAGTATATATATATATATATATATATATATATATATATATATATATATATATATATATATTCTTTTACAAATATACACATATATTATTTTAACTAAAACAATAAATTATAGGATTAAAATCAACTTTTTCCACCCCAAAACATTTTAATTCTCTCTGTTAATCATTTTCTATTTATCTTGCATATAACTTTCTTTATATTTGTTTGCAACTTGTCTTTCCCATTATATTGTAACCTCTTTGAGGTTAGAAACTTTTTCTTTGAATATACAGTCATTGAGTGTTTGGGACTTCTGATGAGTAATGGGGTATTTTATACAACTGAATGATTTAACAGTGTTATCACATACATGATGCAGAAAAAAACATAAAGCAGCATAAAGTGTTGGGCATTACTGAAATGACTGAACAATAGGTATACAGCATTTCAAAGGAACCAAGTCTCCTAGGAGTGAAATAAATTTTTGTGCTTCAAGAAACATTACTTGTATACAAAAGTGCTGCCATGTAAGAGCCAAGCCAATGTGGTAGGGCAGCTAATTGTTAAATATACACAAAAAGATCATTCCACTTTCTTTTCAGGGAATATAAGTGTAATGTGAGAGAAGGACTTCATAGATTGTTGAACCTGATAGTTAGACAGGTTACTTGTAAGGTGAAAAATTTTAACAGAGAAACTTAGAGCACATTGTTAAGAATTATGATGTCTTGATCAAATTGTTATGACACAAACATCCTGAAGACTTAAATTCTTGAGCATCTTGTGTCACAATCTGCAGCCTGATTAGACATATGGATCCCTTCTTGGGATCACAATTTTTAAGTATTAAATTAAAGATGTAGGATAACAAAGAAAAATTATATTGAAATAGATTTGTAAATTTTAAAAATAACATTTAAAACTCTTAATGTTTTAACTGTTTAGTTCTCAACAAAGATGATGTTTTCAACACTATTACTAGGGATTTAATAAGATAAAGGGAAGGGAACACTTTACTTCTAAAACGATTGTTCCTGAGAAAGGGATTCATATTTCTGTTCCATGTTTAAAATATAGGATGAAAAGAAACTAGTAAAAATTGATAACATTTTTTTCCTAGAGTCTTGAAAATCAAACAGAGAGCACTTTAAACTGAAAACATATAGAAAAGAAAAAAAAAACTATTCAAAAATTTACAGAGAGTAACAATTATCATATAGAAAGAACCAATGATCAGTAAGAGAGAACATATAAAAGGAACACTAGCAATGAAACCCATACTCTGTAGTTTAAAATCAAAGGCAAAAGGGAAGGGCAACAAAGGTGATTAAACTAGAAATCCTAAATTTTTGAATTTAGAATTATATAGAGCACATAGCTAGAATACCTTTGGAAGGATATAAAATTAAACAAATAACAGTGCAGATAAAAAGGGTGATGGGTTAACCTTTTATATTATGGACATAGAATCCTAATCAATTCAGGAAACTGGTAGGGATTTTTGAGGATATTTGTGCAAAGATCAATAGTTGGAAAAAAATAATATATTATCATACAGTTAAACCATGAAAAAATAAATAAGGTTTTGATTTAATGGTGGTAGGGGCAGTGTGGAAGTGTTTCATGCCTGTAATACTTGTTGCTGTGGGTGACTGAGGCTATCATATGAATTAAGGATTAGCAAATCACAAAGCCCTTTGACTGCCTAAGGTAGGACAAAAAGTCCAGGTCAATAAAATGGAGTTGGTGATGCTCCTAGATTGTTGAGTTTGAGAATGGATCATGAGTGAGTACTGCATTTCCACTTCACATGCAGCTGTTTGTCTAAAATGAATCAGGTCAAAAAGCTTCTATAGGAAGCCCAATCATATTGCAATTCTTATAATTCTACAATGACATGCCTTCTGTGCCCAACTTTTGCACTTTTTGTCCCCCATCTCAAGAATGTTCTCTCTCTCAAACTCTGAATTTTAGAACCATTGACTTCCTTCAATACTCATTTCAAAAACCACCTTCTTTATGAGGGCTTTTCTATTCTCCACAACCATAAATGTTTTCTTTAACATTATTTTCTATCTCGGCTTCATTAATCTTGTATGTAATTTAGATCTATTAATCCAATATATACATACATGTGAATATACATAGGCATATATTTTGTCTCTCTCTCGGCAATGTGATTGCAACAAAGCAAATAGAGAATAGTCTGATATCCACTTTAGATTTTTAGACAGTAATTTAAGAGGCTTAGGAGATAAAATAAGTAAGACCCAAAGGTCTAATATTCTGTCAGAAAAGTTAGTCCAAGAAGAACAGGAAAGTTTTCAATAACAAAACTCTGAATATAAAAATGAAAATTGTTTCAATGAGAAAATATGTTCTCTTAAAAAATGTTATGCCTTCACAGTGAACAAAAATCACATTAAAACATAAAAAATAGTCTACTATGTGCTCATTGTTATATATAATATGTATTTATGTGTAAGAGAATTGTTTTTGTGTGTGTATAAACTGTATAGTATATAAAAGTTAGACTGATGGTAAGAGAAAGACAAAGAAAGAATATTTACTTTGGGTGGTTGGGATAACATCCATGTTAAGAATGAATGAATCGACATTTAATTTTCTTTTGTCTTCTATTCCTTGTAAATGAACTTTGAATTAAGAAAGATAATTGTATCTTCTTCTCTCTCCATCCTCACCCCTCAAAAAAGGCTAACAAAAACTTAAAACCAAATGGGTAAGGAGACAGTAAGAGATAACTTAGGTACCTCAAATGAGCTTAACTCATCAAAACTAGATAAATTGAATTACATATTATTATGAAAAAATCAGAGCATGCCCAAATAAAGCAAAATACAGATGTGATTGCTGAACCATTTTTGTTGATGTCGTAAGAAGCGTGGAAGAGAAAAATGTCACTAGAAAAGGGCAAATAGTGTGCCAATTTTCTGAAAGGGTAAAAGGGTAGAATCTATTCCCTTCTGGTCATAAGTGCAGCAGGAAGCATTAAGTAGATGAAGAGAATCCCTCAAGCAAAATCATTTCTCCCTCTAAATTAACCAGAGAGTCTGAGAAAGGCAAAAACAGAACAGAACTCATACTGGGAAACCACTGGTTTCCATCTGTGTGCTAAATGATGTAAATCTGCAAAACTGGCCCAACGTGCCCTGCCAGTTTAGATGGATATCATATGACATAAATATTTCTTTATTATGTGGAGGCATTTCTCTCTTTGTGCCTCTGTGTGTGTGTGTGTGTGTGTGTGTGTGTGTGTGTGTGTGTGTGTGAGTGTGTGTGTGTTTGTGGCTCATAGTCAAGCACTACATGGCTTAGAAAATTGTCCTAAGTGTCCAGATATCCAGATGATATAAATGGTTCATTTGGAACAAGGAAAGTTCACATACATGTGGAAATATATATATGCTACATAATACACATAGAATACCAATCTTGATATTGAACTAAATCTAGATCAAATAGATGCAAATTTTAATATGGATATAGATGATTTGCCTAATTCCATGAAAATTCTTACTATTCCTACAGCCCTCAGAAAGCCAATCTTAATGGCAATTTCAGCAGGTTTTTAAAAAATATATTGTATTCTTAATTTAAAGACATATGTATGGAAGATGGAGTAGGTCAATAAATTTCAAGCTCTCCTGATTTTCCCCACAAACAGAACAAAGTTGCACCTCAGGACAAACAGACTGTTGAAAAATCAAGGAAATTTGGGGCAGAACAGAGGATTTCCTTGTAGAATCCAAGAAGATCGAAAGAAAGACCCCAGGCTGTAGATTAACCTGTGCATAATGCAGACTTCTCCACAGAAACACCAATTGGAGAACCCTGGAGCAAGCGGGAGTTGACTGGACCCTCAGCAGGAACCCCAGAAATTTCCACCTCCCAGACAGTGGTAGAGTCAGGATTCTTACTCATGGAAGACTGAGTGGACCTCAGATGATCAGGAACACCAGGGCCAGCTGTGCTGCAGAGACATAGCCCTGAGTGGGAAGGAAGCAGCACACCTGGTGAGTGCAGAAGTAGTGGGAAAGGGATGCTGCTGAATGCAAGCACTTGCATGATAGGGGAGCTTTGCCTTTGATGTTCTATGTCATATGGGACATCTGAATTGAATTCAGGAGCACCATCCTCCCTCCCAACAACTAGAGATACTTACACTAATAATTCTCATTAAAAACACAAAGAACCAGTAAAGAAGAAATAATGCAATCATAGCAACTTATTATAGGAACAAGAAGAGCAGGATTCATCTTCAGAGGAGACACTGAAGTTAAAAAAGTTTCTTCTACCCCAAAGATAATTTATAGAAGAACGCAAAAAATAATTTAAAAATCAAATGAGAGACATTGAGGAAAAAACTTTAAAAAAAAAATAAAGACCATTCAAGAAAAACAGAAAAGTATGAATAAAAAGTTACCCATCTGGACATGTATTTACAGAGCATTAAGTTGAAAAAAACTCTTTGAAAATTAGAATTGAGCAAGGGGAAGCCAGTAGAGCTGTAATAGAGCAAGAAATAACAAAACAAAATATAAAAAATAAAAAATAGAACAAAATATGAAATATCAGATTAAAAATCCAACAGATCTTGAGAACAGATAAAAAAGTCATATCTGAAAACTGTGACCCAAAAAAAGAACCTTGACACAATAAAGTAAGAAATAATACAATAAAATTTTCCTGGACTGATAGAACAATAGGGTTAAGTAGAAATAGAAAATAATCCACTGATCACTACCTTAAAGAGATCCTTTGTGGAATACACATAGAAATATTATTGCCAAATTTCAAAAGCTACAGATTAAAGAGAAAATTTTGCAAGAAAGAAGGAAAGAAAAAAAATTAAGCTGGAGCTACAATTAGAATTGTACAGGATTTAGCAGCAGCTACAATAAAAGACTGTATGTCCTAGAATCAAATACACCAGCAATCAAAAGAATTACGCCATTATTTCCAAAATATATAGAGAATTAACTCTAATTTATAAGAAATCAAGCCATTCTCCAAGTGATAAATGGTCAAAGGATTTGAACAGATAATTTTCAGATGAAGAAATTGAAACTATTTCTAGTCATATGAAAAGATGCTCCAAGTCATTATTAATCAGAGAAATGCAAATTAAGACAATTCTGAGATACCACTACACATCTATCAGATTGGCTAGCATGAGAGGAAAAGGTAATGCTGAATGTTGGAGGGGATATGGGAAAACTGGGGGACTGATACATTGTTGGTGGAATCATGAATGCATGCAACCATTCTGGAGAACAATTTGGAACTATGCTCAAAAAGTTATCAAACTGTACATACCCTTTGATACATCAGTGTTACTACTGGGCTTGTATCCCAAAGATATATTAAAGAAGGGAAGGGGACCTGTATGTGCCAAAATCTTTGTGACAGCCCTTTTTGTAGTGGCCAAAAACTGGAAAAAGAGTGGATGCCCATCAATTATAGAATGGTTAAATAAGTTGTGGTAATTGAATGTTATGGAATATTATTGTTCTGTAAGAAATGACCAGCAGGATGATTTAAGAAAGGCCTGTAGAGACTTGCATGAACTGATGCTGAGTGAAATGAGCAGGACCAGGAGATCATTATACACTTCAACAACAATACTATATGATGATCAATTCTGATGAACATGGCTCTCTCTTCAGCAATGAGATGAACCAAATAAGTTCCATTTGTTCAATAATGAAGAGAACCAGCTACACCCAGCGAAAGAAATATGGGAAATGAGTGTGAACCACAACATAGAAGTTCTACTCCTTCTGTTTTTGTCTGCTTGTGTTTTTGATTTCCTTCTCAGGTTATTTTTACCTTATTTCTAAGTCTGATTTTTCTTGTGTAGCAAAGTAACTGTATGGATATGTATGCATATATTGTGATTAACATATTCTTGAACATATTTAACATGTATTGGTTTACCTGCTTGGGGGAGAAGGAGAGGAAAAGTTGGAACAGAAGGTTTTACAAAGATCAATTACCCATGCACACATCTTGTAAATAAAGATATATAATAAAATATTAAAAAAGAACTAGGCCTCAGGCCAAAAATATCATATCCACCAAAATCTTTGAACTAAAAAATGGACATTCAACAAATTTGTAGTTCTTCAGGACTTTCAACCAAATTGAAACTTAATAAAAATTTAACATATAAGAATCAATATGCAAAATTAATTTCAAGCAACTTAACATAGATGAATTGTTTATACTTGATGTGTAAATGTATACCATATATTTAAGATTAACATCAGTAATTGGGTCAATCAAAAGAAAGATTTTTAGAAATGAAATAATGAGAAAAAATAGACTCAGAGGTATTAGAGGGGGAAGGAAGGCTCATAATTCTGACAACCTACTCACATTGGGAATGAGTTAAATAGGTAATATTATGATATAGTACCTTACAAACTCTATAAAGAAATAAGGGGGCGGGGAGGAATGGGAATAGTGAGAGGAAAAGTGTGGGGAAAGGAGACAAGAAAGGGATGTATGTATAGGGAAAGATTAAGAAATAGCAAGGCAAGTTAAAGAGCAGCAGTAAAATAGAAGAATTAGCAGGGATAGGGAAGAAGAGATATATACAAACACTACAAAAAGGACCCAAATTTGATTTTATTAGATAAAAATACGGTTAGTAATCATTTGTATTTGACAGTCAAACATAAAAGATTCAATCAAGAGAGAAAAATCTACATTTTATTTCAGCCACACTAATATTGTTTTAGATGCATGTTTACATATGGGTAAATATATACACACACACACACACACACACACACACATATATATGTATGTATATATATATATATATATATATACACACATATATAATATATATACACACATATATATACACACACATATATATACATGAATATATACACATATATATGTATATATATATATATATATGTAGATATGCATGCATGTGACTCAAGGTATGTAACTAGATATATGTATATGTGTGTGTCTGTGGATGGGTCTGAATGTATATATGTGTTTGAGTGTGTATCTATATCTATATCCATATCTGTATCTATATCTATATATGGGGGGAGCAGATGAAGGGGCAGATGTTATATTTGTGTATACATGCGTATGTGCTCATAGATCTTTAAAAAAGGGCATTTGTACTAAATAACTGCCCATTTGTATCTTATGTTGTTATGTTTATATTTATAAAGAAAGAGAAATATGGGAATGGAAGTAGATTGTAATTACTTTCTTTAGTCTCTGTAATTTCTTTATTTTCTTGAAATTACTATTTTATATATTAGGGTTAGTAGAAGTTGTTTATCTCATCATACTGAACAAGAGAGTAGTATCCCAGATGTATGTGGTCCCGAGATATTAAGTACTTTCATCACAACTCTCTCTCTGTCTCTCTCTGTCTCTCTGTCTCTCTCTGTCTCTCTGTCCTGTCTCTCTCTGTCTCTCTGTCTCTCTCTCTCTCTCTCTCTCTTTATATATATATATATATATATATATATATATATATATATATATATATATATATATATATATATATATATATATATAAAACACTGAAAAGTTATAAATGGAATGCTTATCAAATGATGCAAGATATGAGGGATAGTTGATCAGTCACTTGTCAGAGTTAACATCCTAAAGATTTTGACTAGGGTATGACACTGAATTCAATTCAGTAGGGATTATTGCTGAATTGAGTTAAAAAATCATAAATGTAAAATGAGTAAAGCATGACTGGAATGCAATTTCTTTTCTTTTTTTAAATTATAGCTTTTTATATACAAAACATATGCATGGGTAATTTTTCAACATTGACCCTTGCAAAAACTTCTTTTTATTCTTTTTCCCTCCTTACTTCCACCTCCTCCCTTAGATGTCAGGTAGTCCCACACATATTAAATATGTTAAAGTATATGTTAAATACAATATATGTATACATATTTGTACAGTTATCTTGCTGCACAAGAAATATCGGATTTAGAAAGAAGGTAAAATAATCTGAGAAGAAAAAAAAAAACAAAATGCAAGCAAATAACAACAGAAAGAGTGGAAATGTCATGTTGTGGTCCATATCTTTTTCCAGTATTCTTTTTCTGGGTCTAGCTGGTTCTGTTCATTACAGATCAATTAAAACTGATTTAGATCTTCTCATCATAGAATAGAGCCATGTCCTTCAAAACTGATCATCATATATTCTTATTGTTGCCATGTATAATGATCTCCTGATCCTACTTATTTCACTCAGCATTAGTTCATGTATGTTTCTCCAATCCTCTCTGTATTCATCCTATTGGTCATTTCTTACAGAACAATAATATTCCATAATATTCACATACCACAATTTATTCATCCATTCTCCAATTGATGGACATCCATTCAATTTCCAGTTTCTAGCCACTACGAAAAGAGCTGCCACAACATTTTGCATTTTTTTTCTAATGTATAAAAGAAGATCTGGGGCATTTAGTATACTATTAGTTCACTGTAACATGAATGATCTTAGAGTGTATAAGTTATAACATGCAGTAATAAGGAGGTAAAAATCTCTGTATAACTTGTTTCCTGTTCAGAATCTGGAATAGTATTGATTTTTAAGCATTTCAATTTAAGGGCATTTACAAGCTAAAAAATGTGGAATCTAAGAAGTAACAAATGAATGACCTAGAGACATTGTGCCCGAAGAATGTATGAAACTCATGGGAGATATTTTTCTTTTCCATTATTTGTAGGGGTTTCATGATGGAAGAATTAAAAATCTTCAATTTTGACTTCCAATGACAGTTTTGAGGTAAGGGGAAAAAAATGTAGATAGGCTTGCTTTTAGGAAAAAACTTTCTAACAATTAATGATTGAAAAAGGCAACGTACTTATTTTGGATGTAGTGTACTTCCTTTTACTAGAGAGCTTCAAGCAATTTGTTTGGTATGTTTAGAGGTAATTTATTTTCTTGTAACAAATGGGCTAGATGATCTTTGAGGTTCACTTATCATAGATTTTATGATTATTCATGACAGAGACAGTAAAAGCAGATTTGGGTTTTAATTTTTCTAATCTCGAAGATGTCTAGACTCTTTTTTTTTTCCTCTATGGGTCAAGTGAATTTTGCAATGGAACAAATTTCAGTTATAATCACTATCTCCCTTTCCTTCCATTTTGAGGTTTTATTTTATTCAAACTTTTGTTATTCAAGTTTAATTTTCTAACGATTTTCTTCTCTTATCAAATTTTCTCTTGTAACTAAAATAAATTTGAAAGAGAAAAAAAAAGTAGTACTTTGGCCAAGTCTGAAAACACATCTCATTCCACAAAATCATATATATCATGAGGAACTATGTTTTACCACAAGTCCTCTATAGTAAAAATTGGTCATTGCAGAATCAGAGTTTTGATTTTTTCACTCTCATTTTACTTTAAACTATTGTGATTATGATGTAAATCGATTACTATGTTGTACCTCTGCAACAACTCATAATTATCTTTTAAAGTTTCTTAGAATTCTTCAAATATGTCATAACTTCCAATATAATAGAGCTGCATTGACTCTATTTAGTCTGTTCACATGGTTCACTATAATTTATCCAGTCATTTATCAATTGATTAGGACCTAATATTTTCTATATTTTAATAGAAAAATTATACTAGGAACATATTATTATAAATTAACAAATCTAAGCTCTCAGGCTTTGACTGCGACTATATGCCAAAAACTTAATGCAGTAGGCCAAATAATATGTATAATTTAATAACTTTTCACTTATAGTTTCTGTCATTCTACAACTCTATTAACAGTGAATTTATTGCACCTGTTATCTCCAACATCATTTTTGCCAATTTGATGTATGAAAGGTCATGTCTTAGGTTTGTTTTTATTTGTGTTTATCTTTGATTTGAAGCATTATTTGAGGGGGCTATTGAACATTTTCCATCTTTCCTTTGGAAATGATTTGTCACCTTTGACCAGTTTTCTATAACTTGGGCATATTATTTCTTGAGCCATTTTGTAATAGCAATGGTGCTTTAGACTACATTAATTATTTATAGTTTAATTTTTCCAGGACAGTTATGGATCATAAAAATTTTCTCTGCATTGTATTCATTTCTCATTAAATTAAACTAAGTTTGGAATTTTCAGTTTATAAATAATACAATTATTTGTTAAGTATGTGAAGTACATCTTGTTTTTTTATCCATTGTTAGCACAGGGATATCACAAAAATCTAGTTGTTAACTTAAGGTATTTTGTTTCACAGACTTATAACATCCTCCTAGGAAAATATCAGAATTTGTATATACCTAGCAGATGGTGACATGACCTTCTTCAAATTCCAGATTAAAGAAAATGACAGTTTTATAATATTAGGAAAAGGATTTCAGTTAGAAGAAATTAAAAAAAAAAAACTATGAGAAGATAATAAATATTTAGTTGCAAAGAAGAGTCAGTTTAATAGAATTTCCCTTCATTTTCTATTTAAAAAGGCATCACCACCTATACTTTGAAATTAGAAGTCTTTATTCTTTATTCTTTATTTTGTACCCCAACTTCAAACTTTAGCTTACACTCAAGATAAAAAACATATGACAAGATGGCATTTTCATTCTTCTACTTTAAGCAGAAAAAATTCAACTCAAGTTTGCTGACCTTAACATAAACCTCAATATAAAATACAATTCAAATACTGTCATTTCTTGAAGATTTTCAATTATTTTCAGGTGAGAAAGGTTAAAGGTTTTGTTCTTTGTTCTATCTCTCCAAATAGATTTTATTCCTTCCTTTACCTATCCATGAAAAAATGCTAATGTTGTTGCTGTTTGTCCTTCCTTCTCTGAAGAGGATGTGACATCAGGAATGTGATGCCATGACTTACAAGTGAAATGGATTTAAATGAGGAAAGGCTGTGCAAAGTTATCATCTTACTCTGTTCTGAAAGCTATCTGGGCTTAGTGGAAAAATAGACTCCAAAACAACTGGAAATGGCCCTATACAATAGGAGACCTCAGCCTTTTCAAGCCACACTCATTCACAGGTCTCAGTTTGACTGAGGAAATGACCATTCAGATAAAAAAGAAGGAAAGGGTATGATTAACGTGGTTATTGTAGTTGCAAGGAAGGAGAGAGACACATGTTGAGAGAGAGAGAGAGAGAGAGAGAGAGAGAGAGAGAGAGAGAGAGAGAGAGAGAGAGAGAGAGAGAGAGAGAGAGACAAAGAGACAAAGACAAAAACAGGAAGACAGACAAAAAAAAAGAGACAGTCAGAGAAACAGAGAAAAATAGTGATAAAGACAAACAGAGAGAGAAACAGAAATATGCAACCCTTGACAAAGAAAAAGAGATAGATAGAGAGACTAATGGACAGAGACAGAGAGACAGGTAAGGAAGGAAAGAGGAAAAACAGAATGAAGAGAGGAATAATATGGGAAAAGGAAAGAAAGTGGGAAGGAAAGAAAGAAGGAAGGAAATAGGTAGTAGAGACAATGATAAGATAAGGTGTTTAAAATAGCTAAGAGAATGTGGAGACTAAAAGAGAAATTAATGAACACTGTAGAATGTTCATATTACTGCAATATTTCAATAACAAATTCAATTTCATTTCACAAACATTTATTAACTTCTGAATATATGTAGGACTGTGCTAGATGGCATGCAAAGATGAAATAGGACATAATCCTTCAGTAATTTACAATTTAATCAAGTGTATGTAGTCAAACTACCTAGGTACAATATTATTTGATAGATAATTCAAATTAAAGATAGATAAAGATGTTTTAATTGTCAGGAAGTAAAAAAGAAAAGAAAATCTTAAGTAATTCTTTATAAAGGGTGTCAATGAAAGTGATTTAAATCAGGACATTTCTTTATAAAGTATTAATTAATGTGTATGTGTATATAAACATATATACATATATATGTGTGTGTGTATATATATTATTACTATGAAAGCACTATTTCTTGGAGCAGATTTTTATTTTTATTTTATTTTTTTATTTTTATTTTTATTATATATATATTTTATAATATTATCCCTTGTATTCATTTTTCCAAATTATCCCCCCTCCCTCTACTCCCTCCCCCCGATGGCAGGCAATCCCATACATTTTACTTGTGTTACAATATAACCTAGATACAATACATGTGTGTAAATACCATTTTCTTGTTGCACAATAAGCATTAGATTCCGAAGGTACATGTAACCTGGGCAAACAGATATTAGTGCTAACAATTTACATTCACTTCCCAGTGTTCCTTCTCTGGGTGTAGCTACCTCTGTCCATCATTGATCAACTGGAAGTGAGTTGGCTCTTCTTTATGTTGAAGATATCCACTTCCATCAGAATACATCCTCATACAGTATTGTTGTTGAAGTGTACAGTGATCTTCTGGTTCTGCTCATTTCACTCAGCATCAGTTGATGTAAGTCTCTCCAAGTCTCTCTGTATTCCTCCTGCTGGTCATTTCTTACAGAGCAATAATATTCCATAACCTTCATATACCACAATTTACCCAACCATTCTCCAACTGATGGACATCCATTCATCTTCCAGTTTCTAGCTACAACAAAAAAGGCTGCCACAAACATGTTGGCACATACAGGTCTCTTTCCGCTCTTCAGTATTTCTTTGGGATATAAGCCCAGTAGTAGTACTGCTGGGTCAAAGGGTATGCACAGTTTGATAACTTTTTGGGCATAGTTCCAAATTGTGGAGCAGATTTTTATTAGGTTTTAGGTATTCTAGAGCAGATAAGATATTATGGACAGCAACTATAACTCACCATCTATCATTCTCTGCTCAAGGATCACCATTGAAAGGGAGCCAATTTTCTTCAAAAGAAAATAATTATGCCTTTTGACATTTATAATTCTTATTTAGTTTTGCCATGTATAAAATGGCAAGTGACTTCTTGGCAATTTCTACAATGTTACTTGTTTTTGTTCTGTTCTGTTGTTGTTGTTTTCCCCATGGGCATAAAATGAATTGGATTTAAGTGAGAATGGGCTGTATCAAGTTATCAGTCTCACCATCTCCTCTGGAACTATCTGGGTCCAGTGACAAAATATATAGATCAGAACAACTGGAGATGGTCCTAGAGTATAGTAGGTTTTATATAAATGCTATACCCTCCCTTTTCCCATTCTTTCTTGTATTTTTAGTCCAACTGTCCTATTTACGATTTATATAAACCCTCTCCTTCCATTTGTGTGTTTTTGCACAAGCTTTCTTTCACACTATCTTTGGAATATTCACTCTCCTCATTCTACCTATTAGCATCCCTTGCTTCAGCTCGAGGCCTTTTTCTTCCTAATTTCCTCAATTATTAAGACCCCTTCAAAAATTTCACTATACTGGTTTTGTATGGATCCTTTGTGGACAAGCTGGATTCCCTGGTAATAGAGGGTATGTTGCATAGGGATTAACAAACAGGAGGAAAACCAGAGAAATTTGCATCAAGAAGTTAAAGGTAGCAAGAATGAGATAGATAATATTTTAGAAAGGTCAAGGAGGTAGAATTCTCAAAATCCCCTAGTGTACAAGCCCAATATTTCCTCATTTACTCTATTTGACACTAATAAGTCCTAGGACAAGATCCAGTGGATGATTGTTTGGGTCCTGATTGTCTCAGAGTGAATTAGAAATAGCAAGTGTTTCTGTTTTGGCCAGAAACCCTGAGGATCTTACTCTCCCAAAAAGAATTTCATCACTGATTGGACTATATGTCAGTAAAAGTGAGATGTTTAAAAAAAAAAAAAAAACAAAACAAAAACAAAAACAAAAAAAACAACTTTATTTTGCAAAGGACATGACCTCCCACTACATCCAGGGCCAGCTCTAGTCATCCTGATCTATATCATACCCCTGAACCCAGGTGATTATGGAGGAAAACGTGAGGCTGTCATATTTTGAGTAGAAAAGGAATAAGAGCAAAAAGTAACTTTAAGAGTTCTTTAGAGAATAGATTGGGTGAGAAGGGACTTGATTTTGAATAAGAGCGATTCATTAGGAGATCTTTGAAATTAAGTAAGAAATAGGAGCTAAATATGAATCAGGACATCACTAGTACAGGAGTCAACTAGCAGGAGATGATTAAATTTGACCATAGTAACCCATGAAACAATTAAAAATACAAAATGGCACTCTATCCATGCAAGCCCATTTCTCTTCTTTATTAATAGTGGCAGATTGATGAAAAAGAGAATAGAGAGTGAGAACAAGCACATTATTCTTACTCTATCTTTAAGCATAAATTTGTTAATATTCCAAATTTGAGATACTCATTTAATTAACAATAAGTCTACATGGTATACTAAAATGATCTATATTGGCATTCTTTGTAAGTGAAATCAGAAGATATCAAAAAGTTTCAGTTAAATATCATGTCTTACAGGTCCTTTATTCAATCAAATAAATGGAAAGGAGGAGGTGTTTTTATCATATATTTAAAGGCCATAAGGAACATTATTGCATGAGAATTTTTTGCAGTGCTTATAGTACACATAAGCTAAAATACCAGTATAAAATAATCACAGCTCATGTGCCAACATCTTTTGTAGAAAATTAATAGATATTCAATAAAACAACAAATTAAATTAAATTAAAATATACTTTAATTTCCTACAGATCCTGTTGCTGCAGATGCTTCTATTTGTGGATGATATATTGTTCTTACTTAAACAAGTCCTAAAACACTATAATATAGTTTGCCCTTAATTATCCACATAAGAAAATTAAAGCAAATAATGAATGCATAATGTCCAGATTATTATTATATCTTATTGGATAGAAAATCCTTAGAACTCTATGAGTTCAGTATGAATACCTAGAATGTCTGCCACAGATAGAAAATAAAGTGGTCCTAGAAATTAATTAGCAAAAGTAAGGGGTGTATTTGAGAAACTGTAGAACTCTTGCAATGGAGTCAAAATAAAATCTTATCTTTTCAACAATCAAGTTTTGGTGATATCATAGTTGCAATTAAAAAGCTCCATAATCTCTGAGGAATTAAAAATACTTGTTACTTATAAAGCAAAAGAATTGTGAATAAGGAGAATAATAGACTGTAGCATATAGCAAAGTGCCTCGCACATAGTAGGAACATAATAAATATTTATTAGCTGAGAGTATATTGTCATTAATGAATTGAGTATATAGAGCAGCATAATATATATATATATATATATACATGTATATATATATATATATACACACATGTATATATATATACATGTATATATATACGTATATATACGTATATATACATGTATATATACGTATATATATGTATATATATCAAAGAGATGCAAGACCAAAAAAAGAGGATGACGAGTAATATAGTAAGTTGTAGGAATAAGTTTTATACTTTCTATGATTTTTGGATTCCACCATAAATACAAAAGATACAGAGAAAGATTCCTATATATCTGGATGACCTGTACATTATTCATATAAAAACATGAACAAGACTCACTTAAAAAAAGAAAGTGAAGGTAGTTTATTTTTTTAATTAAAACTTTTTTAATTTTCAAATTATATACATGTATAATTTTTCACATTCACTCCAACAAAATCCCATTTTGTAATTTGTTCTCTACCACCCTTAGTCAGCAAGTGATCCAATATATGTTAAACATGTGCAATTTGTCTCTGTATATTTCTACAAATATCATGTTGAGCCAGAAAAATCAGATTAAAAAGAAAATAAAATGAGAAAGAAAACAAATGCAAGCAAACAACAGCAAAAATAGTGAAAATACTATGTTGTGATCCACATTCAGTTCCCATAGTCCTCTCTTTGGGTGCAGATGGCTTTCATCACAAAATCTTTGGAACTGGTCTGGATCACCTCATTTTTGATGAGACCCATGTCCACCAGAACTGATCATTGTATAATCTTGCTGTTGTCAATGATCTTCTGGTTCTGCTCATTTCACTCAGCATCAGTTCATGTAAATCTCTCCAGACCTCTCTGAAATCATCTTGCTGATCATTTATTATAGAACAATAATATTCCATAGCATTCATGCACATATCTTTTTCAGCCATTCTCCAACAAATGGGCATCTACTCAGTTGTGGAGATAGTTTGTATTCTGAACTTGTTGGAAGGGAGCACAAACATCTATGGGATCACTACCCCACTGACATTTCTTTTGAACATCTGTGTTTTTAATGCGAAGGTAAGTATAGGACAGAATGGCAACATATATAATTGAAAATATGACTTAAAAGCAAGTGATAAAAGACTCCAAAGTCTGTACAGAAGATATATATTTATACATCAATAAATTCTTCTTAAGGAAGAAAGGGAATAGATTTAATCGTGGAAACTGTCATAAAATAAAAATTGTTATAAATTAATGCATAAGAAATGATTGCCTCCTGGTATAAGTTATTTCAATCAAATGTCTCTATATAGCATGATTACTTACTTCCTATAACAAAAGCAAAATAAACAAAAAACTCAAAATAATAAAAGTGAGACAATATGACAATTAAAATAGATACATCCTCAATCATCTGAATATCTAATTGACTCCTCCCAGCCAAATAGATTACAGTATCATAGATCTAGATCAGAGAAGGAATCTCAAGGATAGTGATGCCCAGGGAATTTAAATGATTTGCTCATGGTCAAACAAAAACTTAGAAATAAAGGGGAAATAATCAATGGACATGACATTAATATGGATTATTACTCATTTTTATAGGAGTTTGCTTAATAAGGAATCCAAACGAACCTAGAAATCACTATTACCAAAATTACTTGATCTTTGTGCCTGCTAGAGAGATACATGACAGCCATGTATAATGTCAGTTTGACATGCAAAGTCATTTGCAAAATTGAATAAGGGAAAATAATTGATGATTATGAGAAGCAGTATTGGGGCAGCTTAATAGGGTAGTGGATAGAGCACCAACCCTGGAGTCTGGAGGACATGAGTTTAACACTCCTAGTTCTGTGACCCTGGGCAAGTCACTAAATCCCAATGTGCCTCTCCCAAGAGAGAGAGAGAGAGAGAGAGAGAGAGAGAGAGAGAGAGAGAGAGAGAGAGAGAGCGCAGTATTTCTTCATAAAACAGGAAGAAGTATTGAAAGAGGAAAGAAAAAGCTTATGGAATTGTAGATATGAGGACAAATTATACTAGGTCAGAAAAGTGCATTGAGAAAAAGGGAAAAAGTGGAAATGATATGACAAGATTCCAGCAACAATTTATTTTAACTATCATTCATGTGAAGCTATAACATTTTTATTTTACAACATCATAGGTCCAGATGTGTAACATGAAGAAGTGGAATGTGTATTAAGGAAGTAGAAATATGACCAAAGAAAAGAAAAAGAAATATAATCATAATGGTACAACAGCTGTACATGAGGTCTATGATGAATGGGACAATATTGAGAATACTACTGGGTTTTTATGCCTCTTTAAAAATATCATTGAATTAAGACTCATTGAATAATGAATTAAGGAAATGTGTGAATAGAATAGGGTGTGAACATTTATCTAGGAGACTGAGAAATAACAGATGGATTCTTCTTCTAATGTACTGATAGAATTGGAGCACAGTAACTTGTAGAACTTCCAGCACATAAAACAGGAAAGATCCTATAGGATTTTTAGATCATAGATGGGAAGGGCTAAAACACTTGAGTCAATGACTAGGGCGGACAATCTGGAAGCTAATTACCAATTGGACAATACTCTATAAGAATATGCTTGGAAAATGTTCCTTCCCACTATCCTGTGCTGGCCTAATCCTTTGGTGTATATGGAGAGTTGTGGGAGGGACTAGGGGGAGCAGTGAGATGAGCCAGGGTCACTTCAGCGAGGGAGACCAGGAGATGAGGCAGCAGAGATCCTGCTTGTCCGCTCTCTTCATTTCTATCACAAAAGACCTAGAATAAAGGCTTTTGCTTATCCAGGATCCTAAAGCAGTCCCCACATATAGACAAGTATCACAAAAAATGAGAAGGCATGAATGAATTGTAACTCTACCAGGTTAGGAAGCAACTGCCTCAAAAAGATAACATTTGAATATCACTTAGGATTATTTTTAGGTAGCTGTACATGGTTTGGAATCATATCTTCTCTATTTATTCCTATAAGTTCTTTTTCTCTTTCTGAATCCTCTCAGAAGTACTAGTAATAATGACAAATCATAACAATGTAAACTAGGCTAATTTAATTTAAAATTGGAACTCAGGATAAAAAGTCGGAAAGTGTATTATGTATATATGCTTTCTTAAAAAGTATTTATTTAAAACAAATACAATATAGAAAAAGAAGAAAACACATCAGTGCTTATGAGAAAATTCAGAATGTGAGACATTTTTATTTCAAGGAAGCTTATATAACAAATACTACACTATCCTAATTCTTTTGTTCTTCAATATACAATGTTCCAAAACCTGCAGTCTTATGTAGCCACTTCTAGATATTTTGTGATTCAAAATGTGGCTCTACCATATTTGAATTTTGTATTTTTTTTTCTTTTTGTGTGTAATATTTTCTCCTCGACCTGAAAGTTTTAGGATCCCTGTGGGTTTCCCTCATAGGAGCTCTTTGAGGTAGTTACTTTCCGTTATTATTCTAATACTTCAGGATAGTTTTCTTTAATTATTTCTTGTATTATTGCATCACAATACTTTTATGGATTATGGTTTTCAGGTAGTCCAATTGTTTATGCTTTCCCTACTTGATCTGCTCTCTAGAACTGTTATTTTTCATATGAGGTTCACACTTTCTCTTCTATTTTTTTTTTGTTTTGTTTATGTTCTAATATTTTTTTGGTTTCATAACTCCACTAATTTCTCCTTGCCAAATTCCAGTTTTTCAAGGAGTCAAATTCTTTTTTTATTTGAGTTTATTTTCATTTTGTGATGTATCATTAATAACAGATTGCAAGATTTTGTTTTCTTCTATCACTCAATCTTTCTTTCTAGTCTTAATCTTCCATATTTAAAATGATCAAAGCTTTAGATTTGGCTCTCCTTTCATTTGAATCTTTACACTTACTTTTCCCCTTCCTTCCCTTCCTCTCTAGTTCTTTTCTCTTTTCCTTTCTTTTTTAAAGGACAGATATTTTACATTTCAACCCTAACCCAGAGGTATTTTTGTTTATTTTATTTTTGTTTGAATATTTTTGTGTTCAAAAGATTTGCAAGACTATTTTTCACCATTGACCCTTGCAAAATCTTGTGTTCCAATTTCCTCCTTTCTCCCACCCCCTCTCCTAGATGGCAAATAATCCAATATATGTTAAACATGGTAAAATATATGTAAATCCAATGTAGGCATACATATTTATATAATTATCTTTGCTGCACAAGAAGAATCACATCAAAAAGGAAAAAAAAATGAGAAATAAAATTTAAGCAAACAAAAAAGAATAAAAATGCTATGTTGTTCTCACTATCCGCTCTCTGGGAGAGATCTCTTCATCACAAGATCATTGAAATAAACCTCAATCATCTCATTGCTGAAAAGAGCCATATCCATCAGAATTGACCTCTGTATAATCTTGTTGTTGCTGTGTATAATGATCTCCTGACTCTGCTCATTTCACTTAGCATCACTTCATGTAATTCTCTCTAGGCCTCTCTAGAATCAAGAGTCATATTCTTAAGATTCTTTTCTTGTTGACTGACTTTCTTTTCATAATCTTCTTTTTTTCTTGCTTTCCTAGCTCCAACTCTGATTCCTCACACCTTCTGGGAGCTGAAAATTCCTGTGGCTGGAGCCAAGACTACCTCTTAACCTTTTTAACTTCATAGCTCACCTTGATTTTTCTGTGGAATTAGCATGGACATGTTTATACTTCAAGGCGGGGGGAGCAAATTTTGAACCTATGACTTCTGGGATCTGATTATCTCAGGAGGCCCACTGTTCTGTCCCGACTCCTATTTGTTTTTATTACTCTATGTTCACTCTGAAGCATAATTTCATCTTGTTTATGGGAGAAATCTGGAAAAGTTAGAATTTTCTGATTTCTTTTACCATCTTCCCAGAATACATACTCCCTACATAAGATTTTTAGTTCCAAAAAGTGTAGGATCTTTTACCTCAAAGTCCAAACAAGAGAAGCAAAAAAAAAAAAAAAAAAGTAGATGAACATTTTTTCCATTAGATGGCCATAAGTGGTACTGTGTATAAATGTTTGGTTTGTTGTTACCTTTGTTTACTGATGGACTTTTATGATCCTGTGGTCAATGGTCTTGTCAAAAATGAAAGCAAGATCTTAAAAAGCTTGAAGTTATAACTAAATTAAGTTAAAAGTCAGATGCCAGCAGGCATAGGGTAAAGCCTAAATGTCTGGCTCAGTGATGGATCTATGCTGCAGAATCTAGCAGACTTTTAGGCAAGGCAGATTTAAAAATGAAGGCTCTGTGCCCCAAATCTTTGGGTGGGCAGCATTAGTCTAGGGGAAACATGGAGTCCATGTTTACCTAAACGCAGAGTGCTGTTATGAATTTCTGAAGCGTTATTTTATCTTATTTATTTTAGCCTGTTAATCTAATTTGCTAAAATTCAACTCTTGACTTTCAATATGTTATTTATTTCTAACAACTATTTGCCATCTGTAAATGTGTTAACTATATAGTTTTGCTTTCATCAAAGTCATTGATGAAAATATTGCACAAAATAAGGACTAGAATATGTCCTTAGAGCATTTTACTAGTGACTTCTCTTTAATATGATTTTTATGTAATTGACTGCTGCATTTTTATCTGCATAATCGAAAAACATGTAACTGAGCTGTCATCTTGCTCACATCTATGTTTCCATAGGGACAGTATGAGAGAATATGAGAGGTGTTGCAAAAATTCATATATAAATTTGTATTCTTGTACTTTACATTATTAATTGAATTACTGCATTTGATAGCATTAATGTGACACAATTATTGAGTGTTGAGATAGTTTCCAATTTGTTGTATTTTGTTTTTTCTTCAATTATGTGAAATAATATTATAAAAATCTTTAAATAAATTGTTCTTTTAATATTTTATAGTGATTTTAACATATGTAAGCAATGAGGAAATTATTTAATTGTGATTTTTAGTTTTTACTTTTACTCCATGTAGAGAAATTATTTTTATTTATGAGTTGAATTTTGTTATATTTACATATATATCTGTGTGTATTAAGAAATGGCTATAAATGTGTCAAATATATTTATCCTCTTTTGAGTATTCACAGCTTTTTTATATAAATCAGCTTTGAATTGTTTTAGTTACATAAAATACCCTTTTCTTATTTTATTCCTACACTTTCAGGAATACTCCCAATATCAGAAACATCTTCCCCATCTGTTAAAATAGAATCAATTTCATTTTTTTTCAAAAATGTTATGTGATGCTCATTCAACATAATACCTCCAGACTTTTTTTTTCCCTGAAATGCCTAATGGCAGGATATTCCTCTATAATCCATAAGCCTTTGGCTTTGCTACATTTTTACTCTTGAAAAATATTTTTCAACATATTTTGCCAGACCTACCTGTGCCCACTTTTACATTAAAATCACTGAGTACCAAAGTGTTTTTATTCTAATTTATTAGGTTCTTTATATAATGTTTCTACCTCATTATCCTCCACCATAGACATTGATGGGAAAACTAATTAATTTCAAATGAGGTTTTAATTAATCCTTATAAACCAAAAAAAAAAAAAAACACAAAAAAACAAAAAAACAAAAACACAATGTCTTACACATGTAATATGTGTAAGATATATAATCAACTATAATCAGCTTTGCCAGTTTTTTTCCCTTTGCTTCTTTAAGTAGATTCCATGAATTCTGTTTTTGTTTAACTGCAATTTCATTTTTTCTTCAGTTTTGTAATAAAAATGTTAAGATCAATAGGATTTATTACTTCCAAAGATTAGGCTTCATTTTAGCTGCAGGATACTTGAATACTTAAACAAAAGAAAAAAATTATAAGTCCAATAAGTGAATTATATTTCATGGCAGTTGAGTAATACAATAGATAGAGTGGAAGACCTGGAATCAAGAAGATCACATTTATGAGCTGTGTAACACTGAGAAAATGATTTAATCCTAATTGCCTCAGTTTCCTCATCTGTAAAATGAATTGCAGAAGGAAATGGCTAAACATCCCAGTATCTTGCCCAAGAAAATCCCAAATTTGGTCATAGTCAGACAGTTGAATGGCTGAATATCACCAAAAATATTTATTATTAAGAAGATAAAGATAGGGAGGAAAATGAAGACTTTCCTTGTACCTTTGACTAGATTCTATTTTCTTTATTGATGCTTAAGCAAAGTTGTTTAGAAATATTTCATTTGCTTCAAAGTAAGCACATTATTGAGCATGAGTTCATACCTGTTACTTAAATTTTTCAGTAGCTATATGGTTGCACATTATATTACTCTTAAATTACAAATAGCTGTTGCTGAATTAACTGAAGAATATACTTTTTCATGTTCATTGAAAATTATAATGTATTAAGTGCTCAGAGATTCAAAGTAACCAATAACTGAACTATCTCACAAAGTGGTTTTTATTTGAATAGGCATATATACACTAAGGTTAACACGCATCAAAAATAACAATAGGAGGGCAGCTAGTTGGAGTAGTAGATAGAGCACCAGTCCTGAAATCAGGAGGATCTCAGTTCAAATATGGCTTCAGGCACTTAATACTCCCTGGTTGTATGACCCCTGGGCAAGTCACTTAATTCTAATTGCCTCAGCAAAAAAAAAAAAAAAAAAAAGAAACAAAAACAAAAAAAATAGCCTTGGGAATCAAAGTGTAAATATATACACAATTGATGATTTTTAAAAATTTGGTAGACATCATTTGATATCTGCCTTAATGGAGAATCCAAGTCATTCTTTAAAAATACAAATACTTAATTATTCACTTGTTGAATATGAACTAGTTATGATAATGATTCTAATTCACATGTATATAATTCTCTACATTTTACAAAGTTTTTCTTTCCCCATGAAACAAATTAATAAGATGTATGAATTTTATAGAGAAAATCAATGCCCTTAGATGTTAAATAACTTCCTCATATTCACAATTCATCATTGAATTGTCACAGTTGGTACTTAAAATTGTCTTCTAACTCAGAAACCATCATTTATTTAACCACTATACTTTCTACTCTTACTACATGTGCTTTCAGAACCATATATATAGTTAGAGGCCATGCATTTGAGAATGGTAATGTTAAAGTTTTGTAGCAAAGCATTATCACAATTGCAGAGATTTTCTCACCCACAATCTCCTCACCTTGTGTATGGTGTATAGTCAATAAATTCATTCTTGTGGAATTCATTTTGGGGGGATTAAAAATCAAGGATCCCCTCACAATTTCTACATGGCAATGACTTATTCTGAATTTCCCTATTTCTATTAACCAATTTACTGACTAGAGCAAAGGAACTTCCCTAGAGCTTTAGGGAAAAGGAACTAAAAACTCAGCTGGAACAGAATTTATTCCCATGTGTATATTTGATTGGATTTTATACCAATACTATTTATATCTATGTTTTGATATTGCATTTGGTTTTAAAGTTATAAGGGATAGCAAAATAAATATAAATTATCCAAAAATTTCCAAAATATGAAAGCCTTTAGCATACTAAGATGTAGTCAGTTCATTTAAATAAATTCAACTTTCTATCAGTTGAATTGCTCAACCTGAAAATGTAACTAATCCATTGAAATTTCCATCATAAAGAAATTGCTTTGTTTCAAAATAATAAAACACTGAAATGAGAACAACACATAGAGCCACACCAATTCATTAAATGGTAATAAAAAGATGTGTGTTTCTTTTTGATGCACTACTTATCTTTTGCCAGTCAGCAATTAGGTAACATTTTCCATAATTTATGTATACAGTTTTAAATTCCCATTATGTATTAAATAATACTGTCTTATACTACAAACAGATGGCCCATTGTGTGGTGTCTTGATTTGGAAAAAGAAAATGTCTTATTTATTAAATTCAAATAATAATGGAACACTTTGACAAGTTAGGAAAATTATCATTTGGTTTTCAGTGTATGTGTATACATATATACATATATACATGTATATATATGCATATATATACATGTATATATATGCATATATATATACATGTGCATATATATATATGTGCATATGCATATATATAGGCCCCATTTTTAGAAAATGAAACATTCCACAAACTTTGGACTATGTGATGAACTTATTTGAGAAGCCCAGATAAGATAGGGACTCTTGACTAAAAAGCACAATGAAAGTTGTCTGAAATCAACAGGAACTATTTGTGAACATCTGAGGCCTGAGTTTATAGTCCTCAAGTTTTCCTTATTGACACTAATTTGAAGTTTAGTACAGTTTTGCAAGGGACATTTATTAGATTTATTTTGTTATTGTATTTTCACATCTCAGAGCTCTGTTGACAATTTAAGTGATTCATTGAATGTTATTTAAAAGTCAAGTTGAGTAACACCTTTTATGTTTATTGTAGAATATGCCATCCTTGGCTAATATAACTCACATTTATCAAGCACTTTAAGGTTTACAAAGTACTTTCTCCACAACAATTCTTTGAGGTAGGGAGTGCAAATTTTGTTATCCCAATTTTAGATGAAAAATCTGTGAAGATAGACATTAAATGACTTATCCATGACCAGGAAGTTAATATATGTTGAACTGAAGATTAAAATTCTGGGTCTCTTGAGTTTAAAACCAGGATACCCCCCACAGTATGTGTTTACCATGTACAAAGCACTGTGCTAGATACTGGATAAACTGATTCTTCTCTCATGTAGCAACATAACTTCAACTGACCAGAGGAGAATAACCTTTAACTGTGTTCCTTCCTTCAGGCTGCTAGATCTGGCTATTAAATTGTATTACCCAAAATTATATTCTGTAATTGTAATTTTGATTATCTCTTCCATTTAATAAATCAAGTATTTCTCAGAACCCTTAAGAAGGATAGGTTACTTTGTTTTATTTTATTCTTATTGTTTTCCTTTTGAGATGTTTACTTCACATAAAGAGGAAAGTCTAAACCTAAGTGAATTCATTTTTGAGTTCTATTCAGAATGCCTTTGTTCCACCTTTTTTAGGATACTGACTCCCATTTGTATGGGAAATTACAAATTTGAAGGGGGAGGGAGAAATATTAGTTTTTCATCATAATTATGAATACAGAATATTATGAACATCAATATTTGATAATAACTTTAGAGATGGAGGAAAAATCCCTCAGTATAAACATCCTCATTGTCCAGATGAAGATAACAAAGACTTCATGTTTTGAGATGGAACATTCTTATGTCCATGCACTGACTCCAGCCAGTGATGGTTGCCATCTTGCTTGAGTAAATAAACTTAGCCAGTCAATGATATGCAAATTAGTCTTCTTGCTCTTAGGTATTGAGTCTGGGTATAAGTATACTTATTTGAGTATTCCTGGAAATCCAAATCTAAAAGTCTATGCCCTTTACTCCTTAATACTCTCTTCTTGTTTCCTGAGACATTAATATTCAAATTAATAAGTATGAGACACAACTACTCAAAATAAATAATATAATGAAAGGGTTACTACAAGATTCAATCAAACTATATGTGTAACTTCCTTGTGCACTTTAGAATCACTTTTGAAAACAAAAGTTGAATTCCAAATGCCTTTTCATCTTGATCCATACCAGGGACTTATGTGTTATTGTTGTAATAGTAATAGTTGTTAATCTATCAGACTCATCTTGAGGTAACTGGCATAATGCAAAGAGCACTGGATTTGGAATCAAAGGATAAAAATACACATAACAGGGCTTTTACTTCTGATTTCTATAACTTGGAAAACTATTATGTACCTTAATATACTTACATATTAAATGAGAATATTGGACTAGGTAATTTTTGAGATTCCTTCAAAATCTATCTTATGATAAAGATACTTTTTCTGATAGTGGGTAATTCATCATACACATACATACATATATGCATGTGTATATGTGTTTGTATGTATATGCATATATGTATATATGTAGTCTTGCATAATACATATATGTTTTATTGTATATGTGCATGTACATGTATTTGTATGAAGCTAGGTGAAACAATGGATAAAATGATGATTTTGAATTAGAAATACATAGTCCAAATTTAGCATTACACACCAGTTGTGTGATCTAGGACAAATCATGTAATCTCAGCCCGGTTCAGGTGCCTCATCTGTAAAACAAATATAACAGTAGATTAGCATCTAACTCTTAGACCCGTTGTGAGGATAACATGAGATAATGTTTGTAAAGATGCTGCAAACTTTAAAACTCTATATAAATGCTAGTTATACACATCCAGACACAATTGTTTACTCTATACTAGAAGACAAAAAAGGTGTGATCCACTTTTTCTTTGTTTTCTGGTCTCTTTTCATCCTTGACACCTTGTCTCCTTTAAGGCTAAGGGACAGCTTCTGATTCCTTTTCTCTTAAACAGATTTTTTTTCTTGGTCTTCTGTCTTTCTGATTTGCTAACAATTGCCCCTTTCAGCTTTAGATTTTGCAATCCTAATAATGCAGTGTTTAGTTCTTAAAGAAGCATAAAGTTCCTCTCTTATGCACAGATTTTTCTTTCTTTATAAATGGAGAAATAAACTTGGCAATATATTGAGCTGTTGACATAATACAGAAAAGTATGAAATTATGAAGAGTTTTATATTGTATGAAAATAAACCCAACTCTTTACTTTTTAAAAACACAGTACTCTCAAGATGCCCCAAAACAACCATTTTTATTTTGCCAAATTAGATGCTTCTCTAAATAATTATTTCAACTAAAACAAATATTCCTACCAATCTAAGGATCTTTACTTCTACAAAAAAGGCATAGTTACATGGAAATTCTCCAGGCAGAAGTCAATATCTGCCCACAAAGGAAGTTATTATATGAATCATGACAGATGGAATTCTGTAGATTTGTTGTTACTGCTATTAAAGAAACTAATTTTGCTGCTGAAAATTGGTTTGAGATGGACTAAATCACTGCATCTTGAAGGCAATATCCGTGTGTGCCAGAAGTGTGAAATAAAGCTAATCGGTGCCAGCCCATCTCAATTTCTCAGTTAACTGTTCAGAATCCCAGAACAGATATCATGTGAAAGAACTAAGTCAAGGAGCATGAATAAAACCCAATAGAGACTAAGAACATTCTCTGATTATAGAATTCACTGAGAATATTGGAAGATTTTGATATTCATATCAGCTTTAATTACCCCCAGAGCTTGAAGTAAGAGGGAAAAAAAGGAGAAAAATCATACAATTTGAGAACTGGAAGAGGCCTTTGGGATCAGCTAATCCAGCTACCTCATTCTACAGATGATGCTCAGAAAAGGACAATTACATATCTATGTCACAACGCTATTTAGTGGTTGATCTTGCCAAACACCCCAGTTCTTTGGTGTCTAAACCAATACTATTACATAGAGTTTTAATTAAACATCCAAGGGAGTTGGACTGGTTTAGTAGTTTATGCATGGGTTCCTATTCCCTAATCACTCATGTAATTCACAGGCTGACAAAAAAAAACATTTCATGACATTTATTTTTTGCAGTTACTGCTTAATGGTAAACCATGACTAAAGGGGAAAACTACCTGACAATGAGATAGCTGCAAAAGCTGAATAGACTGCTCCTGAAGATAGATTTTTTTTTGCTTTGCTAGAGGTTTTCAAAAGCATAATGGATGACCATATTTTGAAATGTTGTAAAGGGGAACCTATATATGTAAAGTTTAAACTACATGATCATTAAGATCCCTTTTAGCTCTGTGACATTAGTACTCCATTGTCCAATTATCTCTTCCATATGCTGTATCTTTGATGATGATCATCTCTATGCAGATGACAATTTTCAGATACATAACAACAACAACTAGCATTTATATCTGTGTCTATTATGAGACAAGCTCTATACTAAGTCGTTACGAATATAATCTCATCAGATCTCCACTTCTATACCTAGAGTATAGTTACCATTATTATCCCCTTCTATAGCTGAGGAAACTGAGGCAAACGAATTAAGTGACTTAATGAGTCACTAGTCACTTAGCTAGAAAATATATGAAACTAGATGTAAATTCATATTTTCCTGACTCCAGGCCCAGTACTCTCTCTACTCTAGCCCCAGTTGCCTCGTGACACCTTGTTGTCTCAATGAAGTTTTAATCTCTCTCTTAAAATCCAGTCTCACATCATCAGATTTCTATTAGGTTTCTCAAATTCAAATGGGATATCTTTAGATATCTCAAACTAACCACATATAAAACAGTGTTCACCTTTGCCCTAAAAATAAATTCATCCTATATTAAAGAAGGGAAAGGGACATATATGTGCCAAAATGTTTGTGGCAGCCCTTTTTGTAGTGGCTAGAAACTGGAAGATGAATGGATGTCCATCAATTGGAGAATGGTTGGGTAAATTGTGGTATATGAAGGTTATGGAATATTATTGTTCTGTAAGAAATGACCAGCAGGAGTAATACAGAAAGGCTTGGAGAGACTTACATCAACTGATGCTGAGTGAAATGAGCAGAACCAGGAGATCATTATACACTTCAACAATACTATATGAGGATCAATTCTAATGCAAGTGAATATCTTTGACAAAGAGAAGATCCAACTCACTTCCTATTGATCAATGATGGACAGAATCCGCTACACACAGAGAAGGAACACTGGGAAATGAATGTGGACTACTTGCATTTTTGTTTTTCTTCCCAGGTTATTTTTACCTTCTGAATCCAATTCTCCCTATTCAACAAGAGAATTGTATGGATCTGCACACATATATTGTATCTAAGATATACTTTAACATGTTTGACATGTATGAGACTGCCTGCTCTCTAGGGGAGGGGGTAAAGTGCAAGGAACAATGTTGTAAAAATTACACATGCATATGTTGTCAATACAAAGCTATGATAAAAAATAAATAAATTCATCCTCAAAATGTTATTATTTCTATTTAAGTCATTTATATTGATCTAATCTACCAGGTTAAGAAGCAGAATTTTATATTTGATATTATCCTTGATTTTTTTTTTACTACAGATCAGTTGTCAACTTTCTTTTTTTTTTAATTTTTATAATTATAACATTTTCTTTGACAGTACATATGCATACGTAATTTTTTTTTAACAACATTATCCCTTGTACTCCCTTCTGTTCCAAGTTTTTCCCCTCTTTCCCTCCACCCCCTCCCCTAGATGGCAGGCATTCCCATACATATGAAATATTTTATAGTATATCCTAGGTACAATATATATGTGCAGAACCGAATTTTGTTGTTGTTGTTGCAAAGGAAGGATTGTATTCGGAAGGTAAAAATAATCTGGGAAGAGAAACAAAACAAAACAAAACAAAACAAAACCAAAAAAAAAAAAAAAAAAAAAAAAACAACCAAACAAACACCGCTCACAGTACAGTTTACACCCATTTCCCGGTGTTCCTTTTCTGGGTGTAGCTGATTCTGTCCATCATTGATCAATTGGAACTGAATTAGATCTTCTCTTTATTTAAGATATCCACTTCCATCAGAATACATCCTCATATAATATCCTTGTTGAAGTGTATAAAGATCTCCTGGTTCTGCTCATTTCACTCAGCATCAGTTCATGTACGTCTCTCCAAGCTTCTCTGTATTCCTCCTGCTGATCATTTTCTACAAAACAATAATATTCCATAACATTCATATACCACAATTTACCCAACCATTCTCCAATTGATGGACATCCATTCATTTTCCAGTTTCTAGCCACTACAAAAAGAGCTGCCATGAACATTTTGGCACATACAGGTCCCTTTCCCTTCTTTAAGTATTTCTTTGGGATATAATCCCAGTAGTAGCACTGCTGGATCAAAGGGTATGCACAGTTTGATAACTTTTTGGACATAATTCCAGATTGCTCTCCAGAATGGCTGGATTCTTTCACAACTCCACCAGCAATACAACAGTGTCCTTGTTTTCCCACATCCGCTCCAACATTCATCATTATTTTTTTCTGTCATCTCAGCCAATCTGACAGCTGTGTAGTGGTATCTCAAGAGTTGTCTTAATTTGCATTTCTCTGATCAATAGTGATTTGAAACACTCTTTCATATGAGGGGAAATAGTTTCAGGTAATTCCCATTCTTGAGAATGTACTCATTCCTTACACTTATTTATTTAATATTTTCCCAGTAACATTCAAAACAATTTTTATATTTGTTTTTAATATTTTTGAGTTCTAGGCTCTCTTCCTCCTACCCACCCACAATTAAGAAACCACATGTGAATTTATGCAAAACATTTCCATAAAAATAAAGTAGTGAAAGAAAACATAGATCTCTCAAAGTAAGGAAAATAAAATTAAGTTAAATATAAAAGAGAGAGAGAAATAGAGAATTCTTCAATTTGTACTCAGACACTATCAGTTCCTTCTCTGAGTATGGATAAGATTTTTCATCATAAGTCCTTCAAAGTGGATATGAATGATGTACTGCTGAGAATAGCACAGTCACTTACAGCTGGTTATCTCAGAACATCATTATTACTTTGTATACACTATATTCCACTTTGTTTATTGAGGACTTCTCAGGTTTTTGTATTTTTCCTGAGAGCATCCTGTTCATCATTTCCCAGAGAACAATAATAACCCATCAGTGAATCTTGCTTTGAAAAGTTTTTACAATTATTACTACTAATTCTATTTCTTCACATTTATTCTCTTTCTCATTTCCCCCTGTCCCATGTCAAAAGTGTTTTACTACTGAGCATTCTTTCCTCCAGTATGCCTTCTATTTTATTGCCCTAATCCCTTTCTCTATCCCATTCCTTTCCTATTTTCCTGTAGGGTAAGATACATTTATATGCCTCTATTGAGTATATATGTTATTTCCTATTTTAGCCAATTCTGAGAGTAAGATTCACCCACTCACCTTCTGTTCTCCCTTCCCCCCTCACTGTAAAAGCCTGATCTTGTCTCTTTTTGATAGGACATAATTTACACTATTCCACTTTTCCCTTTTCCTTTCTCCCATTCATTCCTCTCTCCCTTTAATTTCATCATTTTATATATATATATATATATATATCATTCTTTCATATTCAGTTTACATCAGTGCCTTAGTCCTTCTAAATACCAAAATAATAAGAACATTCTAATAAGTTACAAGTATCATTCTCCCATGTAGGAATGTAAATCTTATTAAGTCCCTTTTGATATCACTTTCTTGACTGTATTCTTATGCTTCCTCTGAGTTCTATATTTGAAAATCAAAATTTTCATGCAGCTCCAGTCTTTTTATCATGAACGCTTGAATATCCTCTGTTTCATTGAATGACCACCTTTTCCTCTGAAGGATTATACTCAATTTTGCACAGTAGGGAATTTTTGGTAGCAATCCTACCTCCATGGCTCTCCAGAATATCATATTCCAAGCCCTCTGGAGGGTCCTTTAATTCAGTAACTGCTAAATCTTGTGTTATCCTCACAGTGGCTCCACTATACTTGAGTTGATTTTTTCTGGATACTTGCAATATTTTCTCTTTGAACTGGGAGTTCCAGAATTTCACCATAATGTTCCTGAGAATATTTATTTGGTGATCTTTTTCAGGACGTGGTCTAAAGATTGTTTCAATTTCTATTTTATATTCTTGTTCTAGAATATCAGAAAACTTTCTCCTGATAATTTCTTAAAATATGATATCTATCCTCTTTTTATTATAACTTTCATGTAGACCAATATTTTTTATATTATCATTCTTGGATCCATTTTGGTAGCCAGATGTTTTTTCCAATGAGATATTACAATTTTTCTATTTTTATCATTTTGATTTATTGTATCTTGATTTCTCATAAAGTCATTAACTTCCATTTGCTCAATCCTTTATATAAGGAGTTATTTTCCTCAGCAAGCTTTTGTATCTTCTTAAAGAATTTGCCAATTTTGCTTTTTAAGTCATTTTCCTCATTAGCTTTTTAAAAAATTTCCTTTTGTACCTCTCTCAATTATTTCCCTAATTTTTCGTCTTTCTTTCATACTTGGTTTTCAAAGTCCCTTTTGAGCCCTTCCATGGTCTGAGCCCAATTCTATTTATTGTTCTTGGAGGCTTTGGATGTAGGATACTTTGGTTTTGTTATCATCTTCTGATTTTAGGTTTTGGTCTTCTTTGTCACCATAATGATTTTCAGTGCTTAGAAATATTTTTCCTCCTACTCATTTTCCTAGCCTGTTACTTTGCTTTTAACTCTTTGTTAAAATAATTTTGAGTATGGAAGGTGCACTGTCCCAAGCTTCAGGAGTTTTGTGCACTGGCCGCGGTGCTGACTGAACTACTCTAGAACAGCATTCCAGACTTCCATCTTCTTGCTACAGATCCTCTCCACTGACCTTCAGAGTCTTCCCTGGTATCCTCAGGCTGAGAGGTCCACAAGTCTCCAGCACTACTGCTAATCTAGAGGCCCTACCTTGCTGATGCTGGGTTCAGGGCTGGTCTTATGTTGAAATTTCATGCTGGGCTTTTACTCTGGTTCCACAGACCTTTTCTGCTGACCTTCTAGCTGCTCTTCCTTGTCTCTGGTCTGAGAGGTCTGGAAGACAACAGTACTGCCACAGATTCAGGGGTTATACTCAGCTGGGGGTGCATCGGGACTATAACAGGACTCCCACTCTTGTGTCACAACCTTCTCTGCTGGCCTTCTAAATTCTTCTTATCTGGAAAATGTTCTACTCCATCTTTTGGGATGTTCTGATGCTCTAAAATTTGTTTAGAGTCATTATTAAAAGGAATTTGGAGCAGTTTGGGGGAGAGGTTGGGCAACTTCCAGCCTTTCAATTTGGCTCCTCTTCTCCTGTAATGATTCTTTATATCAATGAAATTATGGATCCAGTCCTTATCTCCTAGCCCTTACGTCTGAAACCTGATAAAATACCAGATTCATAGTGGGTGCTGAATAAATTCCTTTGCTTCCTCTATAACGAATTTGTGAGGTCAGTGGAATAAGCAACATCATTTTATTTTAAGGAATAAGACATTGATTTTCTAAGAGATTAAGAATCAAAATTGAATCTAGAAGACAAGTCTTAAGTCTGGTGCTTCATCTACTAAAATACAGCTTCATCCTTACTTTAGTATTTTAAAAGGTGATTTTATCATCATAGGTATTGCATCTACTGATCCAGATCTAAATCTATTGTATCTTACCCATATTTGTATTTTTAGACATGTCTTTTGAAATCTAGAACCATGTCCCCACAAAAAGGAAACATTAGTTAGACTTTAACGCATGAAGATGGTTTCAAATCCAGTGAAAAATAAGTATGTTGTGAATTCTTTCTAAAGAAATGAGATAGAATTCTTGTTTACTCCATGACACATCAAAAATGAACCAAATCGGTGGCATAATGAATCACCCTCTCTGGGGTTACTTACCAATATCCACTGGCATTGGTTGGGTCAAATCCCTCAAAATAGCTAACTCTGACTCCCCTCAGGGTTTATATATATATATATATATATATATATATATATATATATATATAAAATCTGAATGACTATACTTTCTAGTTCTTCTGCTCAAACTTCATGCATGCTAGTCTTTTCCACCCTTTGACAAGTAAATAATGTTAACAATAAGCTTATGTCTTTTATTTATTGAAATTCATTTCTTTAGTCCATGGATAACACTCTTTTCTGGGTCAAAAATCACACTTCTTCATAATACTTCCTCCCTTGATTAACTATCTTTCTGTAGCCATGTTTGGCCTGTGTCTCTACTCCTGAAATCTACCTGCAGTATTTATTATTTATCAAATATCATCAGTCGTCGATTCAGAATGGGCAGAAGTTAACATTCTCTCTGAGAGTACTTCTTCCCCTTTATTGTAGCCCTTTTTTGCTTGTACAAAATTTATTTTACCAAAGTGTTCCTTAATCTGGAGTCCTTTTCTATAACACTAGCCTACATCTGAACATTGGTTTTGAACTGTTTTTTACACTGGCCCAAAGAGGTTTCAGATTCTTTCAGGAAATTACGAGATGTTTTGAAGGTATTAAAGTACTTTGTCTTCTCAATTTTATATGAGCTTAATTTATACCTCCAAGTAACTAAAAGATTGAATCAAAAAAATCTGAGTCTTCTGTGATCATATTAATTGTGGCTGCAGTGAAATACTCCATACTAAACACAGAATTACAAAAACAAGGAAATTGTTTCAAATATAATATTTGGCTTTGGATATGATAGGGATTGAAATAGCCCATGTTCATCCTATGTCAGATATAAAATATCCTATGTCAGATATTTCTGAGAAAATTCAGCTTTTAATTTTATAATGAAATTACCCAATACTAATGGGCATTATCAGAATTTCTGGATGTGATATATTTTATACACATATCCAATCGCAGCTACTCTGTATCATTCCCAGATCTTAATATAATCCTCTGCATTTAGTAGCCACTTTTAATTTTTGATTAATTGGAATTAACATGATTAATAGAATTTCTGATTTGGGAAATCAATGAAAACAATGAATTTGAAAGATAAAAATATTACTGAGGGGGCAAAACACAGTATTACATTCACTCACAATTTTAGCTAACCATCTTTTGTGATATTAAGTGGCAATTCTAGCAATTCATGATATGGCTTAAAACTGATATATCTAGGGAAGAGCTTACTTAATACAATCCTCCAATCTGCTGAATGGCATTTGAAAAGAAATATCCTTTGATATATGCAGAATAAAGAAAAGGAAATGTTGATCTCATATATTCATTTCCCAGAATCTTATTTCCTCTAAAACACACAAAACAAAATATGCTCATATGTTCCTTGTGTGATAACAAATCCCAATTTCATGATTGTAGCAAGATTGTCATGATATTACCAAAATAATTCTTAGTTTTTGAGTTAGGCTCAAAAGCTGATTCCATATTTCAATATCATAGTTAAATTACTTTGAACCCATTAATATACTTTGTGTTTCCAAAACAATTTGTTCATGATATTATATGGGAAGGGGGAAAGCTTTAGTAACTACTTCTCAAATCAGAATTTAATAAAATTCTATTCTATGAAATAGAAGCAAATTTTTAAAATTGATAAGTAACTTTCAAGATCACGTCTTTCATGGTATGCTACATGGATAGAATTTCAACAGCCAAATTCCAGTGTATGTGATAGTCATGTATGGATTTTCACATCTAGAGACATAATCTGAAAGTATCTTGATTCCATTCTATTCCTTCTTAGCTCTTACCTAGCTTGGGGAAAAATATAAACTTTTTAAGAATGACAAACACAAGTTGAGCAGGTTGCATGCAGACTGCAATGCTTCTGAGTACTGGCTGAATTAAATTGAAATGTATTTGGGAAATATTTTCCAAAGTACAAAAGAATACATTAAAACATAGATGGTATCACATTTAAAAATTAAGTCAATATGTAACTACCAGAGACTCTTGCGTTAAGATATATGATCCTCCATTTCTGTTTGAGTTTGACACCACTGTACTAGACCTATCCAAATGGCTATTCATTCATTTCTGGATAGAGAAGCTAAAATAATTTTATAACTATTTTTATACTTAATATTATTTTTAAAATTAGTTATGAAGAGTTTTCAACATCATTTGTGAACAATTTTGAGTTCCAAATTTTTCTCCCTCCCTTTCCCCAAGATTACAAACATTCTAATAGATATGTATAATCATGCTAAACGTATTTACACATTTGTCATTTAGTAAAAGAAAAATCAGAACAAAAGGGAAAAAAAAACATAAGAAAGAAAGAAAAAAAAACAAAAATGAAAATAGTATGTTTTGATCTGCATTTAGATTCCATAATTCTTTCTCTGGAAGTGTACAACATTTTACGTTTCAAGTCTTTAAGTATTGTAGTGATGATTTATTGCTTTCCTGAGAAAAACTGATTTTTATTATAGTTAATTATTATGTAATATTATTATTATGATGTATAATATTCTATTGGAGATACTTCACTCAGTATCAGGTTTATATATATATATATATATATATATATATATATATATATATATATATATATATATATATATATATATATTAGCACATAGTAAGACCCTAGCATCTCATTATTTCATTAGCACTTAGTAAGAACCTAACATATATATATATATGATATGTTTTATATATATATATATATATATTAGGTTCTTACTAAGTGCTAATGAAATAATGAGATGCTAGGGTCTTACTATGTGCTAATGAGATAATGAGATATTAGGTTCTGACTAAGTGCTAAGTCGGTACTTAGCAATTCTCTAGTTCCAGCCTTTACTGGGAGTTTTACTTGTGAACTCCTGGGGAGGAGCAAGTTCATTGGTTGAAATAATTTTTCCCCGAAGCCCTTGAGTTATCCCATGCCCATTCTCTGGGAGGATAAAAGAGGGTGGCATTCCAGAGAGAGAGAGTGTCTTGTCTGGACCAGACTTGAGGCGGCTCTCTGCAGGAAGGGAAATCACTACTCTGGACCAGAGTTAACAGCAACTGTGTGGAGACAATGGTTCTCTACAGGAAGAAGAATCTGTCAGAGATTTGAGTTGACACAGCAGATCTCTCAGAGAACAACTGGCAGTTTCTGGAGACAACAGCACGTTACGTATATATTTTTCCAGATTTTTTCAGAAATGTACCTCTTCATTATTTCTTATAAAATAGTAGTATTCCATTACATTAACTACAACGTATTCAACTAACTGCCAATAGATAGGCATCCCTTCATTTTCCAATTCTGTGTTACCACGAAAAGGGTGCTATAAACACATGTGAGTCTTTTTCCCTTTTTTATTATCTCTATGGGATATAAACCTAGCAAAGTGTATTTACAATATTAGATCAATTTGAGCATAGTTCCAAAGTACTCTGAAAAATGGTTAGATAAGTTTACAACTCCACCAATAATGCGTTAATATTCTAATTTTCCTACATCTTTTTCAATATTTATCATTTTACTTTGTCATATTAACCAATCTGATAGGCATGAAATGTTACCAATGATTTGCTTTAATTTGCACTTTAATCAATACTAATTTAGAGTATTTTTTTTTCATTTGAATATAAATAACTTTAATTTCTTCATTTGAAAACTTCTTTGACCATTTATCAATTGGGGAATGATTTGTATTATTGTAAATTTGGTTCAGTTCTCTATATATTTTAAAATGAAGCCTATGTCAGAAACACTAGACATTAAAAAAAGTGTTTCCCAGTTTCCTCATTTCCTTCTAATTTTGGTTCCATTTGTTTTCTTTGGGCAAAATCTCTTTTAATTTAATGTAATCTAAATTATCCATTTTGAATTTTAAAATATTCTCTTATTTGGTAACATATTCTTCCCTTCTCCATAGATCTGATTAGTAAACTATTCCTTGCTGTCCTGATTTCTTATTATTATCCCCCTTTATGTCTAAATAACTTATTCATTTTGACTTTATCTTGAAATAGGGTGTGAGATGTTGGCCTATTGTCTAATTTCTGCCATACTATTTTATAGTTTTTCCATCAGTTTTTGTCAAATAGTGAGTACTTAGCCAACTATTTCTTAGCCAGTACCAAATACATTTGTTACACTATAATTTGAGATCTGGTACCTTTAGGCAAGCTTTCTTTGAATTCTTTTTCATTATTTCCTTCAATTTTCTTGACCATTTGTTCTTCTGGATTAATTTCTATTTTTTTTTCTAGCTCCATTAAATAGTTCTTTGATAATTTGAATGGTATTATGCTGAATTAATTCAGTAATTTATGTAGAACTAAAAAAAAATGTTAGGTAGGCCTACCCATGAGCATTTGGTATTTTTCCAAATTAGATATGACATTGTTCCATTTAGGATATGGCTTTGTGTTAAATATATTATTATAATTTTGTTTATATAGTTACTGGCTTTATTTTAGGAGACAGACTCTCAGATATTTTATATTGTCTACCTTTATTTTAAATAGAATTTCTCTGTTTATTTCTTATTACTGTATTTTGTTAAGAATATAGAAATACTGCTCTATAATTTATGTGGGTTTATTTTTATTCTGCAACTTTGCTAAAGTTATTATTTCTTTTTATTATAGTTTTTATTGACAAAATATATGCATGGGTAATTTTTCAACATTGACCCTTGCAAAAATTTCTGTTCCAACTTTTCCCCTCCTTCCCTCCACCCCCTCCCTTACATGGCAGGTAGTCCCATACATGTTAAATATGTTAAAGTATATGTTAAACACAATATATGTATACATATTTATACAGTTATCTTGTTGCACAAGAAAAAACAGGATTTAGAAAGAAGGTAAAAATAACCTGGGAAGAAAAACAAAAAGCAAGCAAACAATAACAGAAAGAGTGTAAATGCTATGTTGTGGTCCACAGTCATTTCCCAGTGTTTATTCGCTGGGTATAACTGATTCTGTTCATTACTGATCAAACTGATTTGGATCCTCTCATTGTTGAAAATGGCCACTTTTATCAGAATTGATCCTCATATAATACTGTTGTTGAAATGTGTAATGATCTCCTGGTTCTGCTCATTTCACTTAGTATCAGTTCATGTAAGTCTCTCCAAGCCTCTCTGGATTCATCCTGCTGATCATTTCTTACAGAACAATAATATTCAATAAAAGTTATTATTTCTTATGATTCTCTAAGTATTCAATCACATCATCTGCAAATATAGATAATTTTATTTACTCATTGCCTATTCTAATTATTTTAATTTCTTTTTCTTTTGTATTGCTAAAGCTAAGATTTTTAATACAATATGAACAATAGTGGTAATAATGAGCATATGTGATTAACACCTGATCTTATTAGGATCTTCTAGCTTATCCTCTTTGCAAATAATGCTTGCTGATGGCTTCAGATAGACACTGCTTATCATTTTAAGGAAAATTCCATTTATTTCCATGCTCTCTAAGGCTTTTTGTAGTAGTTAGTGTTGTATTTTGTCAAAAAAAAGTTCAGCATAACATACACAATTGGGTATGGAAATCGGTTTTACCTTAAAAGAAAGAAGGAGGGCAAGAAAATATGAGAAGAGGTGATAAAAGGAAAGGCATATTAGCGAAAAAGTAGTCAGAAGTGACAGGAGGGACAAGGTGAAAGGAGAGAGAGAGAGAGAGAGAGAGAGAAAGAGAGAGAGAGAGAGAGAGAGAGAGAGAGAGAGAGAGAGAGAGAGAGAGAGAGAGAAAATAGAATAAATGGGAGAATTATAATTAGCAATAGTAATTGTGAAAACAATTTTGAAGCAAGTTTATATAATAAAGTCATTTCTTAAAATCATAGAGGGAACTGACTTAAACTTATGAAAAAAAAAAAAAAAGAAAGAAAGAAATAAGGGCCATTTCCCAACTATCAATTGATCAAAGAATAAGAAGCATTTTCAGATGAAGGAATAAAAGGTATTTCTGGCCATACAAAAATATTATAATTCACTATTGATTGAAGAAATACAAATTTAAATAATTCTGAGGTAATATTTCATACCTATTAGATTAGCATTGTAATAGACCAGAAAGGTCAAATGGCAAACTTCTGAGGTAGGAGAAATGAGATATTAATGCATGGTTGGTAGAATTGTGAAGTGAATCAACCATTCTATAGAGCAATTTAGAATTATGTCCAAAGGTGCTTAAATTATACATACCTTTTAAAACTGTTAGATGGCTCAGTGAATAGAGAACTAGCTTAGTAGTAACTAACTGTGTGACTGTGGGCATGTCACTTAACCCCAATTGCCTCAGGGAAAAGAAAAAGATACATACCTTTTGAGCTAAACATACCATTACTAGTAACATGAATCCCAGAAGAGACTTAAAAAAAAAAAAAAGACATATATGTACAAAAATATTTAGAGTAGCTCTTTTTTCAGTGCAAATAATTGGAAATTGAGGAAATGGCCAAATTATGATGTGATTATGATGGAATATTATTATATTATAATGATATTTATTAAAATTGTATATAATTATATTTGACATATAATTACATGAAATGCACTTGGACAAAGTAACAGCAAGATTATAAGATGAATAGCTTTGAAGGACATTGCTACTCTAAGCAATACAATGATTCAAGACAAGTCTGAAGGAATTATGATGAAAAATGCTCTCCATACCCGGAGAAAGAACTGATTATATCTGAATAAAGATTGAAGAATTTTTCTTAATAGGAAGGGGAATGCAGGGAATCTATGTTTTCTTTTACAACATGACTTTTATTGAAATGTTTTATATAATGTTTTTCTAGTAAATTTATTTCTTTTTAATATGTATTGCTCATGTTGGGAGAGAAAACTCTGATTTTTTACATTTTTTCTTATTACATATATGCATGGGTAATTATTCCAACATTGACCCTTTTGTTCCATATTTTCCCCTCTTTCTCCACATTCCCTTCCCTAGATGGCAGATAGTCCAACACTTATTAAATATGGTGAAATAAATTTTTTAAGAGTTTCTTCTAGGAGAGAGTTATGTGATGGGGGGCAGGAATCGTTCCCCTTTAGGTTGTTGTCTGCTGATTCTCTGTTGTCAACTTCCTCGGGGTTGGATACCCGCTCTTTCTCTGTATAGAAGGAATCTATGGTTTTTCTAGCTTTTTTGCTCATATTTAAAAAAAATTTTGGGGTCTGTCCCTGGGGTAGGAAATTATTTATTTACTTCTTTACCAGCTTCCTCCCAGACTGGATGGATGCAGCGGCCCCTGTGCCTGAGCTAAGAGAGAGCTCTGGGAGAGAGTTCCCCACCCCCTCCCTGGAAGTGCCTCAGAGGTGATTAGCACTACTGTGCTTCGAGGGCGTAGAATAGTGAAGACTGCAGGAAGCCCAGCCTATGTGTCCGGGTGGGGAGTGGATGTCTGCAGCAGGTGACGTGAAAAGCCCCTGCGCTCAAACTGGAAGTGTCTGCCAGAAACCACGGTCCCTAGTTCAAAGGTTCCGCTTCTCTGGGACTTCCTGGAGCTGAGTTCCACTCCCTCCAGCTGAGCTAGGCCATGTGTGTTGCCTTGGGCCGTATCCACCCACTTGTCAATCTCTTAACTATTCTCAGGTGGTAGCTGAGGCCACACCCCCTGGTGCCGATTCTCTGCTGAGTCACCCCCAAGATCGGGGAAAATCTAATCTGAGTTTTAAAATGTTTTGGCTTTCTCTTCTGAACTGCTAAATAATTAGCAGAGAAGAGCTAACAGCCTATGCCAGATTCCTTTACCTCAGTGGCTTCTCTGATCCCAGAGCCCTTCCCAGCGCAATGGGCGCAGTGTGCCCCTACCCCACCGTCTGTGCTGGTCTCTCTTATTCCTCCCCTGAGAACTGACCTTGTCTGTTGAAACTCCAGATTCTCTTCAGCTGGTAAGTCGTGCTTCCAGTCCTTGTGGTATCTATCAGTCCTGGGCTATTTCTGAGGCTGATTTGTCTAATTGGTTGTGAGGGAGTGAGGACGTTCACTGAGTCGTGTGTTTCTTCTCCGCCATCTTGGTTCCGCCTTCCTTCAGTTAGCTTTTGAAACTACTTCTGTATTTATCTAATTCTATTTTTTTCAAGTAGTTGTTTTCTTCAATGGATGTTTTTTCCCTTTTTGCCAATTGTCATTTTAAAGAAATTGTTTTCTTCATTCAATTTTTGTCTATCCTTTAGCAATTTGTAACTCTCTCTTATATACCTTTTATTTCCTTTCCATTTTTTCCTTCTTCTTTTCACTTGATTTTAAATTTTCTTTTGCTTGATTTCAAGCAAACCTCTTGGGCATGAAACCAAATCATATCTCCCTTTGAGCTTTCATATATAGGCATTTCCTCTTTGGGTTAATACTTTGATCTTCCCTGTCACCAAAATATCTTTTTATGGTAAATGTTCTTTTTGGTTTCTTGCTCATTTATTTTTGCAGCATTTAAAGTTGAGCTATGCCATGCCCCAGTAGTTAAATGATCAAAGTGCTATAAATTCATGTTTTTGGCAAAACTACCAAAAGAGAATCAATTTAAAAAATGAAATTTTACCAATATGTACCAAAACTATTCATAGAAACTCTTTTCTCTGGGCCAAAAAAACCATGGAAATTGAAGAGATGCCTATAAATTAGGGCATGGCTCAATAAACTCTGGGGTATGTTTATGACAGAATATTATTACTCTATGGGAAGTGATGCTCTCAGGAGAAAAAAAAAAACTTGAAAACTCCTTCATGAACCCAAGTAAAGTTAAATGCTCTGTAGGCAAAGGAATAGCAGTGCTTTGAGATGACCAGCTGTGAATGACTTTCCAATTCTCATAGTATAATCATCCATTACTTCTCGGAATATAATATAATGAAAATTCTATCCATATCTAGAAAAAAAACTGGTTGTGTCTGAATACAGATTGAACAGTTCTCTATTTCTCTCTTTCTTTTTAGTTAATTTTTCTTGGGGTTTTTATTTTTATTACGGTGGGAGAGCTATGTTTCTTTTTTTCCCTGCAATTTGACTTTTATAAAATTGTTTTGCATAACCACAAGGTGTTTCTTAATTGTGGGTAGGGATAAGGAAGAGAACCTAGAACTCAAAATTTTTAGAAAAATATAAAAAATTGTTTTGAATATAGTTGGGGGGTAAATTTAAATAAATATATAAAAAAATTGAGCTCTACTTCTGAGGTACCAAGGGCACTATCCTAAGCTTCTTGTGCTGACTTCCATAGGCAAGGAAATTGCCTCTGAGGGTTGGGGCCTCAGGTGCTTGGTAACTGGCTCAGTGTTCTGGGGATCTAGTCATCATTGTTGTTCTCTGGTTTCCCAAGATGGCAATTTGCCTTCTGTCCTGAGGCTGGAAGTTCTACCACTGATTTTCAGTGCCATTGTCTTGTTAGGTGATGATAAAGGGATCTTTGTTGTTAATCTGTGCTGTGCTAAGAGCCTCATTCTAGTTTTCCCAATTACATCTGGGCTGAGCTAAATTTCTCTTTTATCCAAAATTTTTCTATGTTATCTTAAGCTGAAAATTATTTTATTTCATATTCTATGCTCATCAACATAAAGCAATATGCTCTAGGTTTCCCTTGTTGCTATCCTTTCTTCAATTTTCACCACCATTGGCATTTTGTCTGTCAGCTTAGTCAAAGTTTTAAGTAGTGATATGCTCTTAATTACTTTTTGCTACTTTCTAGGTTTTTATTTTTATTTTTAATACACATTGTTTTATGAATCATGTTGGGAAATAAAAATCAGAGCAAAAAGGGAAAAACAATGGAAGAGATCAAAAATGGAAAAAAGAAGTGAACATAGCTTGTACTGATTCAGTCTCCTTAGATTTTTCTGGATATAGATGGCATTTTCTGTCCAGAGTTTATTGGTTGGATCTCTGAATCCCTGAGAAAAAACAAGGCTTTCATAGTTGGTCACCTCTGTGCTACTATTTGTTCCAAAACTCTAGGAATTAGGGGTTTTATGTGTATATGTAAGTGTGTTGCAATTTTTAAAAATAAGGCCTTTCTTTTATAACTGTGCATATAAAACTCTAATAGCAATTTTGAGAGAGATGCATAATGTCATTTGGATCAGTTAGCATGCACACAGACACAGAACAGAAGAGTGGAGGGGCTCTATAGTTAGATAATCTGAGTATAATCTCATCTTTACAACCTATTACATATGTGACCTGAGAAGTCACTCATTTTTTTTTTCTTTTGTGAAATTACAAGATTGGATTGTATGGTTTCTGAACTCTGTGCTCATATGATTTCCTCGCATTTTATCATCAAGTTGAATTAGATAGATAAAGAGCATTCCTAAAAATTAAGGGTCTCTGATTTCAAAATCCTGCTTTTGGGTAATAACTTACATTCATCTTGAGATTGTCACTAAATTAGTAGCTTCTTCATCTAGGAATTCTCTGTATCAGTGATATCACAGATCTAATATCTATCCCCTTAATTGGTTAGGGGGATATTTTCAACATCATTTTAAGTGCTATAGCTACTTCTTTAACTCATTGTTAAACAAGGATTTGATGATAGTTACATTATTTATGATATTGACAATGGATTGCCATAGAAAGGCCAGAAATTTAATTTCATTTCACAACTAATTGCTATCCTTCTCTTTCCAACTACATATTCTATCCAAATGCTCTGGCTTCAATATTTCATGGCAAGTATTTGTAGGCCCATTTTCACTCTGAACTGCTTTCTACTATTTTGTGAAGGGATAATCCTTGTAACTTTCCATCTTCTTCAAATAAGTTTTATAAATGATCAAGTGCTACCTGTGGCTATATTTCCTAAAGAGAACAAATGCTTACTAAAGTGAGTTTTCTAACATTTTTAACTTTCTCTCTGTAGATTTTTTTTCAATCAAAGATCTGTAAGAAATGAGCCAGCATCTTTCTTGTTTTCCCCCTTTCCTACCTTTCAACATTTGCAGTTTGCTTAAAGTGACTGGGTTGACATTGTTAAGATCATGTATAGCAACTTCTCATTTTTATGCTTATAATTTGGTATTGATTTTTACCTTTGCAGGATGATAATATAATTGATGATTTGATTTCCTACAGAGACCTGATTCTGATAAAAACCGTACATCTACAAATAGTCATTTTCTGTTTAAGATAGAATCAGGGGGGCAGCTAGGTGGCGCAGTGGATAGAGCACCAGCCCTGAATAATATTTCAAGTTAGCAGAGGAATAGGCAATGACGTTAATAGCTTTGATTCACTTCTCTTCCATTACAAATAAATATTGTATACTTCATGTGATCATGATATTTCTAGATATTAAGAAAACTAGAATCTAAGTTCTTTTATAAATAATATCTCTATATGTCAAAGAATCACACAAGACTTTAACATATAAACAAACCATTTGTTTTTAGCCAACAGACTGAATACCAAGATTCACCATGTAATCATTTGCACATCTCCAGAACTGTGATGTAAATTATACCTCTCATTTTTAGTTTGAGAATAAGTGGGCTATATCTACTATTTTTCCACACAGAAAGCACTGAGTATTTGTTGACTATTGAGTGGGTTATTTTATAATTCTAAGTGAAAGACAATAGCAACAACAATGAAAACCTTTTTTCCTTTTTATACTCAAGAAATACAACAGAAATAAGGGTGATATTTCTCTCACCAAGCTAATGCAAGAGATAAGAAAACAAAACACAACTATCTGTTGTATATAACATCATAAAAATAAAGATACATACAGAACCTAAAAGAGAGAAACAAAAAAAAAATGTTTCAAAGAAATAAAAGGGGTCAAATCATGATATGAAGCAAAACCTAAATAAATATTCATAATACATAGATTATTGTACAAAAACAGTTCAAAAATAATGTCTTATGAAAGATGTGATAGTCTCAGAAAAAAAATAAAAAAAAACTTTTTTTCCCCAACAGAGAACAATACTGCTATACATCGTGTTTGCAATTATTGATGTGGTATGCCATGGTAGACATAAGTAATAAAGTTTATTAACTGTATCTCAAAGCAGTATGTTTTAAGATCAATAAAGTGAAGCTTCTCTTAGGAGAATATGAAAATCTTATTGTAGGGACTTTAAAAATGTTGTTGATAAATAATGCCTGGTATGCCACAGTTTATGTTAGAAGTGGTTTGACTATAAAAATGACCTGTTTGCCTGACCAATATTAAATTTCAGCTTGAGTTTTTGTACCTAATGTAGCCTTATCCCATTTCAGTGATACTAAAGCTATTGCAAAGCTGTGATTTTCTATTATTGAAAAATACTTACAGGAAAACAAAGCAATTCTATTCCTGAAATCTGTTTTTTTTTCTCACTTTATACCAGTGTTAACTCTTTTATTAACTAAAACCAGTAATGTATAAGCTACTTTTAAATTCAGTAGAAGGGACTGAGCATTTATGTAGTGTCTACTATGTGCCAGACACTATGCTTCTCTAGTTTGTCCTTCATTCTCAAAGAGAACCATGACATTAGCTAAGTGTTCCATGATATCCAAGTGAATTAGATTTAAGTGAGAGCAGGTTGTTCAAGATCATCTACTTTACTTTCCCCTCCAGAGTCAGTTGGGTCCAGTGGACAGATGTAGATCAGGATGACTGGAGATGGTCCTCTGTACTTTGCTAAGCATTTTACAAATATTATCTTATTTGAACCTCACCATAATGCTTTGTGATAAATGTTATTATCATTCCCATTTTACAATTGAAGAGATTGAGGGAAACAGAGATTAAGCAACATGCCAAAATAAATACAGCTAGTCAGTGTGATAAGAAAATAATTGTTTCTTTATCACATAATGGATTCATGATATTTGAAGACAGTGTATTGAATGGAAAACTGGTATTTTGTTTTCCTATTTTAAATTGTAATTCACCACCGAATCTTAAATTCTAAAGTTTAAATCTTGTTCTTAAAATGGTTAGCTTAGCACATTATGGAATTGATTTACAATTAGAAAGAATAATACCCACATGATTATCCTGCTATGTCTGAGAAATATCATGATATGTAGCTGTGATATCAAGAAATCTATAAAATATTTAGCATTATAGAAATGGCTAAATGGACTTCAGAGAAGTTGTGACTCACTTATGGTCACAAAAGAAGCATCAAAAGAAAGATTTTATCCCACCTTTCTCATTTCAAATCAAACAATGTATTAAGTATGTAATGTGAACTCATAATTAAATATACTTTAATAACATGGTATTTAATAAAATTAAAATCACATGCAGAAAAATTTTTCTCTGGTGATCTAATAAATGTTTTGAGGGAAGCAAAACACACATAACAACAACATCACTGTTGCTTCTGTGAAGACTGTTTGTATTTAATATTCAGTTTCATATTATTCTGTGATTAAGATAATCTAATTTGTTCATTCAATTACAAAACATTTCTTTAGCCTCTCATATATACAACATAGCATGTTAGACTTTAAGAATAACACAAATGCAAATAAAATATGGTTCTCATCCTAAATGAGATTATCAACTAGCTGTATTAATAATAAAATCCTCTATTCTTGTTTATTTGGAGAAAATGTTAATTTTATGAATAACTGAAATAACCTACCATTCATACTTTCAAAATAAAATACATCAAAACACAAATGTGCACATTATTAATACAAGTGACTTGTGATTAAAGACTTACTAAAATAATAATGATGAATTAGTTATTATCTAAGCATTTGTGAAAATCAAGACAATGCAATCTACTTTATGTTAGATAACGATATAAAGGAAAGATATTAAGCAAAGAATTATATACAATGACTGAACATCATGGGAAAATCCTAATAAGAAAACTTATTAGACTGTAGGAAATTATGTCTCTAGGGATGTGGTACAAACCACATTGCTTATGTCATGAAAAAGTAGAATAGAAAAAGTTCTAGAAACTATACCTAGGGGAACAATTTTTAGCTGGCAGAAGAATTAATTGGATGATGCAACTTTTCTCTCCCAACACTATAAAAATCTATAACCTGCAACTCTGTAAGCTCTTCCTTTACTTTGGTGGACTACCAGTATAAACAGACTGGATGCTACATTAATTTCAGCTTTTTTCTTTGGAGAACTTGAAAAATCAGCCTTGTGAAAATTTATAGAGCAATTATAATTATAAAATTAAATTACCACATGATTTATTATTTCCCATGGCAGGTAAACTTTAAGTGAACTGAGAAGCAATTAAAACTTTCAGTCAAAAAATGTCACAAATGGGGACATCAACAGACATCACATAACATGTCATTTGTTCTCCACATTTAATAAGCCACAATGATAAAAATATTTTTGTATCTTCATATTTATGAATGTATGATATTATTCTATTCACAAATATACATTTGGGACTTTATAGTTAATATTCTAAGAGGGATTATTATCTAAATGTTTCCCTCTATACTGCAATGGGTGAGAGCTTAGGAAAAGAAAATGGGGTAAAAGGATTTGAATTGGTAATTTAAACTGACCTATCCCCCAAATATCTGCAAAATATTATTTGAAATTAGAGAATTATTTGTTATAGACCCATCTTAGTTAAAGAGCCAAAGTGATCAATGTTAAATGGCACTGT